>NW_027223330.1:5719703-5878648 GCF_030449975.1 Polyergus mexicanus
TATTTTTATACAGATAAAATGGAAAATACAAGTTTCATTTTTTATTTAGAAGATGTTTATATTTTGTAGATAAGGAAAGATCCCCGACGCTGAAGAGTCGACAAAAGCGAGAGCGAGAAAGAATGAAGGAGTAAGTGAGATGACAAACATGAAAGAGTTCCGAAGCCTCGCTCGCGTGACTCCTTTTATCTGTAATCTTTCACGTATATATGTCATCTTATTATAGAAAATAAAACTTTTGTATTTCGCATTTTATACATCTGAAAATAATTGTAATGGATTAATTACATTTTTGCGATTAAAATGACACCAAATACGATATAAATCCGATTATTTTAAATGAAATAAGTAATCATAATTTTAATAACATAATTGATTAAAAATTATCCGATTTATGTCATGTTTAGTATTATTTTAATCGCAAGAATCTCATTAATCTATTAGAATTATTTTGATATCGATAAAATACGAAAAACAGAAATTTTACGAACGATATGTAACCCGAGATATTATAGATAAAGAGAGCCTCGCGAACGAGACTTCGGAACTCTTTGATGTTTGTCATCTCGCTTACTCCTCGTTCTTTATTGTATTCTTTCATCCCCATTATTATATTCTTTTATTTCTTCGACTTTTATTCTTTCTATATTCTCGTCTTCCTACATAATAATACATTAATTTATTCGTCTTTATTTTATACAACATAAATGAGATATTGTGTATGTCATAAATAGACAAAGTATTTAATTATGTGTATTTTTGTATGTACATGTGTTGTATTTAACTATAGTTAAATAGAAAAAGAAAATAACTTGTGTATCTCATTTATGATGTATCAAATAAACATAAATAAATAAATTTATTTATTTTCATGTAGGGAGACGAGAATAGAAAGAATAAAAATTGAGCAAATAAAAAAATATAATAATGAGAATAAAAGAATACAATATACAATAATGAACGAGCAGAAGGAAAGAGAGAGAGAGAGAGAGAGAGAGAGAGAGAGAGAGAAGCGCGAGTGAACGCGTAAGTGAATATGCGAGGAGCATGAAGCTAAGCGATACGTTGTACATAGCAAGCGAGCGATTAGAAAGAGACAGAGCGTATGATCGAGAGAAAAAAGATACTGTTAGTAATAATGCAATAATGTTAGTGCGTACATGTATATTACTCTACACGCATGAAAGAGACAAAGGTAGTACGATTATGTCTGTCCTTGTCGTGTAAGATTACAGCTCCGTCTATCGCGACATCACGCAACTAATCTACTGCTCTGTTTTACTCTTGAGCCTCCATCTCGCACACACACATATGCACGAAAATTTTATTTTGCAAAATCTTTTTTATAAAGCTTCTAAACTCACTTCTCTAAGTTCACTTATACTCTTTGATGAAATGCCGAGTGCGGAGTTTACTGATTAGGCACGTGTAGATTACACATTTGTTATATTAAGTAAATGTTGACGCAGAAGCCGATAACAAAACTGTAATTTTCTCATTTTTTTTAACTTTTCATATGAAATGTTAAACTCCGCACTCCGTAATTATGTGTACCTTAATTGTGGAAAAGGATTTGTTGATATCTATAATCAACAAAAAGATTTTTCAAAATAAAGAATATTCGCGTTCTGTCGGTAATATTGGATCCCCTTAATAAAATAAAAGTAAGATACGTGACTAAAGAGAAGAAGGTCACGGTCAAGTTCTCGGAAGCTGAGTAAGCAGCTGACGAGACAGACTGACAAGCGGAGCACGAGACATGCTCCGATCAGGGACACCACACTCCTCCCTAATCAACGACCTAATTAATTAAGATATATAATAAACGCGAGATGCACCGACGCTTGCTACTCGCTCGCTCAGTAATAGTATCAAAGTACCGTACGTATCGCGCCCGACTATCATAATCGCGAATAAGTGAAAGTTTATTAAATCTTGCAAAATATATTAAATTATACCTAACGTCCGGGAGTGTCTTATTTCGAGCGTGGATCCTAATTTTTTGGGCGTACAAATCCCGAAAGACCTCTTCCTTAGCGGCTAGAGGCACAACACTTAGTATAAATGATCTCACAGAACTTACAATATGAATTTACCAAATTAAATTAGCACCATCTTATGTTCAAGATAAAACAGATCATGAAAGAATTGAAGTATTTCGATTTAATGAACATATGGACGAACCGGATTTTCTGCAAACAAGAATACATTCTCGCTTTCATGCCGGAATTAGGTCAAATCTGGATCACTTATCAAGACGTTTCAAAAACGTTTTTTTCATATAAATCGTGCGTGGTCCTTTAAATAATCGCGAGCTAGTAAAAGCCCATAACTTTATTATAGTGTTTTAAAAAGCTCTCGATGTAAGCTACAAAAATATGCAATGAAACATGAGAGTTTCCATTTAAGAAATTGAAGGTGACCTTACATGACCTTCAAACAATTATCCAAAATCAAATTAATGGCACCATCTTATGTCCTCCTTGAAGTCATAAAACTTTTGTATAAAATATTTTTCGCAAAAATTAATTGATCCTAAAATAAACAAGGTAAAAAGTTTTCGAAAAAACACATCTCTGAACTCAATGCACCATTGTATTCAGCATCTTTTGTAAAGCTTTAAATAGAATAAAGAACATTTACAATATTTACTTCAAAGCATGTTTTTTTACCTTAAAACCGTTCGGATTCAAACATATGTTTATTAGAAATTTTCCATTTGTTTTCATATGCTAAAACCATTGAATCAGTTTTAGTATCGAGTTTACAGAAAATCTGTGTGTGTGCGTGCATGCATGCGCGCGCGTGTGTATTTGTATCTCTAAAAATGGGATGATTACGATAATTACGGCCCTCTATTTGAAAGATTGTTTCTGAAGACATTTTTGATGAAGAACACGAGAAAATAGTAAAAAAAATTTCCAACCAATAGTTTTCGACATATGTCACTTTAAAGTATTAAACATGATAATAAAACTTTATAAAAACGGACCCAACTATGTTGACCTTGATATATGTTGTCAAGATCATGATCCTGAGTAACTTTTCCTTATAACTTAATTGGCGGTCTCTTATAATTTTTGAGATATTTAAAGTTAAAGCTTAATTCGAAACGAAAATTTGATTTAGGTTATATAACGTAAGCTAAACCAAATTTTAGTTTTAAATCAGAACTGGCGGGGATTTGAAGGATTCTCTCCCACATTACCGTGGCACTGAGGAACGATTCTATAGTCACCAGGAACGAGGATAAGATAATATTCAATTGGTTCATTGAGCGAATTGGGCACATTTCTTTTTGGGAGGATGGTAAGCTCAGAATTGTGAGCTTGGATGTTCTTCAAAAGTGATACAGAACTGCCGTCTGAGTGCTAGGTCCCCCGATGCTTGCGGCGGTAGTCCTGAAGATGCTGGAAAAGCAGAATCCAGGCATCACCACGTCTGAGTGGCATATCTTTGCCAAGAAAGTAAGGACTTCCTTAAAGGAGAGATTCCTCAATCTCGGCATCCTGGAATCCAGCATTCTCAGATTGATAGCGCGGGACTTCAAGATAAGGATTTAAGCAGGTTACGGTGAATCTGCTCAGGGTCCGTAGCGAGGGATCAAGGAGAAATCTAGCCAGGGCTGTGCTCTCAATCGCATGGCGACGGTAGGATTCCAGATTAACTTGCACCTTAGCAAAGGTTTTGGCCGTTCTGGCCAAAAGCATGGTTATGGTGCATACAAGTATAAGAAATTTTATGGGCAAATCTAGTAATCTAAAGTCTAGAAATATCTAGCGACTTTGGTAGCGTTTAGGAACGCGTATTAAATCAGATGGCGCATATATCACGGTTGCAAGTTGTATCATCGTGTATGCTGTACAAAGACTCGGCATTCCGTAGTCAGCAAAAAGCGAGCAAGATGTATTAGCGAGACATGATAGCTCAAGTTGTACATAGTTAGTTTCTGTGTTAGAAAAAAAAATCATCGAAAAAGCTTAAGTATTCAAGGTCTATCGATCTTTAAATTGTGAATTGACATCCACTCGGCTTCGAAGTAAAGAACGCGAAAGCGAGAACCGTTTAAAGTCATAGTATTATACCGTAAATACGTATATAGCTACGAGATTGTTTGTGGGGAAGCGATGCAGAGAGATATCCCGAACAAACTGATTCACTGGATTCGTGATATGCTCCGACAGCACGCTCACAATGAGATGAAACTTTCAAGAATGGGATATTGGAAGGAAAAAAGTTGCATAAATTTCTAGTTTTAACATATTCTATTTCATACAATTTCATCTATCTAAAAATATGTTTAGGACATTTATACATTTTTATTGATATTTGTACTGATAATATTTAATAAATTAAGTATTTTGAATGAATAGTGAATTTTCGTTGATTGTAGGTTGATTTTAAAAACTGCGAGATTGAAAATAAATGAAAACTCTTGTTGAATTTCTATTACAACATAATAAATAAGTTCCAAAAATGATATAAATATTATTTTTATATTATCAAATTACTTATTATATATATATAAATATATATAATTCAATTAATTTAGTTAAACAAAATTGAATTCAAATGTTTAAAATTCTGTCGTAACTCAAAATCGAATAATGTAATTACGACCTACGAAAGTAAAAAGGAGCACAGCGCAAATTCAGCACTTCGTAAGCTGTTGCCCGTGCTCCCAAAACCGCGATTAAATGCAATGTATGCAATTCGTTGCAATATGCAATTAAGACATCGCGACCTAGTACCAAAAAATCACCTACTTTCGGAAAATAAAAGGAGAAATAACGAGTATCTCGGGGCCGTATTCCGAACTAAGTAGTGACGCATATACTTGAAGAAACTGTAAGGTTCTGCAAGCTGATATTGTGACATCGCCGAAACATCACTAAACCGATATCTAAAATAAGCTGTACAAATAAATCATTTTGCACGGAATCTTTGTCTCATGTTTTTTAACACTCGGAGTCCCAACTCCTAAGATGAGCCGAGCTTTTGAATCATCCCCAAAATTCCCGTTGTATCCGGAGAGGCACAACAAAATTGATGGCAGCGGTGGGATAAAAATAGTGGAATTTCCAGCTGAAGGAATAAATTTAAAAAATAGTGGGATACACCCAACTATTTCATAACACAATCGGTAACAAAAACCGATTGACAACTTGAACAAATCAACACTAAATGCGAATCGAAATTCGTCAGTGACTCAGAGACCCGGAAGAACAACCGTGACAAGAAACTGAAGCGTAAAAGAAGGAAGCAATCCTTGAAGATTCGTGCGCAATCAGCTCTTCGTCATTTTTCGCCGTCTGTCGATCTCTTCTTTTAATATAAGTCAGCCTGATTATGCCGAGACACGTTTCATGTAGGCGAAGTGTTGTAGATAAAAGAGTGAGAGGTATAAGAACTCAGCAAATATTTAGGGTCCTCGATTTCGCCGTCTTTTGACGGGAGAGAAATTATGATACACAAGGGTAATAGTCATACTTTTCATATGGATAGATAGCGTTGTTATAAATTTTGAAAGACAGATTTAGATGAATATAGTATCTTGTTAATAGATAATACATGCAAACGCAATGCCCAGCAACTAGCCGATCGTAGCAAATCAAGGACGCCGCCCGTGCGACGGAAGATTCACCGACGCTGACCTACAGCAACGTGCACCGCCGAGCGATCCAACCACAGCTGACCGTACAAAAACAACGAAGAATGCGTATCATCGTTTTACTGTAAGTAAAAAAATTGTACAATAAAATAGCGTGAATGTCGGCACAACTGAAAAGAGTTACGTTCCACCGGCCGCGATTTTTAAGCATACCAGCGCAATTAGCAAATAGATTCGGCTTTGTCACACCCGTACAAGTAATCGAAGGAGCGGCTCGCGATATTCGCGATAATGTACGGAGAAATTTAAATAACTATTTTTCAGGCAAAAATTAGGATCAAATTAGGATCTCGCGAAATAGAAATAAATCAAGTAACGGAAAATAAATTCCTAACAATAATCCCGTCTAACAACAATAATCACATAATAGAAGTAGATGGATCTGAGATAAACTGTACATCCTTCGAACGCGTTGCCGTTAGGAGAAATTACTCTCCCATATCATACGATAGTAGCATCTTCGAAGCAAATAACGAAGAAAACACGCATCCTAATCCATTACCGTCAACTATCCCCCTCGAAGACGTTGATAGAGAAATAGAACGCGTGCGAGCACAGGCTAGAAATAACGCCACCGCGGACTATGAAGACGCCGGACGTCCACTCGAAGATCCGAGCAATGCACTGATAATCGAAGTCATGCAAACCGTTCAAGAAATGCGAGAAGAAATAAGAGGATTACACGGGCAAATGCACGAACTACACAGGCAAATGTACAATTTACACGAGCAAATGCACGATCTACGCGCAAATCGGGAAGATTTAAATAGAACGCGAACAATACCGAATAACACTAACCTTGATGTCGCATATGGATTGTAACGCGGTCACCTCGCTCGACGCGCGGATCGGCTCGTCGGTATCCGAGTTCGAGAGGAGGGGAGACTCAAGCTTACGAAACACAATATAAGTAGAAAAGATATTTTATTTAGATAAAGATATGTACAAAGTAGCGTGCAGGGCCAGGCGATGTTGGTCAGCGTGCGGTCGGCGGGAAACTGGTGTCAGGCGCGGGCGTGCAAAGCGGTACGCGGCGAGAAACACGGCTTAATCGCTATGGCGCGGCTTTATTTACAGACGAGCTTAAGATTACGGCGCGGTTATAACTAGCAGGCTCTTAGGACTAGGCTTATTTCTAGCGGACTTATTATTAACAGGCTTTTACTACGACGCGGTTAGAACTAGCGGACTTACGGCTAACGGTCTTAAGGCTACGACGCGATATCTACAGGTGGCTTATTACTATGGTTAGGCTAGGTAGGTTGGTATTGCCGACAGGCCCGAGTGTCACGTCGGGTCCGGCCTTGGCAACGGAAACCGGCGAAACCCAGTAGGGCTGAGCGAAACCTCAGCCCGGGTAGGTGCTAGGAGCCGGCGAAACCCGACAGGGCTAAAAGAAATCTTAGCCCGAGGAGCGGTGACAGGAGCCGGCGAAACCCGACAGGGCTAAGAGAAACCTCAGCCCGAGGAGCGGTGACAGGAGTCGGCGAAACCCGACAGGGCTAAGAGAAACCTTAGCTCGAGGAGCGGTGACAGGAGTCGGCGAAACCCGACAGGGCTAAGAGAAACCTTAGCCCGAGGAGCGGTGACAGGAGTCGGCGAAACCCGACAGGGCTAAGTGAAACCTTATCCCGAGGAGGTAGTAGGTACTGGTCAGGTCGGTGTCGGGAGCTGGATGTCGAGACAGGATCTGGTCCCGATGCCTCGGCCGGGGCCTCCTACCATACTGTCGGCTCGGGAGTGGGGTCGATTCCGCGTGGGGACCGTAAGCGAGATAAGGCGAGTCGAGAGGACGCCCAGCGAGATAGCGCGCCTAATGTGAGCGGGACGGTGCGTGTGGCATGCGCGCGAGCGAGAGAGCGTGCGCGATGATTGTGCGAGCGGGATAGATAGAATAGGGTAGAGTAAGCGAGGCGGACATGTTATCGTAGATACATATATATATTTTGCCGTAGTAACGGCCCTGCCGTTACAGGATGAACAACTAACGACGTTCGAAATCAATCGGCACCTTTAAACGGCCAATTACAATTAAAAGAAGCAAGAGATATGATTCCGGAATTCGACGGAAATTCACAAGCAAAACTTAAAGAATTTTTAGGCGCATGTTCATACGCGATAAAAAATATTAATCCCAATACTTTGCACAAAGCTAAAGGAAAAAACTATGGTAGATTTTGAAACGCGAAATACAAACAGTTTTGAACAGTTTAAAAAAGAACTCGAAATCTGCTATTTAAGCAAGAAGAGCATTACTCACTTGCAAATCGAGTTTAACTCTTTAAAACGAAAAGCCGGCGAGAGCGCCAGAGTATACGGGCTTCGCGCCGACAATTTGGCCATGGAACTATATGAATCCATGATCGAAGGCCAAAATTACGGCAGCGAACGAAAATGCATTATAATTGAAACTATACAATAGCAAGCTTTCGATTATCGCATTGTATCGTTATCTGTCAGTCGGTCGTAGTCGCATATAACAATGTATGCAGCTGTTATAGTTTTGTCCAGATGGCATTTTTTGAGCTTATCAGTTGTGTGTTACAATTGTGTTGTTGTGCTAGTGTATACATTTGTCTTTCGCACGGTGCATTTTGATTCATACGATTTACCGGTATCGTATTTTCGCACGTATTATTGAAATTTATTTCTATACACTTTTTTAAATTCCTTTCCGTTATTCTAAGATAAATTAATTTTTCCTTATTTACGGCAATTATTTTATTATTTATTTTGGTTACAGTAAATATGTTATTATTCATCGGTACGGGAAATGTAATTACATTTTATAATATCGTAACTCGGTTAAGTAATTAATGGAAATCGCAATATGGTATAAACATTTCTTTTATCGTAAAACGCGCTTATTTTGGTATATTCTTCTATCGCTAGCCAATCTTCCGCGTGAACTTTGAACGGGGAATACATCCCTTGCTGTAATTGTTGCATCGCTTCTTTTAAATGTGTAATAATTGTTTCTATCGGCATTAATTTTGGATTTATTGCTCCTTTGCATATACCATATATATGTCAAATATTTGATTGCACTTTCCGCGTTGCGTATTAACTCTGTTATAACTGCGGTGATTATTATAAAATGTTCATTTATTTCGGCACGTTCAGTATATACCGTTATCCGTTTTTGTAAAAGTTTTTCATTTCGAGCTATTATATTTTTAATTTTTCAATGTGCGCTATAGTATTATTTACTACTTTTATTTGAGTTCGAACCACGTGTTGTAGCGTTTGTTGTTTATTTTCTATAAATTTAACAGTTCGTTAATGTGCCTTTCATAGTTCGCGTCCATTGTTCCGAACAATGTTTCCGCTATCGAGCCTATTCCGTCTATCAGTCCTCTGCGTCTGTTAGTCGGTAGTTTATACAGGGTATTCAAAACAACCTTCTGTCCTTACAATGTCATATACTTGACTCAATTCTAAGACGATTTATTCTTTGCCAAAATTTTTTCCGAGGCTTAGTTTTCAAATTATAAGTCAAAATAATTAACGAATTACGTGCCGCATACGCGAGGCAAGCAGGGGGGGGGGCACAACTCAACGTCCGATGCTGGTGATCACGTGGAGCGCTCGCTGCGATCAACTGTTTGCTACATGCTATGGGGTGTATGTGTGAGAAAGAACGTATACGCGTATACACACACATACACATTCTTTCTCTCTCTCTCCCTCTCTCTCTCCCCTCTCCCCCACCCATCCTTTCTCGCGCTCTCTCTCTCTCTCTCTCTCCCCCTCTCTCTATCTTTTACACCCATCGCGTGTAGCAAGCAACTGATCGCATACACGCTCTCTCTCTCTCTCTCTCTCTCTCCCTCACTCATTCACTGACTCTTACCTTGTATGTAGAGATTCGTTGTCCTCATATGATTTGTTATTACAAATTCGGGCTATTGCCCGAACAGGCTATATACTATTCTATTCTAAATATATACTATTCTAGATATAAATTATTTTATATGATGGCATTACTCAACGTGTAACGCGAATACAGATCACGTTACGAGCGAAACCCGAACCGAACAAAGCGCTGACAACGCAAGCCACGCGCGAAACCCGAGCGACCGCGCAATCATTTCGTTGCAAAATAAAAAAGAATAAAGAAATTGCGAAAGTGCAAGCAAAGAAGTCCTACTTAGAACTTCTTAGCTTGCATCCGGATATTGCCAAAATCGAGCGACACGACACACAGCCTTGTCGCTAAACGACCCCCTCCCAGGAAGCCAAGGGGAGTTAATAAAAAGGCCCACTGCTAACAAACGGCGGGCCATCTTTACCATTAATATTACGCGGGCAGTCTTGATTACTAATTACCATAACGCGCGCAACCTTTATTCTTAAACGCAGGTAAAATCGCGAACAGTCGCGAGTGTCAAAGCGAGTGCCGATAATTATCGTAATCTCGAATAGCCACGCAGTCGGCAGAAGAATATACGTAGAAGCGAGAAGCGAGTCTCGAGACCGAAACTCGACTCTAGACACGCGCACGTTGAGATATCTGCTATCGCGACACGTGACGCGAGTGAATGTGCGGGAACATTGTAAATAAGCCAAGTCACAAATAAAGCTGATATTTATCTATTTATTTAACGTGGAAAGTGTCTGAATTATTTAACTAAAGTACGTGCAGTTCTCGGGCGGAGCCCGAATTCCCAAATTCCCTCCGGCACACGATCCCAACTACCGTGCCTCTCCCGAAGGCACAACATTATTTGGTGGCAGCGGTGGGATCTGCCGGGGCATCGCCAGAGCTCACGCAGGACCTGCAAAAGACACGGTTGTGTTAAAAAGCGGGCACGCCAACAATCAATTCAATTGAAGTTGACGGACGGAAGCAACAGCTAAGCCTTCCCCAAGACCTGCAAAGCACCCAGGGTAAAAACAGAACAGGCACGCCAGCACACGTAAAACGTAAGCTGACGGAAATCACAATCGACGGAACACAACACAAGGACAACAGAACGAGCATCGCCACAACAGCTGTAGCAGAAACGTGAGCCGCCAAACATCGCGACCTACAATACGATAATTTTGCAGACAACACACCGACGCCGGACAACGACCGCCGTACGACGAGCATCGTCAGCTGTATCAGCCGCCGAGCGAAGGACTGCAGCGTCAGCAACCTACTGACACAGTAAGCGATCATGCGAGCTATTATACTATTGTAAGTCCGAAAAATTTAATAAATATAACTACGTGAATGTCGGAAGGTTCCAATATACCGAAACCAATTGCGAACCGATTGTGATTACTAAGCAAACCAGCCCGACGAGCGATAACCGTAAATTTAACACCGCCAGAAAATTTTGATAAAACGCGAAGAAACTTAGAAAAACAATACTCGAACGAAAGCGAGACCGAGTTACCGGATAACGTCGTCACAGAATGCGAATTTCCGTTTAACAACTTTGACGAAAGCCTACTCCCGCGTAATACGACTGACCTCACTGACAACACTCAACGCAAGACTAAACGAACGCGACCGTATATTAGCAGAACTCCGAGTATCTTTACGGCGCGAATTTTCATTAACTTCCTACGAAAGCGATCTATTTGATCCGGAAGAGATTTATAGCCAACAAGAAAATAATATGGCCGAATCGCGAAATCCGCAAGAACACACTCCCGCGAACCCGCCACAAAGCGCGGTAGACGAGGAAATAGAAAAAATGCGACGATCCATTTACCAAATGGACCAAAATATAGTGGAGGCTGATCACACACCGCCCTACAAGAGAAACCGCGAAGAAAGAGGAGATTATGCACAGATCATCCACATTTTAAATAAAATACGCGCGGACATTAATTCGTTAAACCGACGAATGACGCGACTAGAACACGCAGACGCACAACATAATTTGGACGCACAACTACCCCATCATACGTATACTTGCAGGGAAAACGATAACAATGCGTGTAATGCCATAATGTACGGACGAAACGACTGCGATATCAGATACCGACGAAGCGTCGCTCCAAATTACCTGCCATTAGCGGAAGCAAGAAAAATGATCCCCGAGTTCGACGGAACCTCGCGACATAAGCTATTAGAATTTCTAAATTCATGCACGTATGCCGTTCAAGACATACATCCTGCGAATGAAGAATCTTTAATCCGAGCAATTTTATATACAAAACTAAGAGGAAAAGCCATGCAGGATTTCAAAACACGAAATATTCGGACGTTCGCCGAATTAAAACAACAACTCGAGACTTGTTACCAGTCTAAACAAAGTACTACGCACTTACAAATCGAGTTCAACTCCTTAAAACAAAAGCCGAATAAAACTGCGCACGCTTTCGGACAACGTGTTGACTTACTAGCGATGAAATTATACGATTCTATGATTGAAGGAGAAGAAGACCATTCACTATCAAAACGCACGATTCAACACATGATTAAAAAACAAGCGTTAATAAACTTTCAAATCGGGTTACGCGACAAATTACAAATACTCGTACGCGCGCAACGATACACAACGCTCCAAGAAGTGATAACGGGCGCGAGCGCCGAAGAAAAACTCAGACCGAAAACGACGAGAACAAGTAGTTTTGTTAATAAAAATAAAACTGAACCAAGTTACTCGCGAAATAATCGAGGTTCGAGCCCGCAATGCTTTAAATGCGGAAAAAACGGATATTACGGACGCGATTGTCGAAGTAACCGATACGCACTCCCGAAACCGGAAAAATCCTCGCGGATAAACGCGATAAATAAATACTGCGCACATTGCAAAAAGACAGGACACAGCCGCGATGAATGCTGGAGCATTCCCTAAACGGGAAACCGAAAAATAGTACAAATAAATTAAAAGTCGGAAATCAGCAAAAAACGCGCGATGAAAATATACGCGACCGAAGGAAATCGCGACAACTAAGAAAGAACGCCGATAGCGCAAGTAGCAACAGCGAAGACGAGCAGGAAAAAGCGAGAAAGAGACAACCGCGACCTGCATCTGAGTATCGCGTTACGCATATTAAAGATATGCCACGCGCACAGAAAAAAAACGGACTTATTGCGAATAACATTACCAATGCGACAAGCAAAAGACGGAAAAATACAGATGTTGTACGACTCAGGATCGACCATCTCATTGATAAAATTAAAACATTTAAAAGACGACACATTAATACACGAAGATAAAATCGCGCTCACAGGCATAACCGGACATAAAATACACACCATCGGAAAAATGTACGCCACAGTCAAGATAGAAAACTATAAGATAAAACATGCATTTTACGTGGTAAAGGACGACATTCCGATCGAAAATGAAGGAATACTAGGAACTGATTTCCTTCGACAACATTCGGTGTCCTGCGATTATAATAAAAATCAATTAAAAATAGGAGACGCCGTACTAAAATTCCATTTATTTAACAAAACGATTTTAAAACCGCGCAGCGAGACCATCGTAAAAGCGACAACAAATCAAAATCGAATAGGAATAGTACGAGCCAAGGAAACAGCTCCTGGAATCTACCTTGGAAGCTGCTTAGTAGAACCTAAAAATTACACGTGTCCCGTTAGCATCATAAATACAACCGATACGGAAGTCGAGATACAGACGCCGAACGTCACCCTTGAAGACATAGAACGCGAAATCGAATCTAAAATATTGTACATACGGTAAAAACAAGAAAAAAATTTTAAGTATACAAACTCGAGACACGGACAAATCTGACAACTACTACGTACGCAACATTTAAATATAGAAGAAAAACAGGCACTCCTACGGATATGCGAAGAATATTACGATACATTTCAGTTGGACGGAGAACCACTGACATGCACCGCGACGGTAGAGCACGAGATAAACACACGCGCCGACATCTCGCCGGTAAACACGAGACTGTCTTCCCGAGAAGCACAAGACGGAAGTAAATAAACAAGTGCAAGAAATGCTAAAAAATGGCATAATCCGAACAAGCGCGAGTCAATGGAACGCACCCTTACTGGTGGTATCAAAAAAGGCTGACGCATCCGGAAAACCTAAGCTCCGAGTAGTAGATTTTCGGAAGCTAAACGATTTAACAATAGGCGATTCATTTCCACTGCCCAATATCACCGATATACTGGACCAGCTAGGAAACGCTAAATATTTTACTACACTAGACTTAGCGTCAGGATATCACCAGATACCGGTGACTGAACAAGATAAACAAAAGACAGCTTTTTCAACGTCCTACGGATACTATGAATTTAATAAAATGCCGTTTGGATTGAAAAATGCGTCAGCAACATTCCAGAGACTGATGAATTCAATTCTAACCGGAATGCAAGGACTTAAATGACTAGTTTATTTAGACGACATCGTCATATACGGATCGAGCCTAGAGGACCACAATAAAAGACTCAAGGAAGTACTACAAAGACTTAGAGAAAATAATTTAAAATTGCAACCGGATAAATGCGAATTTTTGCGCAAAGAAGTAGTTTATCTAGGTAACATAATTTCGGAAAATGGAATATCTCCGGACCCGTCAAAGCTAACGGCAATAAAAGAATTTGCGACGCCGAAGAAAGTAAACAATATACAATCTTTCATAGAACGAGTCGGATATTATAGAAAATTCATAGAAGATTTCTCAAAAATAAAAATAGCCAAGCCACTAACGAAATTAACGAAGAAAACGGAAAAATTCGAATGGACAATGGAACAGCAAAATGCTTTCGAAATATAAAAAAAAAAATTAATGACAACGCCAGTGCTAACATATCCAGATTTCAATCAAAAATTCATAGTGACCACCGATGCTTCCGATTACGCAATCGGAGCAGTATTGTCACAAGGAAAAGTAGGTAATGACCGGCCAATTGCTTACGCCAGCTGAGTTTTATCGCAAGCGGAGAAGAATTACAATACAACCGAGAAAGAATTACTAGCAATTGTATGGGCTGTAAAACAATTTAGGCCATATACATTCTGTCAAAATATAACCGGGACTGAGTCATTCAAACGGCCCGCGTTAATGGTTTCTTAAAAATTTTTTTTTTCCTATGTTGGTACAACTATCATCTATTTTGACGCTGAGTTTGAGCGCAATCTGTCAACTAGTTTGTTGTCAGCAGCCAAAGATATTAGTTAACCTCAAGTGCTATCGGCGATTTTTACTATGGAAAAAAATATTGAGCAAAGAGTTTGTTTGAAATTTTGTGTTGCGAACGAAATTTCTTGTTCGGACGCATTGAAAATGTTGGAGAAAGCCTACGGGGACTCTGTAATATCGAGAACAAGAGCATTTGAGTGGTACAGAACGTTCAAAGAAGGCCGTGAAGTTGTTGAAAACTTGCCTCATCCGAGACGGCCTGCAACGGCAGTTACTCGATATTCGTGGTGTTGTTCACTCGGAATTTCTTCCGGTGGGTCAAACAGTGAATAAACAATATTATTTAAGCGTTATGAAACGTTTGAGGGAGAGTATCCGCCGAAAAAGACCGGAATTGTGGCAGAACAACTCTTGGATTTTGCACCACGATAATGCACCATCTCACAAATCCATCCTTGTAAGCGATTTTTTGACTAAAAACGCTACCAATATGATCGGACAAGCACCGTATTCTCCAGATATGGCACCCTGTGACTTTTTCCTATTTCCGAAACTCAAATTACCACTTCGTGGGACCCGTTTTGAGTCGATTCAAGACATAAAAGAAAATTCGCTGAGAGAACTGAAAGCGATCCCGGAATATGCCTATAAAAAATGTATGGATGACTGGATTGTTCGTTGAAAAAAATGTACCGCTTTAAATGGAGCCTATTTTGAAAGAGACAAAATAAATTTTGATGATTAATTGATTTGTGTTGTTTTTATTGACTCAGTCCCGGTTATATTTTGACAGAATGTATATACGGTACAAAATTTAAAATTGTAACCGACCACAAACCATTAAGCTGGTTATTTAATGTGAATGATCCCGGATCAAGATTAATTCGATGGAGATTAAAGCTCGAAGAATATAATTATGAAATCATTTATAAAACCGGACGAGCGAACGTAAACGCCGATGCACTGAGCCGCAATGAAACAAGAGAAGCGTATGAAATAGAAAAGGAAGAACGAGAAATACTCGCAATAGAAGAAGAAACAAACTCCGACGAAGAAAAAATATACACGGAGAAAGACAAGAAACAGATTTTATATGAATATCATGATGCACCTACAAAAGGACATCAAGGAGTTGAACGAACAATAAAAAGAATCCGCCTAAATTATAATTAGTCAGGAATAACAAAAGATGTAGAAAAATACATTGCAAAATGTGAATTATGCAAGAAAAATAAACTATCGCGAAAAAAAAGTACCGTTAATAATCACGGATACGTCTACTAAACCGTTCGAAAAATGCGCGTTAGATATTGTAGGACCGCTAACAATCACAACAAACGGAAAAAAATATCTTTTAACGTTCCAAGACAATTTAACGAAATTCAGCAAAGCAATACCAAACCAAGAAGCGAATACGGTCAGTAAAGAATTCGTTACTAAAATTGTTCTTGAATATGGAATACCGGAAAAAATTTTAACGGACCAAGGCACAAATTTCTTCAGCAAAATATTTAAAAATACATGTAAATTGTTAAAAATAAATAAAATACAAACTGCCTATCATCCGGAAAGTAATGGCGCGTTAGAACGATCGCATCAAACATTAGCGTAATATTTGAGACACTACATAAACGAAGACCAGACAGACTGGGACGAATGGATACCGTTCGCAATAATACGACGCCACACACAGCTACAGGGTATACACCCTTTGAATTGGTTTACGGGCACCAAGCGGATCTATGTGCGTCGCTGACGAGATCGCCTAAACTGATATATAATTACGACGGTTACGCGCAAGAAAGAAAGACTAAAGGCAACGAATCAGCTCGCAAATAATTGAAAAAAAATCAGACGTGAACTACACGATAAAAAAGGAGGAAAGCAGTTCGCATGCACATAAGCAAATTAAAACCATTTACAGAGAATTAAAATAAAAAACTTACCTATTCGTTGTTGGAACGACCGATTAATTGCATTCGATTCAAGGCGCGACGCATATGCCCGACCGTCGCCCTCCGGAAATACGGATGGTAGCGCGGATATGATCAAGAAAAGCACTCCCTCGAGTGCGTACAGGCACACCCAGCCATAGTCTTCGCAATAATGGGATAAAGCCATCAGGAGGCTCATAGCGAGGCACCCAAAAAGCATCGTCAAAACCGTCGTCCACCATATCCATATCAGTTTGAGGAACAACCACTAACACTGCACTATCACCAATATCGTCAATCTCGTCCTTCGAAAAGGGAAAATAACGAGAACGATCAACTAGATTTGCGCAAGCCATGTTAGTAAGACACTCAATAAAACGCGACTGAATAAAAAACTAAATGACGCTAAAAACTAGCAAGCAGAAAAGGCTAAACCCATAAAATAAGAGCCGATAAGACGGTTATATGAATTTATTTAATATAAAAACAGGATACTCGTCAGTTGGAACTGCCGACAGGCCGAGAGTCGCACGGGGCAACGTGAAACGAATTCACCTTACAAAATCCAAGAATTTCTACACAACCCCAGCATATATTTCGAAAAAATCGGACAAATGCAATAAGTCACAAAAACATGGGAACTAGTTATTAAATTAGATATAACGATGCTAAAAGACAAAACATGGCAAATAAATCAATACATCCAACAAACAAACGAGATGTGCGAACAAATAAAATCGGAAGTCCACCATAAACGTACTTGCGACAATTTAAAAGAAATCGTAAAAAATGAGTCGACAAAATTAACAAAATTGATCGCTCTAATAAATACACTATATAAGACACGGACAAAAGGGCGTAGAAGCCTCGTCGACAGAATAGGCGCAATAGCGAAAGCATTGTTCGGTACAATGGACGCGAACGATAAAGAATTAATAAATGAACAGTTAAATCTTTTACAAAATAATCAGCAAATCATTCAACATGTCATGAAAAATTAAAAAAAAATCTTAAATAGTACAATAGTACACTTAGATAAACTAGAAAATATAATAGACCATAAAGGCAAATTATTAAATCATTATGTTCGAGAATATACTACTCGCGAAGAAATAACCGAACATTTTACGGTAATCATCGCGATGATAACGGATTTGATTGCTCTACCTGCACATGACCGGTGATGCGGTTGACGCCGGACAACCTGTATATATATGTCATGTTACTATAGAAAATCAAATGTCTGTATTTCGTATTTCATATATCCGAAAATAATTTAAATGCATTAATTACATTATTGTGATTAAAATGACACGTCGTAAAATATTAATAAATAATGTTTTTATGTATCGAATTAATTTTAATCAATATGAAAATAACTTTTTATTCGGTTACAGAATATTCGTTTATAAAGATGCGCATTTGTTTTTATTATTACGCGATATTTGTAGTATGCATGTATCTAAGTATATATGTACGTATCGGGGAATAAGTCGACTGTACTATTCACACGCACACAGCCAAGCACATGCGATAATATCAGTGCGCGGCAGTACTCAGTCTCAGTCTCAGTCGCGTGTGTTGTGTACATACGCGTAACGAGAGATAACCGCAAAAGTGTGCTCAACCGTTATAACGCGTTATAACGCGTCAAATTTAAAAAACGAGTGTTGTGTTTGTGTAGTTATAGTGTGTTCATATAATGGGGCGAAAATGTAATGAGAAACGCTTGCCTCGCTTTGCTCGCAGATTTTCTTTAAAAAGAATAAGGGTTAAAAGGTTAGTATATTTATATACCATAATTCTAGAAGGAATTGTTTCAATGTATACTATATAATAATATGTCGCTAGATATAATTGAATTCTTTTTCCGTGCAGTTTACACAAAAATATAAATATGATAATGTAATATTATATAAAAATGTAATATTTCAAATTTTTTTTTTATTTTTTGATTATATCTTTAAAGCATTTCCTAAATAGAAAACAACATAAAGACATTTGTATATAAAAAAATTGTAACATAAAATCAATCTTTAAATAGAATTTAGAATTACTACAATACATGAACATACACATTATATGTATATGATGCACATAGTATTTAGTACTCATATAGTATTTTTGTTATAAAGAAATAAACAGACATGGGCAAAAAAAAGAAAGAGAGAGAGTGAGAGGGAGGGAGGGAGGGAGGGAGGGAGAGAGAGAGAGAGAGAGAGAATAGGAATGAGTAAGCGAGGGAATAGCTGTACAACAATATATCGATTAATAATTCACATCAGTCGCTAAACATTAGTGAGCATAAAGTATTGCTACGCAGAAAGATCCAACTATTTCCTTTTTTTTCTTACTTTTGGCACTTGTATAGACACTTGCTCACTTACACTCATATCCTCTTTCTCTTTGCCCATTCTTCTCTGTCCGTCTCTTTCTGATCCGAGCATACTATATGTGTGTTATATATTATCTATATGCGATCTATTCATGAACTGGTTGTAAATATTTCATACCAGATGCGGTTTGCATGTGCGCTCTAAATATTGGCGGAATATTTGATCCCAGAAGCGATCTTTTCGTGAACTGGTTGTAAATATTTCATACTAGATGCGGTTTGCATGTGCGCTCTAAATATTGCCGAAATATTTGATCCCAGAAGCGATCTTTTCGTGAACTGGTTGTAAATATTTCATACCAGATGCGGTTTGCATGTGCGCTCTAAATATTGCTGAAATATTTGATTTCAGAAGCGATCTTTTCGTGAACTGGTTGTAAATATTTCATACCAGATGCGGTTTGCATGTGCGCTCTAAATATTGGCGGAATATTTGATCCCAGAAGCGATCTTTTCGTGAACTGGTTGTAAATATTTCATACTAGATGCGGTTTGCATGTGCGCTCTAAATATTGCCGAAATATTTGATCCCAGAAGCGATCTTTTCGTGAACTGGTTGTAAATATTTCATACCAGATGCGGTTTTGCATAATATATTTTGCATTATTATTTGCTTTCCATTATATCTATTTAGCAAACAAGTCATAAATTGTGACTTGTAGGAAATTATACACAAATATTGCTAATATCCTTTATATATATATATATATATATATATATATATATATAATAAATATCGTTGGAAAGGAACGCCTAAATGCAAATTTAAATCGGAGAGACGAAATATGTCAGATTAAGATATAAAAAAAACTCAAAAAGTACTTAATAAAAAATATTTTATTATAGTGTTTTGAAAAGCTCTCGAGATAAACTACAAGAATATGCAATAAAAAGTAGGGGGGGGTTTCCATTTAAAAAATTCAAGGTGACTTGTCTTGACCTGAGCGACGCCACCCAATGTCAAACTTATAGTATCTAATAAATAGATCTTTTGAAACCCTATAACTTTTATTTGAAACATTTTTTTCGAAAATGCTTAGTTTTTCAGAGATATATATATATATATATATATATATATATATATATACACACACACACACACACATAAAAGGCACATATATATATATATATAACAATACATGCACACACACACACACATGGCCAAATAATATTCCTCTTGAAAAGATATATGGAAAGGCGCGCGCGCGCGCGCGCACACACACACACACACACATAAGTCCATATAAGTAATGTGTGCAATTGTGTTCAAATATGCAATAAAGGCAGACACGTGTCTATGTTATACTGTTATCTATACGCTTAGATACGCTTAGATATGCGTGCGAGGCAATAGAGCAGTAGAAATGCACGATGTTATCTGATTTAAACATATTGAACACAATTTTCTTTCAAATATGCATAAAACACGCAGAAATATTAATATTGGTAATACAGCGGAACTAAAATTATTGATATTATCGATAATTTCGGTCGGTATTATCGATAATTTTAGTTACGCTTAGATGAGGGCGCTAACCCGTCGGAGTTCGGCCGTCGCTCCGGCATCCTCTTAACAGAATTAAAAAATAAACTAAAAGACATAAATAACGATTTACAAAACAGTAGTGACAAATTTTTTATATAAAAACAATTTGTATATCCTATGGCAACAAGCGAAATAATAACAAAGTTATAATCGTAAGCATAATTTATATAATTATAAAAAATAAAAAGAAACATACGAAACGACCGTCAGTCAGGATATACGAACCACGTATATCCTACGGATTCCCAAGACTCATACTAAAACGTAGTTTAAGCACACGATTTTAGAATTAGAAACGATTATAATACATATTATACAATATACGAGAAAAATATTGTACATTAGAATAAAAAGAAATAATTTTGTTCGCGAAAAACGTCACTTTTACACCTCCGTTTTTCTTTTTTTTACGGGAGAGGGAAATTATAGCCCGAAAAGACTATACACGAATTAATAGATATATATTGTGGGATATGATTTTAAAGTAACCGCTAAGCCAGCGTAGCGATATACGTTGCGACAGCGAGGAGCGCCTCAGAGTAGATGGCGCTGGAAGAAGAACAAGTAGAACGGAGAGGACCTGAGTAGGGAGATGGACTGTTGCGATCCCGATTTAAGTGTGTATCTTTTCTTAAATATACTGTTTTGAATACTAAATCCTACAAAATTGGGGGCTCGTCCGGGATAGAGCTTGTGTAGAGAGTAACGAGCAATAACGAGCGAGCGTTACGACGATTAACAACGACGCAATCGACGACGCACTTACAGGACAAGAAAGACGTGAGTGAGTCGGTGGTTGCTACGCAGTGAGTGAACGTGGTCAAGAGACATAATAAAGCCGGTAGGCAAAGACGCAAGGAAAAGTATACGAAATTAAAGACGAGAAACAAAGTCGATAGGCGAAGACGCAAGACGGAACCAAATATCTAGTGACGAATAAAGATGAAGAATTTGGCGCAAAATGAGACGGTCAAACAAAAGATTTGGATGGCAACGACGGCGGCCATTAAGGCATTGCGTCAGCTCATTTCTGAAAACGATGGAGACCGTAAGAATTGGCAGCGTCTCAAAGACTTTCAAGGTTTTACTTTTAGAGAGGATTCCCCAGAATATGTTAGTAAGTTGGAATATGCAAAACGATTGACACTTGGTGATCTCATATCTTGTTGTAATATTCTTGGTTTAGAATACGACGAAAATAGGGAAGAAGTGAGCACTCGAATTTGTAATAGTTTAATGGATTTGAACACATTAACGCGTGCAGATGAATCAAGTGAGGATGAAGAAGAGGATTCGGAGGAGGACGGAGAAGACGAAGAAAGGCTAAGTAAAAATGAAAACCAACGCGGTGCACGAGGAAGGGGGCAGGCACCAATGAACTTTTCCAACATATAAAGATGTGGAAAGTTCTATTAAATCTTTTAGTGGTAATGACGCATACCCTGTAGAAAGATGGATAACTGATTTTGAAGATACAGCTACTTTATTCAACTGGACGGAATTACAGCAAGTAGTATTTGCCAAAAAATCATTGACCGGCCCTGCCGAAATATTAGTAGAAAGCAAGGGCATTATTAAAACGTGGAAAAAGTTAAAATCGATTCTAAAAAAAGAATTTTCCAATAAAGTTAACAGTGCTCAATTACATGAAATACTGCTAAAAAAAATGAAGAAAGAGGAGACGCTACAAGAATATTATTTGGTGATGAAAGAGTTGACATCACGAGAAAAATTAGAACCAAACGTACTTATTCAATATGTGATAGACGGTATTCAAGACGATACCAACAGTAAAATAGTGCTAAACAGAGCTAAAAAATTGGAAGATTTCAAAGAAAAGCTGAAAGTGTATGAAGCTATACAGAAGAAAAATCAAGAGAAGATAAAGAGCAGAGAGAAAAGTGAATATACGGGAAAAGAAGAAACAGCGAAGAAAACGATGCCTAGTTCATCAAGAAAAACGTCGACTAAAGAGCAAGATCCGGAGACACAATGCTACAACTGCGGAGCCGGGATCGTCCCGATTGCGCACATTACCGATCGGACACGACAATATTTTCCGATCAGACATAGACCCGATCGGACACATGTTCCATCGGACACAGGCTCGATCGGACACAGACCCGATCGGACACAGACCCAATCGGACACAATTCCGATCGGATACATATTGTTGCAATCGGACACAGGCCCGATCGGACACAGACCCAATCGGACACAATTCCGATCGGGCCTGTGTCCGATTGCAACCATATGTGTCCGATCGGAATTGTGTCCGATCGAGTCTATGTCCGATCGGGACTTTGTCTGACCGAGCCTGTGTCCGATTGGGAAATATTGTCGTATCCGATCGGTCCACAATCAAGACTCACTCGAGAAACCGTAAGAAAAAAGAGTTAGGCAAAAATGTTTCAAATGCCAGGAATTTGGCTATACGGCTATTCAGTGCGATATGATACAAGAAGGTCAAGTAGATAGAAAATAGTCGTCGGTAAACACAGTCATTTGTTCTAGTAATAAGATGTTAAAAGAGGTAATTATTAGTGATACGTGTGTAAATGCATTGATTGACACGGGGAGTCAAGTTACTATAATGCACGAGGATATTTACAGTAAAATTAATTCAGAGCAATTATTAAATACAATTATCTATTTAGCCCGTTTCGGAAAAGGAGAAGCACGGTCTGTAGGTTGTTTTCAAACTATACTTAAAATAGATGATGAAGAATTTCCATGCACTATACATGTTGTTCCAGAAAATGCGATGAGTATAAATATGATAATCAGTAATGATATCTTAAATATGGCTGAAATAATTATTAACGCGAATGAAATAATAATTCGTAAAACAGCACCTATCACGTTTTTAGCGCAAATCAGTGTATGTGATAAACAATCGTTAGATATCGGCAATACAACTAATTCAAAAATTCGTGAAGAAGACGAAAATATAGTCGCGTCATATTAACCGAGTAAATATAAAACGACTGATGTTAACCTGCGTATTATTCTTAAAGAGGCCAAACCGGTTACTCGAAAACCTTATCGTTTACCCGCGCCGGAAAGAGAAATTGTAGAGAAACAAGTAGAAAAATAGATTAACGACGGTGTAATAGAAATGTGTGCATCAGAATATTCAAGCCCAGTAATTGTAGTAAAGAAAAAGGATTGTTCACTACGAGTATGTATAGATTATAAAAAACTGAATCGAATTATTGAAAAGGATGGGCACCCATTGCCTTTAATTGAAGATTTGTTAGACAAATTAGAAAATTCATGTGTGTTCAGTACTCTAGATTTAAAAAATAGTTTCTTTCACGTGGCAACAAAAAAAGAAAGTAGGAAATATACCTCTTTTGTAACGGATTGTGGTCAATATTAATTTTTAAAAGTTCCTTTCGGGTTGTGCAATTGACCACAAGTTTTTCAACGATTTATAAATGCCGCATTTTGGAAATTGATTAAACAGGATATTGTATTACTCTATTTAGATGATTTAGTCATACTAGCGGCGAACGAACAAGAAGCGTTGGTTCGCTTGCGACCAGTATTAAAAACAGCGAGCGAATATGGTTTGCAATTAAATTTTAAGAAATGTCAATTCATAAAAAAATCCATTGAATTCTTGAGTCATATGGTAGAGGGGGGCAGAGAGTTTATCCTCCTCCAGAAAAGATTAAAGCCGTAGCCGATTATCCAGAACCACGAGGATTGAAAGATATTCAAAGTTTTCTAGGTTTATCGGGCTATTTCAGAAAATTTATTTCCTTATATTCAATTACGGCTAGACCTTTGAATTATTTGTTACAAAAAGACCGACCATATGTTTTTGACGACACAGCCAAGGATGCATTTCAACGGCTAAAAACAGTACTAAGTCAAAACCCAGTATTAAAAATATACCATCCTCGACATGAGACGGAGTTGCATGCAGATGCAAGCATAGAAGGATATGGAGCTGTACTAATGCAAAAATCATCCGATGATAATCTCTGCTGCATCCTGTCTATTATATGAGTAAGAAAACTAAGCGAAAGGAGAGAAATTATTGTAGCTATGAGTTAGAGGTATTGGCGATAATAGAAGCAATTAAAAAATTTAGAGTGTATTCGTTAGGGATTAAATTTAAGATATTAACTGATTATGCAGCGTTTCAACGTACTATGGGTAAGTAAGATTTGACAATTTGTGTTGCTAGATGGGCTCTGTTACTAGAAGATTATGATTATACTATAGAACATAGACCGGGAACACGAATGAAACACGTGGATGTTCTAAGCAGACATCCTGTTATGGCGATATCAACGTGCTCAATTATACCTCAGATTAAAATACAACAAAATCAGAACACTGAAATTAAAGCTATAATAGAGATTTTAAAAGGTAAATCATACGATAATTATATTATGTGCGGAGACTTACTTTACAAGTTTAAGGATGGTCGAAATGTGCTAGTGATAGCTAAATTTATGGAGACCGATATTATACAAACGATGCATGAAAAGGGATATTTAGCCGCGAAACAAACTGAAGACTTAGTTCGACAAGAATATTATATACACGATTTAAAAGGAAAAGTCGATCATTATATTGCAAGTTGTGTACTGTTATGTCCAGACTCAATGGAAGGAAGAGTCAGCGGGAGGGCGTAACCTACTTACCTCGAAACACACTCTCTTTCTTTTTCGAGACAAGTGTTTCCGAGTCGAACGAACCATACAGGGCCTTAGACAGGTCAAAGACCGGAAGGGTCGCTCTACTCTATCGAAAGGCCGTTCGATCGGTGGTCCCTTTTTTGGTAAAGGAACTGAATCCTTATTACCCAGGATGGGACCCTGTGCGATTTCAGGTAACAGGAAGGAGGTCGGGTTAATAAGTTTCTCGAATTTTAAAATTTAACGTTACATTTATTCAAAAAAAAAAATATAAATGAATGATTTTTTTTTAAAGGATTTAAAAATTAATAAAGAACATTTAGTTCAGTTATGAAAACTTATATGTAAAATACATCTTCTTAAATTCTAATGTGTAATTGTAAGTATTCGTGTGCGTGAGTGTAGGTAAAGGAAATTATGTTCTCGCGGGTGTTACAAAAAATACGGAGGACATCAACCGGAATTAAACGGGGAGAGTAGAATTTAAATTCCGGTTAGAGATTTACAATATAAAGTCAAATAGTTATAAATTATAGAGAGAAAAGGAAAAATTAAAAGGTAAGGGAAAAGGTGGGATGACTATTAAAGATCCCGAATTAGTACGGTAGAGGGGGAAGGGAACTTCATCCAAGACCTCGATAGGGACAGCTAGAGGAAATCGGGAACCAGGGACAAAAAACGGGATCATTGAACCAGGTGGACTGGTTCGAAGGATCAGATGGAATTGGTCAAGGTCCACTATATCTGGACCGACCCGATAATCCTCGTCTGTAAGAGGCACAGGGTAAGGAGGAAATTGACTTAGGAGATATCGGTACCAGTCTTCCCTATCCCGGTCTTCGAAAAGAGACTCCGATTCTCCTTCGGGATCGGAAGGTTCCGATTTGAAATTTTCCGGTTCCTCTTTGAGGTCGGGACACTCTTCCGCGAACTCCCGGAGGGCTCCGTCTAAGTCGTGCGATCCTCCTGAGAGGTCGGGCGATTCCAGGCGTGAGGAGGAGGGGGGAGTAGGAATTCTAGAAGGTTGATGTTGCTCAGGAAAGATAGGTGAACAGTTAGAAGGGGTAGGGGGAGTAGGGTTTCTCAGAGATTGTTGGAAATCATCGAAAGCGGGGGAATATCCGGAGGGAGAAGGGGAATTAGGATTCTCCAGATGAAGAGATTTGAAGGAGGTAGATGGATGTTCAGGGGGAGAAGGTAGAATAAGATTTTCCGACCATGGAGGGTGTTCAGGGAAGGTAAGCGATGGGGGACGCTCGGGGGAAGAGACGAGAGAATAAGAAGGGTGAGAATAATAAAAGAGGAAGTTGGGAGATAAAGTGGTAAGTTGTGTATTTTGTATGTTCGTTTTTGCTTGTTATATATATTAATTAACCGATGCGTTCTTAAATCGAAGAAATGTTTATCTAAATTAAATTTCTTGTAGTCTATAGTATAATTAGGGTCCGCGCACGCCCGAGCTAATTTCTTTCTCAATTGTCGATTCCGACGGTTTCGTGACCCTTTGATGGTCGCGCACAAAGATTGATTTAATTTTTCCACTAAGGAAAGGGGGCCGTGATGAGTAATAATAATAAAAAAAAAATCGAATGTAAAGAAATTCTTAATTCGTGAAACAATTCTTGGAAACTAAATTAACTGAATAATTCTAGATTTCAGATCCGGGTAAAGGTATATTTTTCTTTTTATATCTTTGTATGAAAATTTCCGGACGAACTGGGAGCAGAAAAGATGACAAATATAATTGAAAGTCGGAACTGTAAAATACGGGTAACTCGGGGTGACTGATAGGAAGTCGAGAGTCGCACTATGAGATACAGGTAACTCGTGGTGACTAAGGAGAAGTCGAGAGTCGCACTATAAAATACAGGTAACTCGTGGTGACTAAGGAAAAGTCGAGAGTCACACTATAAAATACAGGTAACTCGTGGTGATTAAGGAAAAGTCGAGAGGGAGATTCAAGGTAATGTTTCGAGGGAAAAAGAATGAGGATTAAGAAAGAGACAGTTACACAAAAGACAATCAAGGTCTAAGAACGAAGTATCGAAACGAGATATTGATTAATCCAAGAATTATTTCAGAATACGAGACGTAAAATAGTAATAATAATAAAGGGGAGGATAGAAATTGAAACTGTTGAACCCACTTACTACTTGAAGATCCGTTGATAATTGTAGTAGCTAATTAGCTGCGACTGTTGCTGTAGATCGGAATGGACTCGGGAGTGATGGCTCAGAAACTCGGCCCTGTTGTGTTGCTGGACGACCACGGTTTTTGGCACTTAGCACTAAGTCCTTCACTTTTATTTAAACTTGGTCTCTGTACAATTATGAGTCGCGAATATCTGGTCTCGGAGCTGATTACTAGTTATGTAGTGAATCGTTTGAAGAGTGAAGACGGAATGAATTTTTGAGAGGAGCTTTCGCATATCTTCGAATCTTAGCGTCTCCCCACGTACCCTCTCCATCAGGCAGTCAGAATTTCTTTTTTAACAAATCAAATCCTTACTATCTACCCCTCTCATGAGTAGGAGGTGTTGCCCTTCCAGAAGAAGGTCCAGAAGTTGCGCCCATTGGTGTAGGCTTTTGTTTTTAGAAATTAACCCCAGCCTCTTGGAGAATCCGTTAGGATCGGCTAAGTTGACATTTATTATTCCTGTTGGAATTTATTTCAAACAGATATCATAAGAGGGTGGTCTGGCAGGCGAGCACGCGGTGTCAAGTATCGCGAGTTTTGCTTACGGATTCGGGTTTCATCAGTAAACCGTCGTTCGTGTTCCTCTCCTTATTCTTTTGTTCTAAACTCTTAAACCCATCACGCGGCTTTAGAATTGAATGTTTCATCATCTGTCCGCGCGCACATGATCTGGGTGTCTAGCGTTCGAGGGCTTCTTATCTTTGTTTAAAATTCTCAAATTTTGACGTGGGCTTTAGTTCAGGAATATTTATTGATCCGTCTCATTGAAAAAAGAATTTTATAGTTCTGAAAGATTAGTCTCGCCTGCTAGATATTTCTTTGGTTTATTGTTTATGTCAAGTGCAAAGAGTTCCAGACCGTAAACGTTTAATATTACATGAAAGAAAAGAATCGTGGAGTCCACTGGACGTAACAGTACTTTGTATCTTAGTTAATCGTAAAAAAGGTAAACAAGGAGGTTATTTACATCCAATATCAAAACTTAATACGCCCTTGCATACGTATCATGCCGATCATTTAGGACCCTTAGAGACGACTAGTAAGAGTTATAATCATATTTTAGCTGTGATAGACAGCTTTACTAAATTTGTATGATTATATCCAAACAAAAGTACAACAACGCGTGAGGTTATATCTAAATTAAATGTACAAAAAGAAATATTTGGAAACCCTGTGTGTATTGTAACTGATAGAGGAACAGCTTTTATCTCCCAAGAATTTAATGACTACTGTAAAGACGAACAAATTAAGAATATAACTATAACCATAGGCTATTACCTAGAACTAACGGTCAAGTAGAGCGGTTAAACCGAACGATTATATCGGTACTTTCTAAATTTTCGATAGAGGACCCTAATAAATGGTACAAGCATGTTGGAAAAGTAGAAATGTTGAATTCAACTTATCATCGCAGTATAACTACGACGCCTTTTGAGTTATTATTTGGAATAAAAATGTAATAAATGTGATCTTAAATTACGCGAAATAGTGGAAGAAGAATTTCGGTTACAATTCGAAGAAGAACGCAATCAATCTTAGGATTAAGGCAAAGGAACAAATATTAAAAGTGCAATCCGAAAATTGTAAAACATACAATCCTAGACGTAGAAAATCATTCGGATATAATGTAGGGGACTTAGTGGCAATAAAGAGAACCCAACTCGGACCCGGCCATAAATTGCGAGCGAAATATGTCCATATGTGATTAAGAAAGCTAAGTCAAATGATACGTATGATGTTACCAAAATAGGAGATCATGAGGGTCCATTACATACATCAACCTGCGCCGAATATTTAAAACCGTGGACACATGTTACAATTAAGTAAACATTATCATAATCGTTAAGACTGATAGTATTTTAATCGAACGTTAATCATAGTTATAAGATATAGAGAATGAGTTTATATGATTTTGTTTTATAATTTACATTACGTTAATAATGATGTAATACTTGTAAGAATCATCCGAGGCGTATAATTATGTAAAATGATCGAATGTGGGATATGATTTTAAAATAACCGCTAAGCGAGTATAGCGATATACGTTGCGACAGCGAGGAGCGCCTCAGGGTAGATGGCGCTGGAGGAAGGATGAGTAGAACAGAGGACGCGAGTAGGGAAACGGACTGTTGCGAACTCGATTAAGGTGTGTATCTTTTCTTCAATATACTGTTTTGAATACTAAATCCTACAATATTATTTTAGATATATATTATTTTATACGATAAGGCATTGCTCAACGTTTAAGATCATGTTACGAGCGTTGACCGAGCGAAGCGTTGACAACGCGAGCTACGCGCGAAGCCCGAGCGAACGCGCAATGACTCCATTGCGAAAATACGGAAATCAAGGCAAACGGAATAAAAAAATTGCGAAAATGCAAGCAAAGAAGTTCTACTTAGAACTCCTTAATCTGCATCCGGGTCTTGCCGGCAAAATCGAGCGACGACACCGTTTGGCCCGGCCGCCAAACGATACCTTCCCGAGAAACTAAGGGGACATAATAAAAAGGCCCATCGCTAATAAGCGGCGAGCAGTCTTTATCATTAATTAACATTACGCTGTTGTGCCTCTAGCCGCTAAGGAAGAGGTCTTTCGGGATTTGTACGCCCAAAGGATTAGGATCCACGCTCGAAATAAGACACTCCCGAACGTATTATGACGTCTTGTGTTGTTAATTTACATTTTTCTTTTAATGTAATTTGTCCGATTCCTTTTATTTCTAGTTTTCGCGTTGCGTCGTTTTCGCACGTTATTTCGATTGGTTGGTTTGCTCGTATAGAGTATAACCATGAATTCGCATTACTCAGCGCTATCCATATTGTTGTATTTGTGTGTATGGTATGTGTCGAATATGACAATTGTTTGTGTATGTTTCTAATTGTACATATGCTTGTATTTCGCAATAGCGCTCCTTCGTCTAAATAATGTACGGGATAATTCTGTTCGCAAACATATTGATCATTGTTTCGCACGCATTTATTTAGATCGTTTTCGTTAGGCGTAAAATACATTCGGCTATCTACGTCTATCGCTATTATTGGTTGATTTATCTCTATAAATATAAATGTATTGTTAAATTTGTGCGTAGATAGTGGGATTGCCTTTATTATTTCATACTCGGGGTATGTGATTAGCGGAATCTTTATAATTGTAAATATATTTGTATTATCGTAATAGGCGCTAATTGTTAAGAACTTTTCGATTGTTCTCCAATTTTCTGCGGATATTTGAAATGGGAAGTGCGTTTCCTGCGGTGACACTGTTTCCTTGAGATTCTCTAAGATGCTTTCTATGGGTAGTAATCTTATGTCGATTACTCCTCCTTTCGCGTTAGTCAGATGCGCGATTATGTCCATAAGATCGTTTGTTACATCTTTTATTATAACATTTAATATTATAAGGGTTCGTCGAGATCTTTTCGTTGTCCATAGCCGATTGCTACTTGTATCCAGGCTTGTCGCATCTTCTCTGTTATATTTAGAAATTGTTCAACATTTTCTTGCAGAATTTTCTCAACATTATCCACATATGCAATTGTTGCGTTTAATATTTTAATCTGATTTTTCATCGCGTGTTGCAGCGTTTGCTGATTTCTTTGCATGAGTTTTAATTGCTCCTTTATAATTTTTTCGTCGTCTGCGTTCATTGTGCCGAAGAGTGTTTTGGCTATCGTTCCTAAACCGTCGATGAGCCCTCGTTTTGTCTTCTTGGGTGCTTGATACGCGATTTTCAGACGTTTTAGCAGTTTTTCTGCTTGTTCTCTGTCCTTTTCTGCTATTTGTAGCAGGTTGTGGCAAGTTTCTTTCATTTTTATTTGCAGTGATTTATCGTAGCATAGAGCTCTCGTCTGTGCCATATAGTTTCTCAATTGTTCATGTCGATGGTCCATTGCGGCGATGTCTAGTTTTATCACTATTTTCCATGTGGATTTGGTTTATCTTGCCCATTTTTTCGAAGTAGATACCCGGCTCATATTTAAATTCTTTTATTTCTCCTTGGGTATCGGGTTTGGTTTCCTTGCAGGTGCTCCATGCAATAAGACCCCTGTAATAGAAAGCTTTGCATTATATTATAATATTTTTTTAGAAATACGGTGCATTTCCTTTTTTTCTGGATGCATATGCAGCTACTTTTGTTTTTACCTAGCCCTTTCCAGGCTATTTATTCGCTCTTCCATTCGGTCTGTTTTCCGACGTCGTCTCGTCGTCTTTACTAATGTTTTACAGAAGATTTATTCTTTATTTTTTTTTAGTTTTTTGGGTGCTATAGCTTCTAACTGCCACGAGCTGTTTTTTAGTGCTGCTCAAGATTTTGTTAGGGGCCAGTATCCCTTAGTGGAGGTGCCAGACCAGAGGTGTCGGACCATTTTGCCCGTTCCTTTCGGGACCAACTCTCGGCGCCCGCGCTTGTTTGCGAGGTCCAGTTGCTGGGTCTTCCAGATTTGGTGGTCGATCGTGACATTGCGTTTGTGCCTGAAGTGCCTGTGGACGCGCCGCTGCCCCATATCAATCGAGGTCGCGGGCTTGAGTTTCGTTGGGATCCGGTGCCTCGATTTGTGGGTCGTGGTCGCTTTCTCAACTCTGAGCTTCGTCCTGTGGGTCGTGGTCATGCTCTTCTTCAGGCTATGCGGGAGTGGAATCTGGGTCGCGGTACTGGACGTGGACGTGGAGAAATTTCTATACTTTTTTGTTTTTCGTTTTCCTTATTATTTATTCTATTTTTATTTTATTCGTGCGTTTTTCTTTTTCTTTTTCTTCTTTCTCCTGCTTTTTAATTCTCAATAAATGGTTTCAGTCGGTTTATGTGGACGCGTATGGTTTTCCTTCCCCTTTTTATTGTGCAGTTTACTTCCGAATTGTTTTCGATTATCGTGTAGGATCCGGTCCATAGGAAGTCCAATTTCTTCGATCGTCCTCGGCGAACTGTTTTGTCGTACAAGAGGACTTTTTCTCCTACCTTGGGTTTGATTTCTTTCGTCTTTTTATCATAGTTTTCTTTGGTTTTTATTTTTTCATTCCTTAGATGCTCCTTTGCAACTTGCTGTGAGGCGCGTAATTTTTCTTTTAATTCTTGCGCATAATCATCGTATGTATACGTGGGTTTAGGCGGTTGCGACAATGTCGTCGGTAATGTTGCTCGGTGCCCGTAAATTAATTCGAAAGGTGTGAACCCTGTCGCCGTGTGGGGTGTTGTATTACACGTAAATATGGTGCAGGGAATCCATTCGTCCCAATCCGTTTGATCGGTATTTATATAATGTCGGAAGTATTCGGCTAGCGTTCTAGCGCTCCGTTGATTTCCGGGTGATACGCGGTTGTTTGAATCTTTTCGATTTTTAATAGTTTACACGTGTTTTTAAATATTTCACTTAAAAAATTTGTTCCTTGATCGGTTAATATTTTTTCTGGGATACCGTGTTCGAAAATTATTTTTGTCGCGAATTCTTTTGCGATTGTCGCAGCTTTCTGGTTCGGTATCGGAATTGCTTTACTAAATTTTGTTAGGTTATCTTGGAATGTTAAAATATATTTATTTCCATTATTAATAATCGTTAGTGGACCTACGATATCTAAAGCACATTTTTCAAAAGGTTTATCGGCAGTATCCGTTATTATTAGCGGTGCCTTAATTTTATAATCGTATATCTCGGCATGCATACTTCTAATTTCTCGTCTAATTTCCTCTCTCATTTCCCGCAATATTTCTCTAAAGTCGTCGTCTGCTTCGTCCGTTTTTTTCTGCGGTTTGTGTTGAGCTCGCACGTTTGATTGTGTCGCGTTTCTAATTGCTTCTTCTTGTAATCGCTTAATTCCTTTATCGATATCTTCCGATGTGATCGGTTGCGATGTGGAAGCGTTTGAGTTACACATGTCTCGAATGCAATAGATTTCGTCGAGGTCAAAATACTCGAATCGTATGACGTTAGTGACAATTCGCGGCGGTGTGTTAGTCTACTAAATGTGCTTATATTGATGATTCGACCTCAACATCTAGTTCTATATTATTCGCTATTAAACTGTTATCTAATTCGCCAAATGGAAATTCGCTTTCGATTACAACGTTTGTTCCGAGTTCTGGTTCGGACAAATTCTCGCTTGAATTAATGCGCTTAGATTTCTTCATACGTTATCGCGTATATCCCGGAGTGCTTCTACTGCTACTCTTATACGGCTTACTGCGCTATTTCTAATGGCTATATTCGCTGCTTCGCTAAATAGCCACGATTTATTCGCTACGCTTTTCGGTGCGTTTCGGTTTTCCGACATTACAAATTTTAATTTCTCGACTTACAATAGTACGATGAGCAGCATTCTCTCGTTCGATGTCGGCCGTCGGGCGTTGATCGTCGCGTGCCGTTGAGATAGGTCGGTGCGCCTTCTCAGGTTGCGCTTATCGTCGTCGCCTCGGTTGAAGGTGTCGACTGTCTGACGGAGTTATCCTTGCTGTCTCTCGTTCTGTCGATTCCACGGAATTTTCTGCCTCGTGGTTATGGATCTTTGCCAGTGTTGATCTTGTTAGAGCTGGCGTATCCCACCGCTGCCATCAATTAATGTTGTGCCTCTAGCCGCTAAGGAAGAGGTCTTTCGGGATTTGTACGCCCAAAAAATTAGGATCCACGCTCGAAATAAGACACTCCCGGACACTCCCCTTAGGTATAATTTAGTATATTTTGCAAGATTTAATACACTTTCACTTTTTCACGCGTATAATAGTCGGGCGCGATACTTACGGTACTTCGATATTATTACTGAGCGAGCGAGTAGCGAGCGTCGGTGCATCTCGCGCTTATTATATATCTTAATTGATTAGGTCGTTGATTAGGGAGGAGTGTGGTGTCCCTGACCGGAGCATGTCTCGTGCTCCGCTTGTCAGTCTGTCTCGTCAGCTGCTTACTCAGCTTCCGAAAACTTGACCGTGACTTCCTTCTCTTTAGTCACGTATCTTACTGTTATTTTATTAATATTCTTTTATTACTTTACTCTTTCTTAATTATCTTTCCTTGATCTCTTTTCTAATTTTAATGCTTTGCTTTACTCAGCTCTTTCTTACAGTTTTCTGTTTCACTTTATTGTTTTAACCTTTAATATATTAAGAAATTGATCGAATTACGACACTTCTATAAATTTTCTGTAATATCCGGCTAGTCCTATGAAAGATTGTACATCCTTCATTTTCTTCGGCATCGAAAATTCTTTTATTTTTATATAAATAAATCACCTTTTTGCGTAAAAATTCGCATTTATCTGGCTGTAATTTTAGATTATTTTTTCGAAGTCTCTGTAGTACTTCCTTGATTCGTTTGTTGTGGTCCTCTAAGCTTGATCCATAACGATGTCATCCAGATAAACTATACATTTTAATCCCTGTATTCCTGTCAAAATTGAATTCATCAATCGCTGGAATGTCGCTGGCGCATTCTTATTCCGAACGGCATTCTATTAAACTCATAATGTCCGTAGGGCGTTGAAAATGCTATTTTATTTTTATCTCGTTCAGTCATCGGTATCTGGTGATATCCTGATGCCGAATCTAAGGTAGTAAAATATTTGGCGTTTCTTAACTGGTCCAATATATCGGTGATGTTGGGCAGTGAAAATGAGTCGCCTATCGTCAAATCATTTAGCTTCTGAAAATCGACTACTATTCGGAGCTTTGGTCTTCCAGATGCATCAGTCTTTTTCGGTACCACTAATAGAGGTGCGTTCCATTGACTCGCGTTTGTTCGGATTATGCCGTTTTTTAACATTTCTTGCACTTGTTTGTTTATTTCCATCTTATGCCTTTCCGGGAGGCTAAACGGTCTCGTTTACCGGTGAGATATCAGCGCGCATGTTTATCTCGTGCTCTACCGTCGCGGTGTACGTCAATGGTTCTCCGTCCAACTGAAATGTATCGTAATATTCTTCGCATATCCGTAGAAGTGCCTGTTTTTCTTCTGAATTTAGATGTTGTGTTCGTAGTAATTGTCAAATTTGCGAAAATCGTGAGGAAGTAAGTTTAGAATTTTTTTCTCGTTTGTATGGTGTGTAGTCCGGATTCGCGGTCGTATTCTAAATCTTCGAGAATAACATACGGCGTCTGTATTTAGACTTCTGTATCAGTCGTGTTCATTATACTAATGGGACAAGCGTTATCTTTTGATTCTACTATGCTATTCCCGAAATACAATAGATTCTTGGAGCTGTTTCTTCGGCTCGTACTAGTTCTATCCGATTTTGATTAGTTGCTGCTTTTACAATGGTTTTACTGCGCGGTTTTAGAATTATGTTATTAAACGAATGGAATTTTAGCATGGCGTTTCCTATTTTTAATTGATTTTGTTTGTAGTCGCTGTAGGATACTGAGTGTTGTCGGAGGAAATCGATCCCTAGAATCCCTTCGTATTCGATCGGAATGTCATCTTTTACTACGTAAAATGCATGTTTTAATCCAGCTATTTTAATTATGGCGTACATTTTTCCTATTGTGTGTATTTTGTGTCCGGTTATGCCGGTAAGCGCAATTTTATCCTCGTATATGAGGGTGTCATCCTTTAATTGTTTTAATTTTATTAACGAGATGGTCGATCCTGAGTTGTATAACATCCATACTTTTTCATTCCTTGCTTGTCGCATGGGTAATGCTATTAACAATAAACCCGTCTTCTTCTGTGTGTTCGGCATATCTTTAATATGTGTAACGCGATATTCGGATGCAGATCGCAGTTGTTTTCCCTTAGATTCTCTTTTGTCGTCCTCGCTGCTGTTACCGTCGGACTCGGAATCTCGTTTTAGTAGTCGCAGATTCTTTTGATCGCGTGTATTATCTTCGCGTTTTTTCTGGTTTCCGTCTTTTATTTCATTTGTATTAGTTTTCAGTTTACGTTCAAACTCCAGCATTCATCGCAAATGTGCCCGGATTTTTTACAACGTTTGCAATATTTACTTATTGCATTTATCCGCAAAAATTTTTCCGGTTTTGGAAGTGTATATCGATTACTTCGACAATCGCGTCCGTAATGTCCGTCTTTTCCGCATTTAAAGCATTTCGGAGTCGAACTTCGAATCTGTCGCGAATTACTCGATTCGTATTTATTTTTATTCGGGAAGTTGCTTGTTCTTACTGTCGGTCCAATAAGTTTTTCTTCGGCACTCGCGCCCGTTATTGCTTCTTGGAGCGTTGTATATCGTTGCGCGCGTACGAGTACTTGTAATTCGTCGCGTAATCCGATTTGGAAATTTATTAACGCCTGTTTTTAATCGTGTGTTGGATTGTGCGTTTCGATAATGAGGAGTTCTCTTCTCCTTCAATCATAGAATCGTACAATTTCATTGCTAGTAACTCAACATGTTGTCCAAAAGCGTACGCGGTTTTATTGGATTTTTGTCTTAATAAATTGAATTCAATTTGTAAATGTGTAGTACTTTGTTTAAACTGATAACAAGTTTCGAGTTGCTGTTTTAATTCGTCGAACGTTTCAATATCTCGCATCTCAAAATCCTGCATCGCTTTCCCTTTTAATTTTGTATATAAGATTGCTTGAATTAACGATTCTTCGTCCGGAAGATTTATATTCTGGACAGCGTACGTACATGCGTTTAAAAATTCTTGCAATTTATGTCGCGATGTTCCGTCGAACTCGGGGATCATCACTCTTGCTTCCTTTAACGGCAGATAATTCGGAGCAACGCTTTCTCGATTTCTGATATCGCGTTCCGTTCGCCCGTATGTTGTTTCCAATGCATTGTTATTGTCTTCTCTGCGATTATCTGTAATTGTGCGCTTTCTAGTCGCGTCACTCGTCTGCTTAATGAATTAATTTCCGCGCGTATTTCATTTAAAATGTGAGTGCGATGTATGTAATCTTCTCTTTTTTCGCGGTTTATCTCAGGAAATAGTGTGCGATCTGCCTCCGTTATATTACGGTCCATCTGGCGGATAGATCGTCGCATATTTTCTATTTCCTCGTCTACCGCGTTTTGCGGCGTATTTGCGGGAGTACGTCCGTGCGGATTTCGCGATTCGGCCATATTATTTTCTTGTTGATGGTAAATTTCTTTTGGATCGAACTGGTCGCTCTCGTAAGAAGTTAATGAAAACTCGCGCCGTAAGGATACTCTACTCGGAGTTCTGCTAATATACGGTTGCGTTCGTTTAGTCTCTTCGCGTTGAGTGTTATCAGTGAGATCAGTCGTATCACGCGGTAATAGGCTTTCGTCGAGACTATTAAACGGAAATTCGCGTTCGGTGATGACATTTTCCGGTAACTCGGGTTCGCTTTCGCTCGAGTATTGAGTTTCTAAATTTCTTCACGCGTTACAAATTTTTTGTTGCAGTGTTAGACTTAAGCTAATCGCTCGTCACGCTGGTTCGCTTAATAACCATGATCGGTTCGCTATCGATTTCGGTACGTTAGAACCTTCCGACAGTCACGCAATTATAAATATATTATGGATTTACAGTAATAAGACGGCTCGCATGTTCCCTCACTGGGTCAGCAGATTGCTGATGCTACAATCTCTCGCTCGGCGGCTGATAAGGCTGGTGGCCTGATGCTCGTCGTACGGCGGTCGTTGCCCGGCGGCGATGCGTCGTCCTTAGAGATGTCATAGGTCGGCGTTGGTCCTTGGACACTGGCGTTTCTACTCGAGTTTCAGCTGCTTAACCCTGATTTTCGTACTGCTTGTTGCTGTATATGTTGCTTCTGCTTGCATCCGTCAACTTTAACTTGTTTGCTGGCGTTCCTGTTATTAACTCTTTTGGTTTTTTACAGATCTTTATTCGGAAAGTTGGCTGGCGATCCCTTGGCACATCCCACCACTGCCACCAATTTTGTTGTACCTTCGTGGAAACACAGAGATTTTTGAGGATCGTTGGCCAAATTAGAACTGGGAAGTTCGGAATTGTTCAGGGTCTTCTTGCCTTTTGTACCAAAATTATAGTAGTGTTAGAATAAAATCTTTTTATTCGAAGATATTAACTTTAATTCTTCCTTTCTTTCCCGCTCTACAACTGTTTGGCTTATCGCGATATAGAATTACTTCACGTACCTGATATTGCGGCGGCCGTTGCGAGATCAGCTGGGACGTTCGTTATTATTAAAACGATTACAAATTGTCTGTCTGGTTGCTTTTGTTAAATTCGACTGTACTATATAATTGTCTAATTATATAATACAGTTAATTATTATAATTTGTATAATTATATCAGCTTCGTATGATTTTACAATTAAGACTGCCAGGCGCTCGTTCAAGGTGGATAGTTTTATTACCTTTTTTTCGATTAGTTTTTAGAGGGGATCGTTCAGCGACAGGACCATAACTGGTCGTGTCGTTCGTTTTCGGCTGGAAAAAACCCAGATACAAGCTACGTAAATTCTTTGCTTGCATTTCCGGCACGTCGTCCTTCGATCATCTCGCGATCGCGTAATCTCCGCGTGTGGCTCGCTTTGTCAGCGATTGCGCTCGTAACTTTATACGCCTTCCACGGCTTCGAGTTATAGTCGAAAGACGTATGTTAGATAATATATAATAATTATACTAATTTGGTTATAGTTTTGGGCTATAATAATTTGAATGACATAGTCATATACGGAGCAAGTTTAAAGGAACATAATACACGGCTTATCGAAGTATTAAACAAATTACGAAAACATAATTTAAAGCTTCAACCTAATAATTGCGATAATTTCCTCAGGGACGATGATTACGAAAAAAGTAATACATTTAGGGCACATAGTAACCGAAAACGAAATTATGCCCGATCCTTCTAAACTAAGCAGTACGAGAATTCCCAACACCGACCAGGGTAAAAAAAATACAACCTTTTATAGGTTTAGCGGGATGTTATCGAAAATTTATAAAAAATTATTCTAAAATTGTCAGATCTCTTACGAAATTAACGAAAAAGAGAGAAAAATTCGAATGCATCGGAGAACAACAAAATCCATTTGAGACTTTGAAAAATAAATTAATTACCGCCCCGGTGCTAAAAGATTCTGATTTTAGTCAAGAATTTCTTTTAATGATGGACGCATCAGATTACGCCATCGAAGCTATATTGTTTCAAGAAGAAGTAGGCCAAGACCGATCAATTGCTTACGCCAGCAGAATATTATCGCGAGCAGAACATAATTATAATACTACCGAAAAGGAGTTATTAGCCATAGTATGGGCAGTAAAATATTATAGACCTTATTTATACGGCACTAAATTTAAAAATAAAAACGGATCATAAGCCATTGGTATGGTTATTCAATGTAGTCGATCCAAGATCACGTCTAATAAAATGGAGATTAAAACTGGAAGAATATGATTACGAAATCGTACATTGATCCGGAAAAACAAATACCAATGCCGACGCGTTAAGCCGCAACATAGTTCTCAAACTAAAGGAAGAAAAGGAAGAAAATCATAACGAAAAGAGAGTCTATAGCAAAGAAGAGAAAGCGCGAATATTATACGAATATTACGACGCACCCTTAGGCGGACACCAAGGAATTGAAAGAACAATTAATAGGATTAGAATAAGACATAACTGGTCCGGATTAACTAAATACGTTGAAAATTATATCACTAAATGCGAATTTTGCCAAAAAAATTAATTAAAGCAAAAATTTAAAGCACCTTTAATAGTAACTGACACAGCTAGCCGACCTTTCGAGAAGTGTGCGATAGATATTGTAAAACCGTTAAACGTAACAAACAACGGAAATAAATATGTTCTAACTTTCCAAGATAATTTTATAAAATTCAGTAAGGTAGTTCTTTTACTTAATCAAGAAGCCGCCACCGTAGTAAAAGAATTCGTAGTTAAAATAATCTTTGAACACGGAATTCCTGACAAAGTGCTAACGGATCAAGGCACAAACTTTTTAAGCGATATGTTCAAAAACATATGCAAACTATTAAAAATAGAAAAAATACAGACAACCGCATATCATCCAGAAAATAATGGTGCGGTAGAACGCTCACATCGTACACTAGCTAAATACTTACGACATTATATAAATGCAGACCAGATAGACTGGGACGAGTAGATACTTTATGCCATGTTCACGTACAACTACCCCTCATATGGCAACAGGATTTACGCCTTTCAAATTATACGGACATTAAGCAATCTTACCAACAGCGCTAACAACGCCGCCGAAACCTACGTATACTTACAATAACTACGCCCAGGAATTAAAAAAAAGGATACGAGCGACAAATCAAATCGTTAAAGAACACATAAAAGAGGAAAAAATTAAAATAAAAGAGCAATACGACAAAAGGGCAAAACAAACCATCTTCAAGGTAGGAAACAAGCATGTATTGCTGCATGATGAAACAGTTCAGAGAGGACGCTCAAAGAAACTCGACTCTCTATGGACTGGACCACACATAATTACTGATAAAATTTCTGATGTTAATTATAAAATCAAAGTAAACAGAAAAATAATATGCATACATGTAAATCGCTTAAAAACTTTCATAGAAAATTAAAAAACAAACAAGCATCTATTTTTCCAGAGCGCTAATGACATGGAACAAAATAGGCCTTCGCCAGGTATTTATGTATCCAACGCTTGGAATCATATGTCTGTATTCTGATGTCCCCTTGCCCGCGCACGTAAATGACGTAACCGTCGCCGATCCGAATCGGTATCGGTGTTTCAAAAGCTTCGTAACCGATGAATTTACTCTTGTCACCCAACATGTAATTCGTCGCGCCAGAGTCAAGAACCACTTGTTTGTTTCCTCGTCTTGTTGACAATGAGCTGGCGAAAACAAGGTACTGATGAGCGCTCCGCCTTATTGTTTTGACTCGTTATCTGGTTCGTTATTCTTGGACTTGCACTCCTGCTTCCAATGACCGATCTTTCCGCACTTAAAACACGCGCCCTTTTTCTTATTTTTTGTTGAGTTCTTTTTATCTCGCATCACACTTCGCCCTTGTGCAGCCAGTACGCTGGTTCCTTGTTTCTCCTGTGGCTATTTCCTGGTTTCGTCCATGAGTAGATCCTGCGCAGTCGATTCTCACGCCGTGGCAAAATGGTCATAAGCAAGCGGAAGTGTCATCAGGATTCTCGTCATAATCATATTATCCGAGATTTGTTCTCCAGGTGCCTTTAACCCGTGACAAATGTCCTACACCTTCGACACGTATGAGTCGCAATGTCGTCTGGCGGATTCTTTGTCAACAGAAACCACTGTTGTTGCAATAGATGTACACTTGTCTCAGTTTCGCTCTCATGGACCGCGCACAAATTGTCCGACATCTCCTTCGAGGAGTTACAATTCATTACATGAAGCAATACTGGCTCAGTTACACTTGTGACGATTATCTTTTGCGTTAGCCCGTCGGCTTTCATCCATTCTCATAGCTCATTCGCAGCGGCTCGTATCGCGTCTCCCGCCTCCGCGCTTACCGGCTTCGCTCTCGTCCCATCAACGACGCCGAAAGCGTCACTAGCAATTAACGTTACGGATTTGGAACTTCTATGTCCCCCAGTTCTCCGCACTTTTTAGTTTTGTGATCTTGAGTTGTTCAACTTCCATCCAATTCTTCAGGTATTCGCACTTTCGCACGTGGCCGGCTAACCTCGATAAAAGATATCGTCGACTTCGCAGTTCATATTACGAACACCCGCGTTACTCCACAAAACAGAAAACGTTCCTTTTTAGCGATTCGCGACTGGGCCCATAACCTGTTAAGTATTTGGGTGTGCCAGAATGAATATAGATGATCGTTCTATACGAAAGCTTATGTCTTTATTCGCTCTCGTCTTTTCGTGACGACGTTACACGCACAAGTGAGAGAGAAGATGCGTGACCGTTTCCGTACGCTAACAACATCCGCGCACATACATCACGGAATCCTTCTTGCATCACACACGCCATCTAATGTTACGCATATGTGATACAATCATCTAGCGGTTCGACTTATCCAACAGGTATTTTCAAAAATAATTAGCTAACGATTGAAAAATTCATAATGATTAGCGCTTATTATGACACACCCTATATACATACTATCTTACGCTTTTCATCAATCTCATCCTAAATACAATATAATAAAGGCAATACCCCTATCTATACACAGTCAAGGAAATTTATTCATTTTCGTAGAAATAAATCAACTCATAATAACTAGCGACAGCGAAAATCAAAATTATTTAACATCAACACAGAATAATTTAGAAAAATGTATCGAAATAAGTAATCATTATATATACCATGCAAACCAATATATCATATTAATGACAATTCACTATGCGAAATCCAAGCGTATTTACAAGTCGCAGCGGACAAAAGATTTTGTAATACAAGATACATTCATTCTAACCATAGTATATGGATTGCGCTAACTAAACAGTACTCGTGGTTGTACTCTACGCTCACCGAACAATCTATAACTATAAGCTGCGAAAACCAAGAAGAAAATAGAATAAAAGTTTCTAGAACAGAGTGAATTATATTAATGAATAACTGCCAATTAGTGACGGTCGATATGATAATAAAAACTTCGGAAGTAATAAACACTACCTATCTTCCAACATATTTGCCGGAATATAATATATCAAACTTAAAATTTGATCTAAGTAATACATCAACGAAACCTAGTGTAGTAAAATTAATGAAACTAATACACAATCCAAACGAATTAAGGGACTTAAGCACTAGACTGCAGAAGATAACAGAAGAATTAGATAAAACTAATAATTATCCATTCTTACAAAAGCAAATTATATACCCAATATCAAGCAGTTTTGCAATACTTATAATAAGTATCATAATAATAATATTATGGCGAACCCACAAATATTGTAAACGTACATCACGCGTAGAATAAGAAAGAATTGTAAACAGAGTAGTCACATACAGTCTCACATACAGTCTCAAATAGAAAACGTCACCTTCCGTTTTCTCCTCCAAAGGGGGAGGGATGTCGTAACTCGAAATCGAATAACGTAATTACGACCTACAAAAGTAAAAAAGAACACAGCGCAAATTCAGCACTTCGTAAGCTGTTGCGCACGCTCCCAAAACCGCGATTACCAGGTATATAAATATGAAACCGGAATTTTTGTATAGAAAATACACGTTTATTGTATGAAAATGATAAAAAATATTTTATTCGAAGTATTGCCCATTGCTAGCTATACATTTTTCCCATCTCTCTGACAATTTGTGGATGCCACGCCAAAAAAACTGTTGCTCCTTTGAGGTAAACCAGTCATCGAGCCATTTTCGTACATTTTCGTAAGAAGTGAAGTGCTGCTCAGCAAGTAGCGTTCAGTATTAACGGTTTCACCAGGTTTTAGCAGCTCATAATAGATTTCGGTAGTCTTCCACGTTCTTCGTTTCTCACGTCAAAATCGCCACTTTTTTGAATTTTTTAAACCACTCAAAGCACTGTGATTTACCAAGAGTATGCTCACCGTAAGCTTCGACAAGCATTCGATGCGATTCTGCAGCAGTTTTCTTCAAATGGTAACAGAAAATCAATGCTGTCCGCAAATCGTAGTTTCCAGGCACAAAATTCGACATGTTCAACGCTATTAAAAACTATGCTGTTGTATGAAACTTATATTGTTGTGAGTTGAAAATCTTTATCAGATGTCAAAACAAGAAAATGGCGCCAATGACGCGGTTTGACGGTAACTACATTGACAGCTAGGGCTATGTATGGGCAAATTCCGGTTTCATATTTATATACCTGGTAAATACAATAAATGCAATTCGTGAGTGGCCTTCACTTGGACACGGTGCAAATGGACACGTTACAAATGGACACGAGATTGTGCACACGGTTCAATTGGACACAGTGCATTTGGACACAGTAATTTTGGATACAGTAGCTTCTGGAGAAGCTACTGTAACGTAAGAAAATACGCATCGTTTACTTGGACACCGCTCACTTGGACACTGTTCATTTGGACACCGTTCGTTTGGACACAGAAAGACGCGCACCGTTCATTTGGACACCGTTCGTTTGGACATCGTTATTTGCCCATCGTTCGTTTGGACACCGTTCATTTGCCCACCGTTCGTTTGGACACCGTTCATTTGCCCACTGTTCGTTTGGACACCGTTCATTTGCCCACCGTTCGTTTGGACACCGTTCATTTGCCCACCGTTCGTTTGGACACCGTTCATTTGTACACAGAAACATGCGCACTGTTTGTTTGAATATGTAACAGATGGAGAGAAATAAAAATCATTTTGGGAAAATATAATCAGTATTCTTATAACACTTTATACTGGTAAATCTATGTAAAATATGAAATCGTGAAAAGGAGATACATTTGAAGGTTATAATATCTGTCAAAATAAAATATATTCATACTTATATATCTCTGATACTGATATCATTAATTTTACATTGCTTTTAGCACTTTGTTTAGCCTTTCGCATATTTGGATGTCATGCATGGATACAGTGGGTTCCGCCCCCCCCTGCGGGGGGGCTCCACTTCCGGAAGATATAACCTAACCCAAACCTATTTCTTATTTAAAACAAAAATTTGGTGTGGATTACGTCGTATAACTTAAATCAAATTTTGGTGTCCAAACGAACGGTGTCTAAACGAACGGTGGGCAAATGAACGGTGTCCAAACGAACGGTGGGCAAATAACGGTGTCCAAACGAACGGTGTCCAAATGAACGGTGCGCATCTTTCTGTGTCCAAACGAACGGTGTCCAAATGAACAGTGTCCAAGTGAGCGGTGTCCAAGTAAACGATGCGTATTTTCTTATGTGTCCAAAAGCTACTGTATCCAAAATTACTGTGTCCAAATGCACTGTGTCCAATTGAACCGTGTGCAAAATCTCGTGTCCATTTGTAACGTGTCCATTTGCACCGTGTCCAATTATACTGTGTCCAAGTGCACCACTCCCGCAATTCGTTACAATATGCAATTAAAACATCGCAATCTAGTACCAAAACATCACCTACTTTCAGACAATAAAAGGAGAGATAACGAGTACCTCGAGCCGTATTCCGAACTAAGTAGTGACGCGTATACTTGAAGAAACTGTAAGGTTCTGCAAGCGCCGATATTGTTACATCGCCGAAACATCAGTAAACTCTACGATACGTAAGCTGTACAAATAAATCATTTTTGCACGGAATCTTTATCTCATGTTTCTCAACACTCGGAGTCTCAACTCCTAAGATGAGCCGAACCCTTGGATCATCCCCAAAATTTCCGTTGTATCCGGAGAGACACAACAATATGTAGAGCGGCTTTTCGCTCTTCTCGATATATCTTGAAAACTATTCAAAATATTAAAAAATGTTCTATGCAAAAGTTTTATGGTAAAAGCAACTCTATTTAACTACATTATTAAAAATTTGGAAAAATAATTTTAAAAAAAATTTTTTTTAAATCATTTTTTCAAAAGAAAATTTGTTCATACATATGAGGCGTGCTTTTATCTTTTAGAATTGCTTTTGGGCAGCAACTGAAAATTTCTAAATTTAATGAATAAAAAATGATCATTTTGACTTTGATTGCTCATAACTCCGTGAAAAATCGTCGTATGGCAATTCAAAAAACAGATTCTTAAAGCTGAAACTTTGCTCTATCGAATGGTATAAATACCAATTTTTTGTTTTTTTAAACATGTAGACATGATGCAAATGGATGAAAATAACGTTAAAATTAGCGATTTCTTCTTTTTTCATTCTGACCCAGAATGTATAGAACAAAAAAATTTATTTTTTCACGTTTTTTTCTATTTTTAAGTAGAAAAGTTTGAACACGCGACAAACCCACAAAATGAGAAAAAAATTTCCTATTTTGTCCAGCTCGTAGTTTTTTATATGTAAAAATTATCAAATTCATAGAAACTCAAAAAAATAGTGACCTTTCGAAATTAAAAATTTGAAGTTTTGAAACTCTTTCTGGATTTAAATTTCATTCATTTTTAATAAAGTTAGCTGCCTAAATTTTGTCTATTTTTTAAGAAAAATTTAATGTTCCTCTAATTTTTGTGAGAAATTTATATGCAATAAGATAAAAAAGTATATAAAATTTATTATGAATAAATAGTACTTTTTGAACATTTAATCAAATAACATTTAATTTAAAAAAGTATTGTAATTAATATCTTTAAATGTATCCATTGAACAGCTACAGCGAAAGTTACCGTAATATCTTTTGAATTATTAATATTATAATAGAGAAAAATGTTCAACACGCAAGCGCGCGCGTTCACACACACATACACACGGTCACACACACGCACACGAGCATACACACACGCGAGTACGCACACATACATATATGCACGCGTGGATCTACGCAAGCGCGCACATATAAATGTTATTTATTTTTAGATGAATTATCTAAAATTACAAAAAAAATTGTATCTTTCTACTTTAAAAATAAAATGAAAAAGATCATTTTTCTGTCTCTCTGGAAGGTCCAATGGACGATATTCTATGCATGTCATATAAGAAATCCCAGTGACCTAGTAAACATGGTTTATTGCAGTAATAACGTGGTAGTAAAGTAGCAACAAATAATAGGCGGTAGTGCCTATTATTTGTTACTATTATTAGTTGTTACTATTAATAGGTGGATAGTGCTTATTTGAGGCAAAAAATCGGAGTTTAATTTGTATAAAAATTAAATTTGGAATTTCGTAAATTAAATATAATTTCTTTTATTATCTGTTTGATTATCGTTTGACTCAATCGTTAGTGCTATATGTAATAACAATGTAACAACGATACATAAACTTGTGTTATAGTAGATATTATATTTACGAGTGGGAAATTACATAACTAACCAATAACTTACGGTAACACTTATGCAATATTATCTCTAATATTTAGTTTATTGTACTTATATAACATTAATATAACGGTGTTTATTGTGAGTAAAATTTCAAACAAAAGAAAAGTTTTATCGTTTCTTGAATAATTTCTCAGAAAACAGTTTAAAACATTTTATGTGGATCAATCTGTATGTCGGTGTACGTACAATATTGTACATATACGGATATATGCGTGTGCTTGCTTGCGTACGTGTGTATGAATATACTTTGTACTCACTTTTCTAAGTTATCAGATCTATGGAGTTTATATATAAAAGCCATATCCAATGTTTCCTCACTGCTATTGGATAACTGCGACATACCGGAAAGACTAGAAGAGGACATAAGCTCTTTCGAACGTTTCTTTTCCATCCTTTCTATTACATTAATATTATTTCTTTCAGTATTGCTAATTTGAGACATCATGTGTCATCTGAAATAGAAATAAAATTAGGAAATAGATAAAAAATAGAAGTAATATTTAAATTGTAGACATATAAGCAAAAATATTAAATAAATTTAATCTACTGTGTAAATTTTGGTCAATTTTCACCATATAAATACTTATCTTTCTCAAAAAAACATTAAATAATTATTTAATGTTTTATTAAGCAAGACAAGTATTTATATGGTGAAAATTGACCAAAATTTACAGATATTTCGAAATCGCATTCTTAGGAATAAAAAGAGACCATCACAAAATTTAAAGTAATTATTACTTAGGAATGTGTACTGAAAAATTTACATTTGATAATTTCGTTATTATAATACAGAAAATCTATATACATACTAGAGCCTGACTCTTATAGGCCTAATTTCTTACTATTTTTTTCATGTTAAGGATATTATGTCGATAAATATACATAAAGCATTATTGCATATATATTATATTGCTATGTTGCTGCAATATTATATTGCAATATTTCTGTAGGCGGACATTTTACTGTTGCTGCAATATCATAACAACGTTACAGCAATATTTCGCAATGTTTCTGCAATGTTGCAATCTTGCAGAAAAATGTTGCTGCAGTGTTGTTACAATCTTGCGGTGCTGTATGGATCATATAACTACTCAACTCTTACTGCAATAATGTCGATCACATCGAGCACTAATTTCAAATTTACAAACGCCCCGTGCCAAACTGATCGATTTGTTTTGAAATTAATCACAAGTTTTACCAAATAGGTCCGAAACGAAAAGGATTAAGATTAAAGTGGCATATAGAAACTTGACGTACCCGGATCGCATTATAAGTCATATATTTTTATTAATATATTGATGTTGGTTAGAGGGCGTATGAGCGAGTGAATGCGTGTTGGGTATGTGAGATAGTTTTAGTTGTATTTAAGTGTAAAGCGAGTAAGTAGGAGCGTGTAAGTTAAGTAGGATAGGAGAGCGGAAGGAAAGGAAGGGTAGCGAAGGAAGGGAAGTGTAGCAGTACAAGAGAAAGGAAGATCTTTGAAGGTAAAGAGTAGCGACGAAGTTTTGGGGTTAGGATGGCAAAGAGAACGGGCAACATGGAGAGTGCCGGTAAGGAAGGAATGAATAGGAACGGGAAATTAGAGGTAGGTAAAACAAAAAGGAGAGTTACGTTTAGGGAAGAAAAGGAGGAAGGTAATATAGAGTTAGAATTAAGAAAATTAAAAGAATGGGTAAAAGAGGAAATTAAGGGAATAAAGGAGAGTATAAAGGAGAGTTTAAAGGAAGGTATAAGAAATATGGAGAGGAAAGAGAAAGTCTGGGAGGTTAGATTGAGCAATATCGAAGAAGGAATAGGAAGAATGGAAAGAGATGTGGAAGATCTAAAGCGGGAATACAATATTGCAGGTGAAGAGGGGGAGGTATCAGATAGTTATGTAGGAGAAAGTAGGGAAAGTAGAAGTAGGAGAAGCAGTTTCAGAGGTTCGGGGAGCTCAGCAATAAGTGAAGATAGATTGAGTAGTAAGGAAATAGAAAGGTTGAAAAGAATGGTGACAGAGAAAGAAAGGGAAGAGAGGAGGAATAATATAGTAATAAAAGGGATAGATGTAAAGGAATTAGATAAAGATAGGAGGGAATGGACGAAAGATTTCCTGAAGAGCAGACTGGGAGTAGCGTGTGGAATAATAAGCGTGAGAATAAGTGGGCCTGTGATAATAGTCAAAATAGATAAAGAGGAGGACAAGAAATGGGTGATGAGAAATAAAAATAGGTTAAAAGGGGGAAAGATTTTTATAGAAAATGATTTAACGTGGGAGGAAAGGAACAGACAAAAAAGGATAGGTAGATGGATTAAAGAACAGAGAAACAAAGGGGAGGACGTGAAAGCGGGATATGCTAGAGTTAGGATAAAGGGGGTGTGGAAAATGTGGGTGAATATAGAACGAGATTTTAATAAGGAGGATATGAGGAAAGGAGAAGGTGGGGTGGATGAGAGAGAGAAAGGAGATGTAAAGGATAACGAGGATTTCTCATAAGCCAAGAAGTGGAAAGGAATAAAAATAGTAGGATAGGTAATAGGGACAAAAGGGTTATATTTTGGAATGTCGCAGGAATAGGAAATAAGGGGGTAGATTTCTGGAGATACATTGGGGAGTATGATTTTATTAGTTTAAGTGAGACTTGGATAGATGAGGTGGGTTGGAGTAAGTGGAAAGATAGGCTGCCCAAGACACATGAATGGGGTTGTAAATACGCAGTTAAAGAAAAAAGAAAGGGAAGAGCGAAAGGAGGTTTTATAATAGGTAAGAGAAGGAAGTGGGGAAATAGAACCGATAGGATAATAGGTAAAGATGAAGAGGATTTTGTGGTTTCAGAAATTGAAGAAGGTAAGGATACACTATATATTATCTCTGTGTATAATAAGGAGAATTGGAAGATTTTAGAGGAGAAAATAGAGAAATGGATGGGGGGAAAGGAAAATGGGCAAATAATAGTGGGAGGCGATTTTAATATTAGAATAGGAAAATTAGGAGGAGGAGAAGAGGAAGGAGGAATAGAGAGGAAAAGTAAGGATAAGACGATAGGGAATGGAGGAAGGAATTTGATAGAATATATTAAAGAAAAGGGATGGTATGTGCTGAATGGGTCAACGAAAGGAGATTGGGAAGGGGAATATACGTATGTAGGTGCGAGGGGCAATACAGTGATTGATTACGTGTTGAGTAGCGAAAGAGTGTACGAGAGAGTAGTAGATTTCAGGGTAGACGACAGAGTGGACTCTGATCACATGCCGGTTATAGTAACGCTGGAAGATAAAGACAGAAGAGGAAGAAGAAAGGAAGAAGAGGAGGACAAGAAGGAAGGAGAGGAGAAATGGAGGATTTGTTGGGTTGAAGAATCCATACAATGGTATAAAGAAAACTTGGAGATGACACCATGGGAAGCAGACAGGCAGGATACAATTGAGGAAAAATGGGATAGACTTAAGTGTATGATACATGAGGCTATGATAACAAGAGGCTATGATAATAAGAAAAAGGTAATAACAAAAAGAAAAGAGTTAGGCCACAAAGACTGGTGGGATAAGCAATGCTCAAGGAAGAAGAGGGAGGTGCAAAGATGTTACAAGAAATGGAGGAAAAGAAGAGTAGCAAGAGAGAAATATCTGGAAGAAAAGAAGAAGCTGAGAGAGCTGGCAGAAAAGAAGCAAAGGGAGAACAGAGAAAGGGAAGAGAAGGAGTTGAGGAATTTAAAGAATACAACGCAAGTTTGGAGTTTTATAAATAAAAGGAGGAAGAAGAAGGAATGGAAAGCAGCAGACATAAGTAAAGAAGCATGGAGAAAGCATTTCATGAACTTGTTGGAGGGAGAGACAATAGGACAAGAGGATGAGCCCAGAATGTCTAGGGAAACTGAAGAGGAGAGCAGACAGAAGGACAGGTGGAGGAAGAGGAAATAAGGGATGTGATAAGGAAATTAAAAAAGAGGAAGGCAGTAGGCGTAGACGGGATACCTATGGAGGCTTGGAAATTTGGTGGTGACGTAGTGAGGAAAGGCTTGGTGGAACTTATGAGGCAGATTTGGAAGGAGGGGTACATACCTAAGGACTGGAGAATGTCGATAATAGTTCCATTATACAAGAGGGGAGATGCAAACATAGTAGGCAATTATAGAGGTATATCCTTGCTGTGCGCGGCATATAAGATCTACGCTGAGATTTTGAGAAACAGATTGGAGGAGGAAACAGAAAGGTTGGGTTTGTTACCGGAGAGTCAAGCAGGTTTCAGAAAAGGAAGAGCAACGATAGATAATGTGTTTGTGTTGAACCACATAGTTCAGAGGGAAAAGATGAAAGAAAGTAAGGAAAGAAGAATCTATGCCTTGTTCGTGGACTTAAAAGCAGCCTTCGATAATGTGGAGAGAGAACAGTTATGGAATGTACTAAAAGGAAAAGGGGTAGCGGCGGACCTTGTCTGGAGGATGGAAAGGATATATGAGGAAAGGTGGCGGTAAGAGTAAAGGAAGAGATCACAGCAAAGTTTAGAACAACGAAGGGAGTACGTCAGGGATGTGTGATGAGTCCACTTCTGTTTAATCTGTATATAGCGGATATAGGTAAGGAGCTGGAAATGCGGAACGTAGGGGGTGTACGTATAGGTAATAAGAGATTATGGTCGTTAGAGTATGCGGATGATATGGTGTTTTTGGCAAAGAATAGGGAGGCATTATTAGATATGATGTAGACAGTGAAGAGGTTTTTAAATAAAAGGAATTTGATTTTATGTACAGAGAAGACGAAAGTGTTAGTTTTCAATAGAGGAAACAGAGAAAGGAAGGAAAGTTGGAAATGGAGAGGAAAAGAAATAAAAGAGGTAAATGTTTTCAAATATTTAGGCTTCGTGTTTAACAATAAAGGTAATTATAAGGATCATATAAGGGATATAAGTAATAAGGGAAGGTTGGCAGCTAATAAAACATGGGGGTTGGGAGAGCGGATATGTAGGGACGATTTTACCAGAAGGTGGGGGTTGTTTAGGTATTTGGTATATAGCGTAATGTCCTACGGGGTGGAAATATGGGGATGGGAAGAGAAGAAAGAATTAGAGAAAATAATACTGGACTATGTAAGATGGATTTTCAGGTTAGATTTTTGTACACCAAGGTACCTAATGACAAGAGAATTAAGACTGAATAAACTAAGAATTGAATGGGGATTGAGGGCAGTTAAATATGAGGAAAAGATAGGAGAGATGGATGAAAATAGATGGATGAAAAGGTGCTGGATTGAAAAAGAAAAGAATAGATGGAAAGATATGTATAGTAGGGAGAGGGAGAAATATTATAATAGGAATGGATGGGGTATAGAAGCACTAGAAGACCTAAGACAGAGGGGGATCGATTTAAGGAAGGAACTAGGAGAGAGATTGGGTGGTGCAAAGGCAAGCAGAGGAAGGTAAAATTAGAGAGGCCAGATACAACAAGAAATATAAGGAATTGGAAACAGGAGATGAAGGACCAAGTTATCTGAGGAAAAATAGTATAGACGAAGGCAACATAGGAGATATGATAAGGGCATTGTTAAAGGTAAGGTGCGGAAATATGGAAGAGGGGAATAAATATTGGTTGGAGGAAGAGGAGACATTGTGTGTATTTTGCGGCAATGGGAAAGATTGTATGAGTCACTATGTAAAAGAATGCGAACGGATAAAAGATTAGTTTAAAGACTTAGGGAAAAATTGTAAGGAAATAGAAGATAGTATTTGGAGTGATGAGTTAAATAATAAGAAAGGTAGGATACTGCGGAAATTGTAGTTGGAAAAGGAATTAATAATAAAAAAATAGGAAAAGAAAGTAGAGATGTGAAAAGAAAAGGAGATAAGATAAAATAATATGAAATGGAATAAATAAGCTAGTCCTAGCTAGTCTTAGAATTGTAAAAGGTATGAATGTGTATGCGTGAGGTATGTGTGGATAAGGAGAATTTGTAAACCAAGTCCACTTCTTGGCTATATGGCTGAAGTTAAATAAATAATTATTATTATATATATTATTAATATATTGATAATGATTTCTGATAATCTTTTGCAAATTTTTATTTCAGATGAAACAAAAGAAGAAAAGTGATAAAATAAAAAAAATTGTTAACACGGAATAGTGCAAGGAAGAGAATAAGTGATTTCTTTAATCGTATTAAACAAAGTTAGATTATATTAGCGAGATTGAAAATGTTTTACACGCAATGCTTGAATCTGTGCAATACAAATTAACATATTTGTGATAAATAGATTGTGATAAATTGTTGGAAAATGGTTATATGGTAGCATTGAAGAAATATTTGGAGATTTTGGCTAGCCATGTTTTCGATAAGCTGGTACTTACATGTGTGAACGCGAATTCATGTACATAATATTTATTTATGTTTTATATATAAATGTAATTAAAGCATACCCAGATAGCCAAGAATGTTAAAATCACGTTTTGCCAAAGCTTTGCGACAAGGTGTGCTTTAATTTTGACAACAATTGTCTAGCAAACATTTGTCTTGTTTTGGTTTGTCAAAAAGTTTGAAGCAAATTGACGGCAAAATTTTTTGTCTCAGGATGCTGTAAATAATAGAAAAAGGCTTGCTCGTAAATTTTACGCAAAGAAGAACACGTATGATGCTATTCACAGTGTAACACGAACTTTACATCAATTAGTAGCAAATTTTGTTATACACGCTATAATAGCAGATTTACGACAAGAACAGAGCAAACCTTATTGTACACAATATGATAACATATTTACGAAAAGAACAGAACAAAGTATACTCTGGCACAACGCGATGCAAAATTCACGCAAATAACAGAGCAAACCTTGCCATGCATGGCATGACAGCAAATTTACAACTTTACTTTATTACAAACTTTACAAAAATATAGTATTCAGCCGATAGTTCGTTTGTTTATCGTTGTGCGACGCGCTATATGCATCCATCTCGTATTTGATTTGTAGTCATAAGAAATATATAAAGCTTGCAAAAAGCAACTGACAGAAGATTAAAAATATAATTATTTCTACCAGTTCAATTACTGATACAATCCCAAACATAGGGAATTAAGATATTGGACTGATTGTCTCTCTTAGATCGGGCAGATAAATGTCTAAAAAAGTTTAAATCATCCCTTTATTGTTTACTTAAAATGTAAATATATATATATATATATATATATATATATAAAATTCATATATTCATTATATTCATTATATCATTTTCAATTATTCATACATTATCATCATCTCATAATTATAATAAATGCCACCTAAGATTCTTGTCTGCTCGGTCGCATATTCTTAAACGACGCGTCAGAAAACATGATGGATTGCTTCACAAAAAATATTTTTCTCTGCGAGATTTATCGTTCCTCAGAGTTTGTCGCAAAGTTTTTGAATCATCCTATACAGAGAATTATCACAAATTTGCTATCATGCCGTACACGCCAAGGTTTGCCCTATTCTTGTCACAAATTTGTTGTCATGCCGTGCCCGGCAAGGTTTGTCCTATTCTTGCCATAAATTTGCTGTCATTCCGTGCACAGCAAGGTTTGTCCTGTTCTTGCCACAAATTTGCTGTCATGCCGTGCACCGCAAGGTTTGCTCTATTATTTGCGTAAAATGTGCGTCACACTATTGCGACAAGCCTTGCCAGCAAAAGCTATGCTTTTTGTGGACACACCTTGTCACAATTTTGCTGTAAAGACATGCTTGGGTTTGCTGCAAACTTTGCGCAAAGTTTGCATCATTTTGCTTGCTGGGTGATTAATATCTTTAGGTTATTGGCTTCATAAATAATGAAATGATAAAATCATATCAAAGCACTTTTATAGTGTCCATAAACATTATATAAATCTCGGATTACCATACTCACAACTTTTGATTCTAGAATAATGTGAATATTTATTTATATTTTATTTATAAATGTAATTAATGTGTAATTAATATTTTTAGATCATTTACAAATGGCTAACCAATGAGTTGCATATTTATATTATTATAGTAAAACAAATCTTGTGGGAATTATATCAAAAATATTACATATACAATTGAATTGAAAGCATCAGAGTTAAAATAGACAGCATTAATCAAAGAAGATACAATTGAATTGAAAAGCATCAAAGTTACAGCCTGAAATAGAAAGCATTAGTCAAAAAAGAATAATATGGTAATAATTTTGTTTATATAATATATAATAAAGATTATTTATTTTCTTGGACTAAATACTTTAAGAGCACAATTTAATCTATATAATTTCTTTTGACATAATGGTTAAACTTATTTTTTTAAAGCAATGAGAAACGTGAACATAGATATTGATGGTTTCGGATGGAGCTGCCTTTTCCAATATAATGTTATCAAAGTGTATTAGAATATCTGTCATCGACAAATATAATTCAAGTTTGAATCAAAATGAGAAAGAAGAATCGGTCAATGAAGCTAAATTGTAGATTTTATTAGAGAATCGAACAAAAGTTTATTATAATTTGGCAGCTGCGTTGATTGAAACAGAAGCCTACGATGCAGCTTTAGAAAATGTGAAACATGTTTCGAGGTGTCAACTACAAAATGTTAAAACATTACTTAGAAAAGGTATCGCAAAAATTCTAATTTACAATATTTAATCTTTTTTAAAATAAGTTGTATATATTCGTGATTTATATTTTACATATGGAAAATTCAGGGACTTAGTTAGAGAGCGTGTGAGTGAGTGGAGGCGTACTGAATGCGTGCTTTAGTTTAAGCTAAAATTTATAAGTTGAGTCCCGGCTACAGGGAGTAAGAGAAATGTTTTTGTAAGGTAAGATAAAATAAGTGAATAGGAAGGAAGCAGGGTGAGGGAAGGCAGGAGTAGAGGAACAATAGTTTTGTCGTAATAGGGCAGGAAAGGGAACGACAAAGGATTGAGGTTAGAATGTCGAAACTGCCAATATATAATAAGGAAGGTACGGGAAGAGTCGGTAAGGAAGGTATTTGCAAGAATGGAAACTCATTGGAGGATGGTAAAGAAGGTACGGTAAAAAAAAAGGTAAAGGAAGAAGAGGAATTGGAAGGAAGCGGAGATAAATAAAGAAGTGTGAAGAAGCTACTTCATGGAGTTATTGGAAGGTAAAAAGACACAGAAAGGGAGAGTTAACAGAGAAGAAGAAGGAGAAATTAAAAGTATACGAGAGGAGAGGACAGAAGGACAGCTGGAAGAAGAGGAAATTGGAAAAGCCGTTAGGAAGTTGAAAATGAAGAAGGCAGTAGGGGTGGATGGAATACCAATAGAAGCTTGGAAATTCGGAGGAGGTGCAGTGAAGAAAGGGCTGGTGGAAATATTGAGGCAGATATGGAAAGAGGGATATATACCCAAGGACTGGAAAATGTCAATAATTGTCCCATTGTATAAGAGAGGTGACACTAATAAGGCTGATAACTATAGAGGCATATCTTTGCTGTGCTCGGCTTAGGAGATATATGCTAAGATTTTGAGGAACAGATTTGAAGACGAAACAGAGAGACTAAGTTTGCTACCGGAAAGCCAGGCAGGATTCAGAAGAGGAAGGTTTACAATAGATAATATCTTTGTATGGAACCATATTGTCCAGAGGGAGAGAGAAAAAGGAAACAAGGAAGGAAAAGTTTATGCTATGTTTGTGGACCTGAAAGCAGCCTTCGATAATGTGAAAAGCGAACAACTGTGAAAAGGATTAAGGGAGAAAGGAGTCACAGAGGACCTCGTCTGGAAGATGGAAAGAATATATGAAGAAACGGAGGTAGCAGTGAGGGTAAAAGAAGAAATCACTGAGAAGTTTTTTACAACGAAGGGAGTAAGGCAAGGTTGTGTGATGAGTCCGTTGCTGTTCAAGAGAGGAAGGAATTGACATAAGTGAGGAGGTGAGAAATAGGGACAGGGAAGTGCAGAGACAATTAGAGGATAATAATATTACGGAAGCTAGATATAATAAGAAATACAAAAATACAAGTATTTGGAAATAAGGTTGGAAGGGCCAATGTATTTAAAGGAAGGAAATGAGGATTTAGGAAATTTAGGCGACAGCGTAAGGGCTTTATTAAGGTTAAGGTGCGGAAACATGGAGGATAGAAATAAATATTGGTTAGGGGAGGAAGCGTATGCCTGTGTATTTTGCGGTGTAGGCGAGGATTGTATAAGTCATTATTTTATTTTAAAGACTGTGATGAAAGATTGTGATGTAACTAAAAGATAGTTTATAGAAATAGGTAAGGAAAAGAATAAAGTAGAGGAAAAATTGTGGAACGATGTGTTAGATGATGCGAAAGGGACTATCGATAAAGACTAATATCATATGGAAAATTCAAATATGTATATATATTGAGCATATCGTAGGAACAATACACATACGTGTGTATATATATTGTGCGCATCGTAAAAATAATATTGAGACACAAATGGGAATATGCAAAAGCTTATGCAATCTCTTTCTGTCTCTCTCTCCGCACTGATTCAAAAATTAAATCCAGAAATGAAAATATTTATTACAAAATTAATGATCTTAAAGGATAAAATTGCTAAAGACACAGAAAAAGAAAAGCACCTATATCCTTTACTTAATTACTTACTTTTATCATCTACTTTTATAATCTTTGACGGATTTTTAGTATCTTCAACTACACCTAACATTTTACGATATAGGTGCTTTTCTTTTTCTGCATTTTCAGTAATTTTATCCTTTCAGGTTATTAATTCTGTAGTAAATATCTTCATTTCTGGATTTACTTTTTGAATTAAAGTAGAGACCCATACAGAACAAAATATCGAATAGATATCTAGTGAATATCTACATATCTATTTTATGTCCATGTCTATTATAGATAACTAGTAGACATCTAATAGATGAATAAAATATCTATATCTCTTAAATAACTAGGATATCTAATAGATGTGTACACATTATCCATATATCCATATCCATCAAAAAGCAATCAAAGATATCCACTAGATATATACAGTGACCGGCATAATAAATGACCATATTATATTGCATATAAAAATCTCTCAAAACTAATATTTGTAATAGAAAAACATCTTATTATTGGGTTTTGTTTGAAAGATTTATTATCACACTAACAATTTATAATGTAAATTGAACAAGTTTTTGCGATAATAAACATTTATGATTTTATTATAACAAAACAAGCATTTTCATGTATGACAAAAAAAGTAACCATCTTAGAATTTGTAGTGTATTTGTTTAATGGAGTTGTATATTATGCACAAAACGTAAATAAAGAATCGTTGTTTATCACAACGACCTCTGATTAACAGTTCCTTGTTCACATTTTGAACAACAGTATATAAAGTAAATATGTATAAAGATAGCGAATATGACTGGCCGACAAATTTCTTATCATAATTTCTTATTATTGTAAACATAGTGTCTCGCAGTGGAAGATCGCTCAGAAATATGAAGTCAGCAAAAGCGCTGTCCAGAAGTTTTATCAAAAATTTTTGGACACCGGAACAATGGCCGATTGGTCTGGAAGAGGTAGAACGCGAAGCACAACTTGACATAATGATGCAAACATCATACGAATGGTGACGAAAGATCCGAGAACAACTGTCAGAAATCTTCATGAATCTCTCCATCTGACTATTTCCGACCGGACAGTGCGCAGAAGATTGCAGGAAGCAGATCTACACAGCCGTTCCGCATGTAAGTGCCCATTGATTAGTAAAAAGAATAAAAAAAAGCGACTCGCATTTGCAATAAAGTATATAAAACAACCCATGGAGTTCTGGAAATGAGTTCTGTGGACGGATGAGAGTAAGTTCGAGTTTTTTGGATGCAAACAACAACTTCGTGTGTGGCAGAAAACTAGCGAGAAGCTTGAAGATCGTCATCTTCAGAAGACGGTGAAACACGGCGGAAGTAATATCATGGTCTGGGGCTGTTTTTCTTGGAAAGGAGTGGGTCAATTAGTAAAAATTGATGGCTGCTGATATTTACATCGGTATTTTATGTGAGAATTTAGAAATTTCGTTGATCCAATTAGATTTGGAGAACAACTTTATTTTACAACAAGATAATGATCCCAAGCATACCGCTAAAAAAACAAAAAAGTTTTTTACTTTCCATTACATAAAACTACTTGTTTCCAGACTTAAATCTCATCGAAAATTTATGGTCGATTTTGGACAGAAATGTAAACAAAACCGGAGTAACGAACAAAAATAATTACTTTGATGCACTGCAACGAGCTTGGGAAAATCTCGACCTTAATCAACTGCATAATCTGGTCGAAAGCATGCCCAGACGGTTGGCAGCAGTCATTAAGGCCAAAGGAGGCCATACTAAATACTAATTTTGGATTTTTTTTTAAATATAGATTAAGATTTATAAAGTGGTCACTTTTTTTGTCATACATGAAAATGCTTGTTCTGTTATAATGACATCATAAATATTTATTATCGCAAAAACTTGTTCAATTTTCGTTACAAATTGTTAGTGTGATAATAAATCTTTCAAACAAAACCCAATAATAAGATGTTTTACGAACATTAGTTTTAAGAGATTTTTATATGCGATATAGTATGGTCACTTTATTGTGCCGGTCACTGTACATGTTATCCATATATCCATGTCTACCAAGTAGCTACCAAAGATATCTACTAGATATACACATGTTTTCCATATATCCATGTTCATCAAATAGCTACCGAAGATATTCATTAGATATTCACATGTTATCCACATATCCATGTCCATCAGGAAGCTACCAAAGATATTTATTAGAAATTTACGTGTTTATTTACTTACCGCTATTCAGCGGCGCACTATTCACTTTCTATATCCGTATTCAAGTTCTTGTCATGAACGTAGACAAAGCACAATGCAATTAATAACATTGTAATTATTTCTAACAGTTTAACTTCTGATATGATTCCCATACCAAGGAATTCATATATTGAACTAATTTTTAGAAAATCAGACAGATAAATATCCGATTTTCACTTATTCGGACAATTTCTGTCCGAATAAACAAAAATCGTTCGTTATTATCTTATTTAAATTATTGAAAATATAAAATAGAAATCAACTTCCATACAAATAAAGTCTTTAATTTTATATATTAAATTATATAAATTTACCTATAATATATATTACATTAACGTGTTATTACCTAGCAAGCAAAATGATGCAAACTTTGCAGCAAAGTTCGAGCATGCCTTTACAGCAAAATTGTGACAAGGTGTGTCCACAAAAAGCTTAGCTTTTGCTGGCAAGGCTTGTCGCGATAATGTGACGCACATTTTACGCAAATAATAGAGCAAACCTTGCGGTACACGGCATGACAGCAAATTTGTGGCAAGAATAGAGCAAACCTTGCCGGGCACGGCATGACAGCAAATTTATGGCAAAATTAGGACAAACCTTGCCGGGCACGGCATGACAACAAATTTGTGACAAGAATAGGGCAAACCTTGTCGTGTACGGCATGATAGCAAATTTGTGATAATTCTCTGTATAGGATGATTCAGAAACTCTGCGACAAACTCTGAGGAACGATAAATCTCCCAGAGAGGAATATTTTTTTGTGAAGCAATCCATCATGTTTTCTGACGCGTCGTTTAAGAATATGCGACCGAGCAGACAAGAGTCTTAGGTGGCATTTATTATAATTAGGAAATGATGATAATATATGAATAATTGAAAATGAATTCATAATATAATGAATATATGAATTATATATATATTTACATTTTAAATAAACAATAAACGGATGATTTAAACTTTTTTAGACAATTATCTGCCCGATCTAAAAGAGACAATCAGTCCAATATCTTAATTCCCTATGTTTGGCATTGTATCAGTAATTGAACTGATAGAAATAATTATATTTTTAATCTTCTGTCAGTTGCTTTTTGCAAACTTTCAAATACGAGATGGATGCATATAGCGCGTCGCATAACGATGAACAAACGAACTATTGGCTGAATACTATATTTTTGTAAAGTTTGTAACAAAGTAAAGTTGTAAATTTGCTGTCATGCCATGCATGGCAAGGCTTGCTCTGTTATTTGCGTGAATTTTGCATCTCGTTGTGCCAGAATATACTTTGTTCTGTACTTTTCGTAAATATGTTATCATATTGTGTGCAATAAGGTTTGCTCTGTTCTTGTCGTAAATTTGCTATTATAGCGTGTATAATAAAATTTGCTACTAATTGATGTAAAGTTTGTGTTACACCGTGAATAGCATCATACATGTTCTTCTTTGCGTAAAATTTACGAGCAAACCTTTTTCTATTATTTACAGCATCGTGAGACAAAAAATGTTGCCGTCAATTTGCTTCAAACTTTTTGACAAACCAAAACAAGACAAACGTTTGCTAGACAATTTTTATCAAAATTAAAGCAAACTTTGTCGCAAAGCTTTGGCAAAACGTGATTTTAACATTCTTGGCTATCTGGGTATATATTATTACTGTAATTAATCTTAGTTTTGCTATCAAACAAACGTCAGAAAATAATTTCCCATGAATGGAACATATCGATATGTCATGTGCGAGTCTCATAAGACCTAACTTTTAAAATATTTGATTAGTCATTATGTGACCAAAATTTAACCAACATATAATGGATATCTACATAAATATCCACTGAAAACTGATATCCAGTGGATATTGGCCTACATATCCTATGGATATTCATAAGATCTCATATTGCGGACATTTGGATATTTAAAGTATGTCTAATAGCTGTTTCCTACATATTCATGGATATCCTTAATGTACATTGATATCCAATAGATATCTAATATACATTAATTTCTATGTGGGGAGAGAGATTGATTTAAAAATATTAATTGTATTTATAAATAAAATATAAACAAACATTTGCACATTCCAAAACCAAAAGTTGCAAGTAATTCCAAATACACAAGATGTTTATGAACATTATAGAAGTGCTTTGATATAATTTCACCGTTTCATTATTCTATATGAAGTCGATTATTAAAAATGTGTATTCAATGTTTTGATATTTTTGGTAAAATTCCCAAGATTTATTTTGCTACATTAAGATAAACGCATTGCTTATTAGCCATTTGTAAGTTAACCTAAAAATATTATTTATGCATTAATTACATTTATATATAAAATATAAATAAATACATGAATGTGCGTTCGCGCATATAATTACCAGTTTATCGTTATCGAAAACACGGTTAGTCAAAATCTCTAAATATTCCTTCGATGCTTCTATTGTATAATCATTTTTCAACAATGTATTTATCACAAATATGTTAATTGGCAATACATTGATTCATTCAAGTGTAAACAATCGCTCAGTTTCGCTAATATAATCTAACTTTGCTCAATATGACATCAATTAGAAGAAATCACTTTTTTTTTCTTGTACTATTCCGCGATACTCTTATCCAGATAGTCAAGTTTGCCCGATCACATATTACAAATTACGTATTACATATAATATCGTTAGAACTCTGGCAGCAGCCGCGCATGATTTGCCATTTTAATTAGTGCTGCAAAAATGTAACAGAAAACAAACAATCTCTGCATCATTATATGCTACAAAAAATGCTGCAAAATTTAAGCAGAAGTTTTTGGCATAAAAACAGTAGATTTAAAGCATTGCGTGTTGGCACAATATGTCAACAAAAGCTAAATAAAAACAGAACATAACTTAACACATCATGCTATATCGGCAGATTATCGTTAGAAATTGAGTTTATTTGCAAGCACGGCGTAACGGCAGAACTGCAAAAATTAAGCATGTGTTGCCATTTCAAAAGATAACAGCAAAAACACAGCATGATCTGTTGTCATAAAATAACGGTAGAATCACAGCAATATTAAGATATGCTGTATCAAGTTACAGTTCTTTCGTTTACCACTATAAGACATATCTATCTCGTAATCAAGTTTCTGTTATAGGCAAATATAAAGATCGCAAAGCGCGATTAAGATTAAAAATATGTAATGACTCCCCCCCCCCCCCCTGCACACAGGGCGCGGCGACAAGGCAAGCGTTGCCATGTCCTGTGTCCTGTATACAGGAGTCATAATATCTATTTTTATCAGCTTAATTTCTGAATTTTAACAAATGACTCAGAATATTAAACTAAAAATTTGGAAACCGAGTGGATAATTAGAAAATTTATTAATTTCTTAAAACAAAATAGAGTTCAATTTCCATTCAAATCTTGAAATTTACGAATTATTAATAAATTAATCATTTATTTATATATTTAATTAATTATTTATAACTATGCCAATATTCAGATTTTATTGTATCTATATTAGTAATTATGCTTTGCAGGCGTTTTTTATCTTTACTGTGTTTTCGTCGTCACATTGTGACAGCAGGCAATGCTCGACTTTTGCTGCGTTTCTGCCGTCACATTGTAACGGCAGACTATGCTTGATTTCTGCCATCAGATCTGATATGGCAGACTTCGCTGAATTTTTGTTACATGTCTGCTGTCACGACATAATAGCAAATAATACTCGATTTTTACTCTATTTTCTCTGTTATATTATATCGGTAAGTCATACTGCCAGAAATTATGTTTAATGAGGACGCAGCAGAGCGGAATTTGCTGCGAAGTTATGATTGAATTTGCTGGCATACTGCTAGCATTTTGCTATCTGAGTAATAACCGTTAATCACTTTATCATTTTCCTTTTTGTATTGCACTATTTCGCGATATACCAGGTATATAAATATGAAACCGGAATTTTTGTATAGAAAATACACGTTTATTGTATGAAAATGATAAAAAATATTTTATTCGAAGTATTGCCCATTGCTAGCTATACATTTTTCCCATCTCTCTGACAATTTGTGGATGCCACGCCAAAAAAACTGTGAGGCATAACTCCTTTGAGGCAAACCAGTCATTGAGCCATTTTCGTACATTTTCGTAAGAAGTGAAGTGCTGCTCAGCAAGTACGTGTCCCATCGATGCAAATAAGTAGTAATCGGATGAAGCCAAGTCTGGTGAATAAGCCGCATGCGAAAGTATTTCCCAACTAAACGTCTCAATCGTTTCCTTGACCGGTTTTGCTGTGTGTGATGGTGCATTATCATGAAGCAAAATCACTTTGTGTTGCCTTTTTTGATAGTCTGGTCGTTTTTCACGCAAAGCTTGATTCAAATCAATCATTTGTTGTCGGTAGCGTTCAATATTAACGGTTTCACCAGGTTTTAGCAGCTCATAATAGATTTCGGTGGTCTTCCACGTTCTTCGTTTCTCACGTCAAAATCGCCACTTTTGAATTTTTTAAACCACTCAAAGCACTGTGATTTACCAAGAGCATGCTCACCGTAAGCTTCGACAAGCATTCGATGCGATTCTGCAGCAGTTTTCTTCAAATGGTAACAGAAAATCAATGCTGTCCGCAAATCGTAGTTTCCAGGCACAAAATTCGACATGTTCAACGCTATTAAAAACTATGCTGTTGTATGAAACTTGTATTGTTGTGAGTTGAAAATCTTTATCAGATGTCAAAACAAGAAAATGGCGCCAATGACGCGGTTTGACGGTAACTACATTGACAGCTAGGGCCATCTATGGGCAAATTCCGGTTTCATATTTATATACCTGGTATAAGCATATTTAATAAATCAATAAATGCAAAAAAATATTGGATTTCTTCCGTTTATATCATTTATTAAAATACATTTTAGAAGGAATTATATACTGTTTATATATATACGTTTATTCAATAGAATGGACTTGTTTCATATTCATATTAAATATATGAATATGAAATAAGTCCTTCCATAAAAGAATTTTCTTTCTACTGCTTTCTATATTTTGATATTTATTCACTTATATAATTTATATTATTATTATTGATTATACAGTTTGTATACAATTTAATTTCTGTATGAAAATTATATCTATAAAATACTTATACAGATTAACTTCTGTATTAAAATCATACCTATTAAAATAACATTATATCTTATTAAAATTATATCGTATTTTAAAATTCGTTAAGTGATTGATAACAATGCCGGGATTACAATAAACTTAACGTAACGGGACGTGACGGAAGATGAAGTGACGTAATCTGATATATTTTGATAGAAAAATAACATATCTCGTAAAATATTTAGTTTTCGATAATCTCACCGTAATACTTTTATGTACAGAATAATGAGACAAATAAATTAGTGTAAAAGAAAACAAATAATAGTTTTAAAAAATACATCATAAATAATTACATATTTCGTCTTGAAAACAATTTTTTTTATATCAATTGGTTCGTTTCATTATTCTGTACATAAAACTATTACAGTAAGATTAATGAAAACTAAATATTTTATAAAATATTTTATTTTTTATATCAAAATTTGTCAAATTAAGATATAAAATAAGTCGAAAAATACTTAATAAAAAAATACTTCATTAAAAGTTTTTGGAAAGCTCTCGACAAAGACTACAAGAATATATGTAATAAAAAATAGATATCCATTTAAAAAATTCAAGGTGATCTTGTCCTAATCTTGGCGACGTCATCCAAACTTAAACTAATAAGATCAGTAAATATATCTTTTTAAACCCTACAACTTTTATTCGAAATAATTTTCTGTAAAACTTACATTTTTCGAAATTTTTCAGGGTTTCCATACTTTTTCCTCATCCTGTATACTATTTATACGTGTATAATTCCTTCTAAAATTCATGTATACGTATAATGTAATACTTTGTATTTTGCAAAAAAGAATTTAAATTCTAAGTTTTTACAAAAAGTAGTGATATTACACTAAAAAAACATCACAAAGGTAAAAAACATACGTCAAATACATAAAAAATATCCTTTGTACGCAACAAAAAGTTTAAAAAAATATTTACCTCTGAAAAATAACATAGGAACACAAAAAAAAATTTTTTAAATACCTTGAATCAAAATAGGTATTTCTTATAGATTCTGAATCTCTGAATACGAATCTGTACTTTATTTTACTGTATTACGTCACATTTCTTTTTCATCGTAAAAAATAATCGAAAATTTGCTTAAAATGTATATTATATGAATAAGGATAAGTAATGACTTAAAAAAGTTATATAAAGTATTCTTTTTTTTTAAATAATCAAATAAATAAAATATGTTTTCATATCTGATAACGATTTAACCGATAACGATTTAACTATTTATTATAGTAACCTTAAGCGGGACGAGCAAGCGCACACTCGTTCTATCGTAAGACTCGCATGCGCGCTTGCGCCCCGCTTAAGGTTACTATAGTAAATCGTTATCAGATACGAAAATATATTTTATTTGATTATTTAAAAGAAAAGAATACTTTATATAACTTTTTTAAGTCATTACTTATCCTTATTTATATAATATATATTTTGAGCAAATTTTCGACTATTTTTTACAATGAAAAAAAAAACGTGACGTGATACGGTAAAATAAAGTACAGATTCGTATTCAGAGACCTAAAAGAAATACCTATTCTGGTTCAAGGTATTACAATTTTTTTTGTGGTCCTGTGTAATTTAAAAAATTTTCCCCTAAAAAATAAAAAACTCCTGAAAAATAAAAAATTGAAACTAAATATGAAATCAATAATTAACTAGCCAAGTACTTACAAGGAAACCTACCCAAGTGTTATATTCCGATTTTTTTCAAATTTGGCACAAATGTAGAACTACCAAATATATTTGACCCGTATTTTTTCATTTGTGCCTATAAGCGGTTTTACGGATAGTTAATACCTCTTCAATATTCAACCCTCTACCATTATAAGTACAACAAAAATGCATAAGAAACAAAATATATTTAATGCAAGATTATTGATACAATATTAAAGAAAAATGTGTGTACGCTGTGTGGTGTGTGTGTGTTAATAACGTATGTAATGAGCAACTCAAAAATTCTTTATATCTTAAGTCACTTCAATTAAATAAAGCATTTCAAGCATTTTTTTCAATCTTGTTGCTGATTTGTTTAAACCGTTTATTGTTTGAATAATTTAAAACAATGCACTTTACAAATTTAATGCCATATTTAAAATTACTTACCCGAATAACTCTTATAATATATGGTTACTATACTGTATTTTTTCAACTTTTTTCTGATTTGTTTCAACATTTTATTATTTAAACAAATAATTTTGCAAATCTTACTTTACATTCATAATTAGCGATCCAAAAAACTTCTGCATCTTGCATTAAATTTTGTTTTTTCAACTTTTTTCTGATTTGTTTCAACATTTTATTATTTAAACAAATAATTTTGCAAATCTTACTTTACATTCATAATTAGCGATCCAAAAAACTTCTGCATCTTGCATTAAATTTTGTTTTTTATGCATTTTTGTTGTACTTATAATGGTAGAGGGTTGAATATTGAAGAGGTATTAACTACCCGTAAAACCGCTTATGGGCACAAATGAAAAAATACGGATCAAATATTTTTAGTAGTTCTACATTTGTGTCAAATTTGAAAAAAATCGGAATGTAACACTTGGATAAGTTTCTTTGTTAGAAGCAATTCAGTTTATAAGGATTTGTAATTTGAAATAATATTTGTCATAAAATCAATTTTGCATTTATAGGTATATTATAGATTCTCTCGAGAAAATTAAAATGCTTTTCATTTTTATTAAAAAATTACTGTTACTATTATGTTCCAAATAAATATTTTGTATAATATATAAAATGGCACTATTATTGTATATTGCAGATTTTATTACTTAAATAGTAAATCATAAAATTACTTAACCCTTGCTGTAATAACGTCGATTATATTAATCATTAATTTCGAATTTAAAAGTGCTCCGTGCAAAACTGATCGAACTTTGTTTTGAAATTAATCATAAATTTTACCAGATAGGCCCAGAACGAAAAGGATTAAGATTAAAGTGACATACAAATGTTTGGCGTGCCCAATCTGAAATAAAAATTTGCAAAAGATTATCAAAAATCATTATCAATATATTAATAAAAATATATGACTCATAATGCGACCTGGGCACGCCAAGTTTTTGTTTGTCACTTTAATCTTAATCCTTTTCGTTCTGGGCCTACCCGGTAAAGTTTATGATTAATTTTAAAACAAGTCGATCAGTTTAGCACGGGGCACTTTTAAATTCAAAATTGGTGATCAATGTAATTGATGTTATTACAGTAAAGATTAAGTAATTTTATGATTTATTATTTGTAATAAAATCCACAATACAAAATATTTATTTGGAACATAATAGTGTAATTTTTTAATAAAACTAAAATGCATTTAAATTTTCTCTTAATTCTCATTCTCATCTAAATCATTTATTATGTATACAAAATGTCATATGTCATATTTCAAATGTCATACAGGATATAACTTGTGTTCTAAATGTGTATAAGAAAGCTTCATATGCAATAGAGTAACTTTTCCTGAAACTAATAACTAATAACTTACATGCAAATGATTTGTTTAAAAGTCAAACTTAAATTGAATATCACACAGACGATTCTATCTTGGAAAAGCTTTTCATCACCAATTCCGCTGGATTATATGCACCTTGTTTACTTGGATGTTATGAAACGGTTGTTACAATTATGGATCAAGGGAAATAAAAATAATAAATTAAGTGCAGAAAACATTTCAATTTCGCAACATTTAATGGATATTAAACATTGCATTTGATCTGAATTTACAAGGAAGCCTAGAACTTCAGTTGATATTAATAAATGGAAAGCTATGGAATTGCACCAATTTATGTTCTATATCGTGGAATAATAACTTTGAAGTCAACCTCCGACTTGATATAATCACTTTCTTTCCCTTACTGTTGCAATAAGAATAATAACTGATCCGCAAATATATACATTTCTTAATTATGTACATTCATTATTATTATGGTATGTAACTAATTACGAGACTATTTACGATGAAGAATATCTGTCATATAAGATTCACAATCTTCTTCATATTGCTAATGATGTAAAAATTTGGTTGTCTTGACAATTTTAAATACGAAAATAATATGCAAGAGATAAAAAAATTACATCAATGTGGAAAGCCTTTAGAAGAATTATCAAATCGCATATTTGAAGAATTACAACAACCAATTATACAGTATCCCATCGTACATTATCCAATTGTTATTTATACAAATAATAAAAAAATTTCGTTTTTAACATGAAAACTTTAATATTGCAATAACTGAAAATGATAAATGTTTTTTGTTTAATGCTAATTCTGTAGTTTTCATTTTGGATGTAATGGAAGAAGAAAGTACATTATTTTTTCGTGCAAAACATTTTTAAAATCCAAAATCTCTTTTACTGTGCTATATGCTTCACAAAAACTGGGTATATTTATAATTTTAAACATAACTGCTTCAGAAACTATAAGTTCCACTCACTGGAATAAAAAAAAAAAATTTAATATTGAAATATATGAATCAGGCTAATTCTTATATTACAATACCGCTTCTTCATACTAATAATTAGATGCTGTATATTTTTATAAATATATTTTTATGTGCTTTACTGGTAAACAATCCTAAAAATAGATTGTGAATAATGTAAGTTGTAAGTCATAGCAACATATTGCAATACAACTGCAATTATCTATGCTCTATGAGAAGTAAAAAATATTTGCTAACTTCTATACTTGGAAACATGCAAATTTTATCCATATTAAATTAAACAAACATTTATAAAATGAGTCAAGTAGTTACAAATATGTCATGTTAATATTTAATTTTTTAATCTTGCAATATTCTGTATATTTAAATCTCATGCAATTATAAGCAAAATCGCAAAATTAAATTCTTTTAACAAAAAATTTCTTTTTCCTTTTTTTACTTATTAATATAAAAAGAAAACGTATATTATACTGACATTAATTGTAATAAATTTTTACATTAAAACTATCTAATTTTCTTTATGTTAAATCAATGCCTTTGATTAGAATGAATAAGATAGTTGATGTTATTAGACATACATATTTTAATTTGTGAATTAATTTACATATACTAACATATTGTTTTCTTTTATAGATTATATGGAAAGATAATAGAGTGTTATGAAACTGTAGAAAATAAGAAATCTGCCGTTGTCAAATTTCGTATAGATAATTTATATTCAGAAATACCAACATCGTGGCTTATACACGATGGCAATAAGCAGCTGTTTATGATGAATTCTTAATAACCAATTGCACAAGTCTAAATTTCGATACTTGGAACCAACCCAGTCAACAAAGTCTGTTCGAACAGATTTTACCAAACGTCTGCTACAAATTTTTGTCAGCAGAAAGAGTGCGGATTGTATACAAAATCTGTTATATCAAATAATGATAGCAGAATGTCACCAGAAATATTACAGAACCTGCTGATATAATTGGATAACAGATTAGTAGCAGAAACCGGACAGGATTTGCACAGAATTATCATAGCAGATTGGCAGCAAAAACCAAGCAGGATCTGTGCAATGCAGTTTGATGCCAGATTGATGGCAGAAACCGCGCAAGATCTGCAATTTGACAACAAATTGTCAGCAGAAATCCAGCAGAATATGCAGCTTTTAACTATTTATTGAAATAGTAATTTTATTCGCTTACCGCTATGCGGACGTGTGTCAAGTTGGCCCCGCATTTTTTGAATTTTATATTTTTTTCTATTGTGCTGCATTGTGCTACGTTTGTGCTAATTTGTGCCACAAACTGCCAATAACATAAAGCATTTTTCAGAAAAAATGAAATAACCAAATTTCTGCCAACCCCGCACTTTTCAAATTTCGAATTTTTATTTACTGTGCTCTATTGTGCTGATTTGTGCCACAAAAAAAAACTCGATAACTCAAACAACAATAGAGATAATAACAAAAAACAAATGCTCACTGATCCCGCACTTTTTCGCGATTAAGCTCAAGTTTTTTTCCTAAATTTGTACTAATTTGTGCCGTGTTGTGCCGTTGGAAAAATTTCAATATCTTATTCCGTTTCGCTAAAAAAAATTCACAAAAAAAAAATAGATTAAAAAAACATATATAAATCATACTGCAATGCAAAATATAATTTCTGAATTTAAATATAAAGTAAAAGCAAAAGATAAAAATCTCGAAAAACCTGATAAAAATTCATGAAAAAAGGATGGGGTGAATAAAACATTTTACATTTTCGAATTTTTTTTGATTGTGCTGGAATGTGCTAGAGCAGCACAACAACTCTTCCAAATGACAAAATTTCCTCAGATCGCTAGATTTCGCAGCACAGACAAAGTTAGGAATCAGACGTTAGGAATAAAAATTTCAAACTCCTGTAACTTACGAACGCTGACAGATAATCGAATTCTGCGAGTTGTACTGAGTTATGCGATTTAAAATCTACAAGGCACATGCATAAAAACAAGGAATTATCTTGAATGTTGATAAAAATTCTTGAAAAATGAGTGGGAGTGAATAAAAATGTGTCATTTTGAATTTTCTTCAGTTATACCAAATTATGTTAAACGAGTACAACTTTTCTTTATAATAAAATGTCGTCAGATTGTTTATCGATTTTTGTGTGACAGAAATTTGAAATATTAAGTTTTTTTAATTTATCTCTGTTCACTTGACATGTGTTGTTCATTGATCTTATAGACACCGCATTTGACGTGACCCAGAACCAACGACGTGGACGTAGCGATAATTTGGTTCCTTCTTGTTTTTTTTTTCTTGTTATTTTGTTTTTTTTATTTTGATATAATTTTATACTTTTTTGTATTTTTTAATTATATATTATACCACATACATTTTTTAAAAATGTATGTATATATTGATAAAAATATAGAAACTATTTCTTTTCGTATAATATATAATTAAAAAATACAAAAAAAGTAAAATTATATCAAAATAACAAAAACAAAATAACAAAAAATAAAATTTAAAAAAACACAAGAAACCCAGAAGGAACTAAATTACTGCTACGTCCTTGGTTCTGGGTCAAGCTAAATGCGTTTTCTATAAGATCAATGAACAAGAGTGAGTCTCGGTTGCGCACATTACCGATCGGACACGACAATATTTCCCAATCGGACACAGGCTCGGCCGGACACAAGCTCGATCGGACACAGACCCAATCGGACACAATTCCGATCGGACACATATGGTTGTAATCGTACACAGGCCCGATCGGACGCAGGCTCAATCGGACACAGTGGACTAGGTCCATCCTACAATCATTGTGTGGATGGGAAAATGTATGCGTGGCCACAGTGGGTTCCGCCTCCCTTACGGGAAGGCTCCACTATCAAAAAACTAGATACATAGGTTTGCGTTGCAACTTCCTCGCTTCGCGTGGAAAGTTGTAAACCTATGTGGAACCTTACTACGTATCAAAAAGTATATGCGTGCAGGCAGTATGTTCCGCCCCCCCTCCTCTACGGGGGAGCTTCACTTCCGGAAGATATAACCTAACCCAACCTATATATTTCTGATATACTGTGTCCGATCAGGATGGTGTCCGATTGGGTCTGTGTCCGATCGAGCCTGTGTCCGATCGGGCCTGTGTCCCATTGCAACCATATGTGTCCGATCGGAATTGTGTCCGATTGAGTCTGTGTCCGATCGTGCCTGTGTCCGATTGCAACCATATGTGTCCGATCGAAATTGTGTCCGATCGAGCCTGTGTCCGATCGGGATAGTGTCCGATCGTGAAATATTGTCGTGTCCGATCGGTAATATGCGCAATCGGTACGATCCCATGAACAACACATGTCAAGTAAACAGAGATAAATTCAAAAAACTTAATATTTCAAATTTCTGTCACACAAAAATCGATAAACAATCTGACGACATTTTATTATAAAGAAAAGTTGTACTCGTTTAACATAATTTGGTATAACTGAAGAAAATTCAAAATGACACATTTTTATTCACTCCCACTCATTTTTCAAGAATTTTTATCAACATTCAAGATAATTCCTGGTTTTTATGCATGTGCCTCGTAGATTTTAAATCGCATAACTCAATACAACTCGCAGAATTCGATTATCTGTCAGCGTTCGTAAGTTACAGGAGTTTGAAATTTTTATTCCTAACGTCTGATTTCTAACTTTGTCTGTGCTGCGAAATCTAGCGATCTGAGGAAATTTTTTCATTTGGAAAAGTTGTTGTGCTACTCTAGCACAATCCGGCACAATCAAAAAAAATTTAAAAATGTAAAATTTTTTATTCATCCCCATCCCTTTTTCATAAATTTTTATCAATCCCTAAGTTTTTCAAGATTTTTATCTGTTGTTTTTACTTTATATTTAAAGTAGTAAAGAGGCACAACTTGCAGAAATTCTATATTTGCATTGCAATATGATTTGTTTTTTTTTATCTATTTTTGTCAATTTTTTTTAGCGAAACGGAATAAGATATTGAAATTTTTCCAACGGCACAACACGGCACAAATTGGTACAAATTTAGAAAAAAAACTTGAGCTTAATCGCGAAAAAGTGCGGGGTCAGTGAGCATTTGTTTTTTGTTATTGTCTCTATTATTGTTCGAGTTGTTTAACTTTTTTTATGGCACAAATCCTCACAAATGTAGCAGAATATAGCACAATTAATAAAAATTACAAATTTGGAAAGTGCGGGGCTGATAGAAATTTGGTTTTTTCATTTTTTCTGGAAAATACATTATGTTATTGAGCTGCGGTGTGCGGCACAAATTAGAACAAATGTAGCACAATGCAGCACAATTGAGAGAAATATAAAATTCAAAAAGTGCGTAGCCAACACACGTGCTATGTGGCGCATTATTCCCTTTGTATACTCGTATTCAAGTTGTCATGAGCATATATAAAGGCTGCAAAATGGGGCTAATAATATATGTAATTCTTTCTATCAGTTTAATTTCTGATATGGTTCCTGGGAAATTCAGATATTGAACTGATTTTTGGGAAATCGGACAAATAAATGTCCGATTTTCACTTATTCGGTCAATTTCTGTCCGAATAAGTAAAAATATTTTGTTATTTCCTATTTAAGATATAAAAAATAGAAATTAACTTCTATTGTATATAAATAAAATCTTTAAATTTATAAATTAAATTATTTAAATTTTTCTATATATATCATATTAATGTTATTAGTATTATCTATTTATATGTTATTAATACAAACGTTAGCAAATGACGTCCCGTGAATATGACATCAATTATTGACATCATTTTCGAATCTTATGAGATCTAATTTAGGACGTCTAATTGGTCATTTGTGACCAAAATTTAACATTTTTTGTCTCAATAAAACAAAGATATATTATGGTATATACATTGTATATCTCATTTATTATCTTTTAAGCGAAACGAGCAATATAAATTAATGAAGCATTTAAATGCCCGCCATTCTATTTAAATTATAACAACAGATCCTGCTCGATTTCTGCCACTAATTTGATATCAAACTCCGTTGTACAGATCCTGCTCGGTTTCTGCCGCCAATCTGGCATTTAACTGCGTTGCGCAGATCCTGCTTGATTTCTGCCGCCAATTTTCTATCAGCTCATGTCGATAGGTTCTTCCGGCAAAATACAAGCTTAATGCAGTTAATACCAATCTGCTGCAATATTCTGCTTGAATCTGCTCGCAAACTGCTGGCAGACTGCTAACATTTTGTTTACTGGGCAATAAGGTTGACGTCATAAAATACTGTAGTAAGTATTTATGCATTCATATCTTGTGTATGTACCTTATTATTATATTATATTACTATTAGGTCACATATAAGTTAAAATTGAATATATGTTTGTTATGCTTTATTATTATTATTATTGTCGTTGTTGTTGTTGTTAATATTATTATTACGCTTCACGCACGCGCAAATTAATATAGATCATTTTTTTCTTTATTGTAGCATCTCTAGAATCTACAAGAAAAAGTACAGTTGCCTCCAACTACCAAACGACTAATGAAGACAGATTAGGACGTGGCAAAAGGCAATATATCTTATATAATCAATGCAACAGCGAAGAAGAGGAAAGTGAATAACTATGTATCTCGATCATGTACGACTAAGAATATGTATTTATTACAAGAGTATGTTTCATTATACTTAATATAATAGGGTGTCTGACTATTCCCACAAATCTGTTTATATACAGATTGTATATTAAGTCAAACTAAACATAAAAGTCTTCTACAATACGAATAACCACGTAAAATTTTAAATTATTAAATAAGAAAGATTAGTAAGCAATCATGCGCGATCATTCACTAATAATCTTTTTTATTTAATCAATAATTCAAAATCGTACATGGTTACTTGTAAAATGGTAGAATATGTTCGTTTAGTTTGACTTAATCCACCCGCACACGAGCGAATGTACAAAAACAGTCAGACACCTTGTATACAATAATTATGCAATATAATAATTATTCTCTTGTTTTCCTTATTTTATTTAAAATCGAATTTTAAATATCTTTGCATCCTTCATTTTACTGAAACTGTACATATTTGTATAGACCGAGCAAGCAAAATAATGCATATTTTGCGAAAAGTTTGCAGCAAAACCAAGCACGCCTTTGCAGCAAAATTGCGACAAGGTGTGTCCGCAAAAAGCTTAGCTTTTGCTGGCAAGGCTTGTCGCAACAGTGTGACACACGTTTTAAGCAAATAACAAAGCAAACCTTGCCATGCACATGATAGCAAATTTGTGACAAGAACTGGACAAACTTTGCCGTGCATAACGTGATAACAAATTTGTGACTAAAATCAGAGCAAATCTTGCTGTGCACGGCATGACAACAAATTTGTGGCAAGAATAGGACAAACCTTGCCATGCATAATATGATAGCAAATTTATAAGATCAGAACAAATCTTGCTGTGCATGGTGTGATAGCAAATTTGTGATAATTTTTTATACGAGATGAGTGATTCAGGACTTCTGTGACAAATTGTGAGAAATGATAAATCTCGCAGAGAGGACTATTTTTTGTGAAACAATCCGTTCTTTGACGCGTCGTTTAGAAGCTATCCGACCGCGCAGACAAAGTCTTAGATGATATTTTATTATAATTATGAGATGATGATAATATATGAATAATCGAAAATGAATTCATAATATAATGAATATATGAATTTTATATATATACAGAATGTCCCAGATCATTTGGGACAATACATGTGTGCAGATAGAGCGGACCAAACAGTCAAAAAGTCTTGTATCATTCTTTTTTTATAACGCTTAATAAAGGAGTTATTATTGAGTAAAGTCTGGCCAATTAGCGCCGATCTTTAGCCGGGCGCACGTCGGTGAGCCGCGCGCCTGATAGTATGCGGCAGCGCACACTTCACGCCTGGCTAAAGGTTGGCGCTGATTGACCAGACTTTATTCAATAATAATTCCTTTATTAAGCATTATAAAAAAAATGAAAGATGACTTTTCGACTCAGTTTGGTCTGCTCTATCTGCACACGAGTATTGTCCCAAATGATCTGGGACACTCTGTATATATTTACATTTTGAGTAAACAATAAACGGATGATTTAAACTTTTTCAGAGATTTATCTGTCCCATCTAGGAGAAACAATCAGTCCAATATCTGAATTTCCTATGTTGGGATTGTATCAGTAATTGAACTAATAAAAATAATTATATTTTCAATCTTCTATCAGTTGCTTTTTGCAAGCTTTATATACTTCTCATGACTAAAAATCAAATACGAGATGGATGCATATAGTGCGTCGCATGGTGATAAACAAACGAACTATCGACTGAATACTATATTTTTGTAAAGTTTGTAATAAAGTAAAGTTGTAAATTTGCTGTCATGCTGTGCATGGCAAGGTTTGCTCTGTTATTTGCGTGAATTTTGTGCCAGAGTATATTTTGCTCTGTTCTTTTCGTAAATATGTTATCATATGTGTACAATAAGATTTGCTCTGTTCTCATCGTAAATCTGCTATTATAGTGTGTATAACAAGATTTGCTACTAATTGACGTAAAATTTGTGTTACACCATGAATAGCATCATACGTGTTCTTCTATGCGTAAAATTTACGGGCAAGCCTTTTTCTATTATTTAAAGCATCGTGAGACGAAAAATTTTGCCGCCAATTTGCTCCAAATTTTTTGACAAACCAAAAGAAGACAAATGTTTGCTAAACAATTTTTATCAAAATCAAAGCACATCTTTGCCGCAAAGCTTTGGCAAAACGTGATTTTAATATTCTTGGCTAACTGGGGAGTTAAAATGTTTGATATGTATTTATTAATAGCTACAATCCATACAGCACAAAACATTGCAGCAATATTTGCAACATTGCCGTAATATTGGTACAATGTTGCAATGTTGTTACAACGTTCTGTGCTGTATGGAAAATCTTTTAAGATATTACTAAACATTAACAATTCTTATAAATTAACAATTGTCTCATTTTTGTATGGAAGCTTTTGCAAGATACACATAAAAGTAAAATAACATTTTTGGTTTTTTAAGTGCTATAGGCAAAATGTTTAAAAAATTATTATTTTTTTCAGAGAAAGCAATCAGTACAAATAAAGTTGTTTCTACTATTCCATCGTGTCCAGACAACTTAACATTTAATGATATATGTAATATAATGAAGGCGTATAAAATGAAAGCGTCAAAAATTATAACAGCAATTAATTGCGTTCATGTATTTTACTCTTGTAGATACGCTACCACCACCACTCGTTCGGTCGATTTTTCTAGTTAAACTGCAAGATGTAAATTCGGAAATGGTTTATTTTGAAAACATTTAATGCAGAACATTATAACAAATTGATATTGTTAGCTACTTATTTTTGATGATTTTACTTTCTATGTTCATAGTATGTCATATTAGTGCATAATTAAAAATTTAATATTTTGAAAACCTGTTCGCAATTTCTTTGAGCAATTAATTAGCAATAAATTCTAGTGTATTTGCTTTTTCATTTGTGACTTACTATAAATATTTTTTAGAGGTGGTGGTGCTAGCTTAATGGCAAGTCAGTATCCGCATCTTTAATATCATTTTCCTGCTAATGGGTAAGAGCAATAAATTCGCGCTTAGATTAATAAATTAGCAACATATTAGTACTTAATTATACATCATAGCCGAACCCGATTTTTCGTGGTGCTAGGTTAATAGGGATAATACGTACGCAAGGACAAATATGTACGCAAGCAACATCTAATTTAATGTTACAAAACATTAAACAACGGATAAGCCGAATCGAAGATGTGGAGTAGTTGTTATGAGGAGTCGCGCTCCTGTTTTAATAAAGAGCAGCGATAGAAAAATTATCTTATCGCAGGAATTTTATCGTTACACGCGATTGAAAACATACGAGATTTCGATTCTTTATCGCACGATACTGATGAAGTAATTTATAAGTGGTTATTGTACATTAATTTTTCAATCATATATTAAATTTTTGTTAGACGCAGATACTAAATCCTAAATTCAATAGCTTTATTTCAGTATTACACATAACTATTTCATGATACCACATGTGCAAGATTCTTTCATATAACATCGGTATAATGGTATTAATATTTAGGAATATATGATATACGGAATAGATAAAATACTGATATTAAATCGGTATTTTATCTTTATTACCATTATTATGAATTGTATATTTTAATGTCAGAATTAAGCTGATGTATTTATTGCATATTATAAATGCATATGTAAATAAGATTTACTTTGAGATATTTATATTTAATACAACGTGATAAAGGAAATAAAGATATAACACTGATTTTATATAAATATTGTATCTTTATCATACCGAAATATAGTACTAGTATAGGAAAGTTATATAGGAAAGTCAGGCATATAGCTACAGGCATATTATTATGTAGATATAGTTACATACAATACTATAATATAAAATTGCAAATGATTACTTTGGTACCTCAGCTGTGCTGTATTATACTGTAAAAGAAGATCGATCGAGACAACTCGAATCGTGTTAAGCAAACTATATTTTAAGCTTATATATAGCAAACTAATTGCTTTAATTCTTTTAACATATTTTTAATGTTCTCGTAATTTCTTTTTGTCTCCAATAAACTCAAAATGCTGCAAAAATAAGTAACCATAATATGTTGATTTGACTATTTCGCAAAGTAACAATGACCAAATGAGAATTACTTATATTTATACAGTTAAATAAACTTTTTCCGTAGTTAAAAGAACAGTATTTAGTAACAGTATTTAGTAGAACATTATTTAGAACAATAGTTTATAGTGTCTACGTAACAACATTTCTATTTCATTTAAGGCTTCTGAGTAGTCACCGTGAAACTCCGAGTTGACGGTAGCGACATGGGAATAAAGATACTATGGTAGGAATAAAAACCCTGTCCAACGACTTATCATATAAGTAAACTGGGATATATTTGTAACTTTCGGCTGGATTTTTTAGCTCACGCCTACTGCTCACTGCTTCTTACCCCTCGCTCCTTAGCAACGCATCACCGCATCGTAAATTGTAACTAAGGAGCGCATCACTTACCCAGATAGCCAAGAATGTTAAAATCGCGTTTTGCCAAAGCTTTGCGAAAAGGTGTGCTTTAATTTTGACAACAATTGTCTAGCAAACATTTATCTTGTTTTGGTTTGTCAAAAAGTTTGAAGCAAATTGACGGCAAAATTTTTTGTCTCACGATGCTGTAAATAATAGAAAAAGGCTTGCTCGTAAATTTTACGCAAAGAAGAACACGTATGATGCTATTCACAGTGTAACACGAACTTTACATCAATTAGTAGCAAATTTTGTTATACACGCTATAATAGCAGATTTACGACAAGAACAGAGCAAACCTTATTGTACACAATATGATAACATATTTACGAAAAGAACAGAACAAAGTATACTCTGGCACAACGCGATGCGAAATTCACGCAAATAACAGAGCAAACCTTGCCATGCATGGCATGACAGCAAATTTACAACTTTACTTTATTACAAACTTTACAAAAATATAGTATTCAACCGATAGTTCGTTTGTTTATCGTTGTGCGACGCGCTATATGCATCCATCTCGTATTTGATTTTTAGTCATGAGAAGTATATAAAGCTTGCAAAAAGCAACTGACAAAAGATTAAAAATATAATTATTTCTATCAGTTCAATTACTGATACAATCCCAAACATAGGGAATTAAGATATTGGACTGATTGTCTCTCTTAGATCGGGCAGATAAATGTCTAAAAACGTTTAAATCATCCCTTTATTGTTTACTTAAAATGTAAATATATATATTGTTGCGTCCGCGGATCGAAATCGATATTACTCGAATACGCGCGACACAACCGGCACTCGCGTACCGCGATATAAATAAAGGACACGTATTAAAAAGAACGAAAGGAACTTTAATATAACAACACAGAACACTATTATACAAGGAACACAGAACAATAACGGTTATCGTAATCTCGAATACGTCCGCCCGGAACGACATCCGTCGCGAGACTCCAAGATGGCCGATCTCTCCCCAGATGTCTGCCGTTGTTTAACAACAACCCTTAGCAACGTTCTCCCAGAGACGGGTACAGCAGATTCAGGAATAACGGCCACAGAGAGAAAGACGACCCGCAGGGACGCAACACTACTCGCAACATTTTGGGGTCTCGTCCGGGATACAACGGAGTGGACGATTTTCTGGAGAATTGTGTTTTTTCGTCTATAAAAATGGAACACGAAAATTCGCCGACGGCAGGAGTTACGATGAAAAAGAGGAGTCGTCTAACTTCAACGGTGGCTACGACATCGGGACCATCATTGGAAACGGTTACGCTTCAGTCAGCGATGCGTGAGATCCGTGAGCTACGCGAGGAGCGATTGCAGCAGCGAGCCGATTTTGAGACGCAATTGCGCCAACACGATGAGCAGCGAACTATATTTGAGGCACAACTGCGCCAACGCGACGAAGCGTTACGTGGAATGGAAGATGTGGAATGGAGAGGATTTGTCTGCTGGATAATAACAACCAGCTAAGTCGCTCTATTAACAGAAATTTTATGCCTAATGTTACGCCTAATTTTGAAAGAGACGCGCGCAATTCAATTAATATTAATACAGAATTAGGCTTTAAATTAAAGCCAGATATTTTTGACGGGACTGTTCCGCTAAGGGAGTTCTTCTCACAGTTCGAGTTAATCGCGCGAGCAAATAGGTGGAGTGACGCTGCAAAAAGCGTCGCTCTCGTATCATGTCTTAGAGGAAAGGCGCGTGCGGTATTGGAGTGTGTCGTTAATATTGAAAATCTCGAATACGTCCGCCCGGAATGACATCCGTCGCAAGACTCCAAGATGGCCGATCTCTCCCTAGATGTCCGCCGTTGTTTGACAACAACTCTTAGCAACGTTCTCCCGGAGACGGGTACAGCAGATTCAGGAATAACGGCCACAGAGAGAGAGACGACCCGCAGGGACGCAACAATATATATATATATAAAATTCATATATTCATTATATTATGAATTCATTTTCAATTATTCATATATTATCATCATCTCATAATTATAATAAATGCCACCTAAGACTCTTGTCTGCTCGGTCGCATATTCTTAAACAACGCGTCAGAAAACATGATGGATTGCTTCACAAAAAATATTCCTCTCTGCGAGATTTATCGTTCCTCAGAGTTTGTCGCAGAGTTTCTAAATCATCCTATACAGAGAATTATCACAAATTTGCTATCATGCCGTACACGGCAAGGTTTGCTCTATTCTTGCCACAAATTTGTTGTCATGCCGTGCCCGGCAAGGTTTGCCCTATTCTTGCCACAAATTTGCTGTCATGCCGTGCACCGCAAGGTTTGCTCTATTATTTGCGTAAAATGTGCGTCACATTATCGCGACAAGCCTTGCCAGCAAAAGCTAAGCTTTTTGTGGACACACCTTGTCACAATTTTGCTGTAAAGGCATGCTCGAATTTGCTGCAAACTTTGCGCAAAGTTTGCATCATTTTGCTTGCTGGGTAGTCTCAGGAACGTGCGTATCACAAATGTGATAACACATATTTTGATAACCATAAAACATAAATATTTTAAATTGTTATAAAACGTACATATACGTAATTAATAATATAATAATAATAATTTGTTATTAATACAAAATAAAATATTGAATAGAAAATTTTAATCAGAACCTTTACTACTAGAGTATTGTGCTATTATATTTATGATGCGCACATTCCTGCGACTAACAGGGGAAGACGCGACTTTGGGGTCACCGAATTGAAAAGGGCTTTTATAGTGTAGTACTCTATTAGAAGAATACTTGAGCAAAGGGATAAAGCGCAATGCTCAGCCATTTCCAAGAAAATGATTTAAACAATATGGCTTTCTTTATATCTGGCTCCGTTATATCAATTAGCGAAAAAGTGATATAGTTCGGGCTTTAAGCGCGTGACTATCACGCATCCAACTCGGGTTCAATTGTGTCTGTGAAGTTGGCACGACGTTTTACGAATTTCAAAAAAAAAAAAAATATTAAGAGTTCTAATAGCATTTTTCATAGTTCTACAGTTCCTGATAAAAATTAAAAAAAGTTCCGCATTCCTTATATTAAAAAATCGAAATTGAAAAAATGTCGTGCTAACTTCGTGAATCTAGCACGACACCCTCCCCTTTAAAATACTAAAACGCGTTGCATATTATCATTTTTGGCAAGAGTTCCGGATTGTTCTCTTCAAGTTCATCACATATATGCAATTTCAGATCGATATTCCGCCAATTAATAATTTTTGATCAATTTTTGATATCCACGCCTAGCACGACACTCTCCCCTCTAAAGTACTAAAACGCGTTGGATATTATCATTTTTGGTAAGAGTTCCGGATAGTTCTGTTCAAGTTCAGCACATATATGCAATTTCAAATGGATATTCCGCCAATTAACAATTTTTAATCAATTTTTAATATCCACGCTCAGCACGACATTTAGTGAAAATGTGTCGTGCTGATGATTTTCCGCAGTTTTAGCGGTAGTTTTCGACAGTTCTATAAGAGTTCTGTACTTTAGAAACCTTTTTACAGAGAGTTCCGACTGTTTACTATTTTTTAAACAATTCTTGGTAATTACGTCCAGCATGACACTTAGTGAAAATGTGTCGTGCTGATGATTTTCCGCAGAACTCTTATAGAACTGTCGAAAACTACTGCTAGAACTGCGGAAAATCATCAGCATGACACATTTTCACTAAATGTCGTGCTGAGCGTGGATATTAAAAATTGTTAATTGGCGGAATATCCATTTGAAATTGCATATATGTGCTGAACTTGAACAGAACTATCCGGAACTCTTACCAAAAATGATAATATCCAACGCGTTTTAGTACTTTAGAGGGGAGAGTGTCGTGCTAGGCGTGGATATCAAAAATTGATTAAAAATTGTTAATTGGCAGAATATCGATCTGAAATTGCATATATGTGCTGAACTTGAAAAGAACTATCCGGAACTCTTGCCAAAAATGATAATATGCAACGCGTTTTAGTATTTTAAAGGGGAGGGTGTCGTGCTAGATTCGCGAAGTTAGCACATTTTTTCAATTTTTATTTTTTAATATAAGGAATGCGGAACTTTTTTTAATTTTTATCAGGAATTGTAGAACTATGAAAAGTGCTATTAGAACTCTTAGTATTTTTTTGAAATTCGTAGAACGTCGTGCCAACTTCACAGACACGGTTCAATTCTTGTCCCTGCCACTCTTTCTCATTCTTTTTTCATACAATCTAGCAACAAATATTTATTCATGTAAAATAAAATTAATTTAAATAACAATTTTTTTTTAGTTTGCATTTTTGGAAGCCAATTTTTTTTTATTTTACTTACGAAACTAGGCATAATTTTTGTTAAATTTACAACCTTATTATTTTATGCATTCTACTCGATATAAAATAAAACAAATAAAACGCCACTATTTGAACATAGTTATAATTTAATACAAAATTACAAACAAATGTGTCAAAACTTTTATTCATTCTTATCACTACCATCAAGACTCTCTACAGATCAGTTACAACTATTTGGAATTTGGATGATACTTGTCGTAATTTCTTGTTGTAATTTTGTATTAAATTATAACTATGTTCAAATAGTGGCGTTTTATTTGTTTCATTTTATATCGGATAGAATGTATAAAATAATAAGATTGTAAGTTGAATTAAAATTATGCCCAGTTTCGTGAGTAAATTAAAAGAAAATTGTTTTTCAAAAGTGTAAATCTAAAAAAAAAATTGTTGTTAAATTAACTTTATTTTACATGAATAAATATTCGTTGCTAGATTGTATAAAAAAAAATGAGACAAAAAGTGCCAGGAACAAAAATTGAACCCGGGTCTGATGCGTGATAGCCACCCGTTTTAGTACCCGAGCTACACCGCCTTCTCGCTAATCGATCTAATATAAGAAAAGCCATATTATTTAAATCAAATTTTCTTGGAAATGGCTGAGCATTGCGCCCTTCCTTTGCTCAAGTATTTTAATAGAATACTACGCTATATAAAAGATATATAAAAGATATACACTATATATATATATATATGTTACATGTTAGCTACAAGTTACCAGCATGTTATCCATATGTCAGAATTTTTATACCTCACGTTGCAAATCGATGAACTATGAAGCGTGAAAAATGACGTTTTGACAGCCCAAATTATTCTTGCGTGCCATTTCGTAATTATTCGCTTTATGCTAATGCTGTAATGTATAACGTATTTATGAAACTTATAAAATTATCCAAAAACTAAGCTTAGCAAGAAAAGTATTATGTAAAAAGAACATTTTCCACTTCTTTCGACAGTTGTCAAACTACATGTTTTCCCGTATGACTAGGCTTACTTTGACACTGATTTTACGGTTATTTATTAATTGTCAAAGGAAAAGCTTGTTAGTTTTCGGACAATTTTACAAGTATACTAAAGCGATGTGTAGTCTTGTTTCTTTAAAATATCTTTTTATTTAAAAATGGCACGCAAGAATTCTCAGCGTGTCATTTCTCGCTTCTGACATCATCATTCCAATATTTGCCACGGCGACTCTACTCAGGAGCCTTAACCATTTATGTTTAACTATTTATGTTTAAATTTTAGAGTTGAAATTAGTATATAATATTGTTGAACAAACTGATTTTTTATTTAATTTGATTCGATTACAATCGTTGCAACAAAGTTTATTCAACCCAGAGGTTTAATTCGTTTTACTCAACATTTTTTTTCAGTGTATGTCAGTGAAATATAGTATATAATAAAATGGAAAGTTTTCTAATTGTTGATTTCTTTTTATAAAGAGAGTTTCTATTAAAGATTGGAGGGAATAATCCCCAAGATAATGTTCATCGCATTCTTTCCAAAATATTTACAAACAAATACGCGATGAATTGCTCCTGGAAAGGCATTCGCAACAATTTTAAAGTCTCCGACTTACAGAATTTTATTAAAATTATGAGAAGTACGTTCTACATGTTATTAAACATACCTGTTAACCGAAATCTTTTTTATTATTTTACTAACTCGATATATTATTTTTTCCAGGAGAAATCATTTTACAATATTAAATTTTAACGAAAACTAAGTTTAATAATATAGTCGCGGAATGGCTGCATTCTTTCACGCGTCTTTCGCCAAACAAAGAAAGCAGAGAGAAGAGATAGAAAAATATATCGAACAAAATAAATTAGTGAAAAAAAGTAATTAATTAAAAGACAAATAAGTGAAAAAAGTAATTATAATTTGTTACTTCGTCATTTTCAGTTTTTGTCATTTCGTTATGAAGAACAGAAATGTACGTTTTCTCACATTTTATTCTTGTTTTCATTTGTTGTCTATAAAAAATCGATAAAAATAGTGTACATGTTAGTCCATAAAAAAAGTTAGGAACTGTATATACAGGGTATCCCACTAAAAGTGACCATCCTCTTTTATTTTTCAAACTAAAAGAGATAGACCGTAACAAATATATATCAAATTAAATGGTTCAAACTGAACTCTATTGTGAACATAATAGTTGCTTCCAAAAACTATCTGTATTAAAGAACGGAGAGGTATATATGCATATTTTTTTTTTAATAATATGAATTTTTCGACATAGAAAAAAATGTAGTGCTGTTCGAAACGAATACAACCATTTAATTTGATATATATATATATATATTTGTTATGGTCTATCTCTTTCTGTTTAAAAGATAAAAGGGAATGGTTACTTTTGTTGGGATACCTTGTATATTATGTCTATGGTTGTTTTTGTTATTCTGCAAGTTTCGCGGCTCTTTTTATTTCAATGAGTTTTTGACTATTGCCGTTTTCACTTTTTTCATTGATTACTCCTTCCTTTTTTAGCAGTCTTTTTAAATAAAAAATCTATTAAAATATATAATATCATTATAACAAAAAAATTAATATACATTTCACAAATACTTCAAATAAATATTAATATAAAAAGCAATGGCTTAATTTACATCAATATTTTAAAACGCGTATTAAGTACTATATGAGCGAATCGCAAAACCATTTCTCTAAAGAATAGTTATTTAAATTTTTTTAAATAATATCTTCGTTTTCCATCATTCAGAAGAGAAAAGTTGTCTTCTTGACATTTAATTATATAGATTTTTGTTAGAACTCAAAATTTTAGTTTCAAAACAAAATAAAATTTTCGTTTGCTTAAATAATGAAATCGACATAGCTAAATATAGTTTTGTTATGCAACACACACATACATCTCAGCCTGTATTACATTGCGCATTGAAGATCGACATTGCATTTGATCAATTGGAATTTATTAATTAAGAGAAACAATGATCTCATTGTGTGTTCTAATTGCAGACAAGCAATTTCAATCTGCCATGCTAATATGCGTTTTAGATGACATAAGCGTAATTTCAGAATATATATTTATGATTTTCGAATTCGATTTTTCCATAATAGTGATAACAAATTACCTACATTATATTAAGTCTGTTTTTGTCTCTAAAATTGGTATAATCATTTTTATTATTAAAAATCGTAATTTATTTTCTTAAATAATTGAAGAAAATATATAAAGATATCATTATCATCATCATTATCGTCATATACAGGGTGTCCCATAATAACCATCCATAATCATCTCTCGCGTGCAGGTAGAGTAGGTAAAACCGAAAAAAAATCCTTTATCATTTTGCGATTTTCATAATGATTATTGAGAAATTAATTTAAAAAAACGATCAATTCGCGTGAGTACAAGCACGCGGCGAAAAAGGACGGCTTAGAGACAACGAAAAGTTTGCGGTCGCACGACGAAATTTTTGGAGGAGCGGTCTACAAATGACAACGGTTACGTACAAACGACACATAACGATGGATTCTCGCGTTCTAGCAACCCCACATCAATGGGTTGTCCCTTACTGCACGCTTATATTCACGCAAATTAGTTGATTCTTTTTAATTAATTCCCCAATAATTATTACGAAAATCGGCGTGTATGTGTGTGTGTGCGTGTGTGTGCAGGTGTTTCAGGAGGAATGGTCAATATTTTAAAACATGATTGTGTGTACGTATTATTTTAATCAAAAAAGTTTATATAAACATAGAATTTATATAAAATAATGTAATTATATGGAAGGTTATAAAAAATTGTTTAAAATCATAGGAAAAATAATGAATTAATAGATAATATAAGGTTTTGCTTTTAAAAAAAAAGATGATTTTAAGATTTCTTTATAACTTTGTCTACTGACAACTTCCACTAACAACTTCTTCTATACGAGAATTCTTTGAACCAATCATTTTTAATACAAAGTTTCGTAGATGTTTTTAAATTTTACAAATATTTACATCATTATTTCATATTTATCATTTATTTATACGCATATAAAACATTGTTAAAATATTAATTAATATAAAACATATTTTTTATTTACAGAGGAAACATACATTACTATTATTCTAAATATGTCTCAGAAAACATTCATAAAAATTTGCAGTTCCAAGAAAAAAATATAAATTGTGAACAAATAAAGATTCCGTTATGGTAAGTATTAATCTCTCTCTATATATCATATAATTCATACTTGTTTTACCTGTTTAAAAAAATTAAAAGTATATTGCCTTATATATTTTTAATTGTTTAGATTCTCCTTTAAGAACATTGCAAAGCTGGAACTAAAACAAACATAACGATGATGGTATTGATGATAACGTTGATGCTGCAAAAACGATAAATAGTAATTATACATTAAATAACAATATTAAAATTAATAGTGGCGATTATTTTAATGCAAATGATAACTCAAATAATAACATACAAAATGAAAATACTGCTTCAGTTATCACGACTTTGATCTGTACTAATAACATAGTTAAAAAAAAAAAAAAACACCAGAACGAGACTAGTCGTTTCTTATAGTTTTTTGGACGCTGAACTCGAATCCGGTTTCCAAATTGCTCCATCACGTCAAAATTTTGAGAAATTTGCAATTAAAGTTGCTAAAAAGGGCTATGTTCACGAACTTTGTTTAGATTGAAATCTAAACATTTTTTAAGTTTTGATATCCACCATATTGAGTCCACCATTTTGAATTTGACTATTTTAACATTGCATTCGTATTCAGCGACCTAAAAACTCTTAAGTTTAAATAATAATTGAAGACTATTTGGTAAATCGTCAATGATCTAATTCACAGCTAACTTCTGCAATACATCCCATATTTAACCGTGGATATCTTATTAACAATAACCGACACCAAAAATTCTTTTTGAGGGTTGGAAATCCCCAAACTTTATTTTGATAAAACTTCTTCAGTCACATATTGTAGCTATAATTTTTGTAGCTTTAATTGCAAATTTCTTAAAATTTTGACGTGATGGAGCAATTTGAAAACCGGATTCGTGTTCAGCGTCCAAAAAACTATAAGAAATGACCAGTCTCGTTCCAATATTCGAAAAAAAGTAATTTTTTTGTTGAACAGTGTAATAGCAGCAAGCATATTGATGAAAATAATGATATAGTAAGCGATATTAATTACAAAAGTCATGAGTTTAACATTGATAAACTATCAATTAATAAGACGCTTTATGAAAATAGTGCTGTAATTCTGAATGAAGCTGTTTTAGATTTGATAAATGCTCTTTCTTTTAAACATATATCTTCTTTTATTAAAATATTGTATTTTTCAACTAAAACAATGTATTTCTACTTAAAAAATTGATTTTAAAATATGTATATATTATGTTTATATGATATACTTATAAACAATATATACATATTTGTATATACATACATATATTCATATAAAGAAAACAGATCCTGTGTGCGATCTGATATGACCTTATATTTGATAAATAATATCATATTTATTATACATAATTATATATATTTATATGTAATCTATAAAAGATTATATTTTTTTGGTTATGTCTGTTTATATGTATATGGTATAATTTGATCAAATATAATGATATATAATCATATTCGACTAAATGTTTTCATACATAATCAGATAAAACAGCTTTGATCTAATCGTATATAGTTCAACACCATTTTTATTTAAACCAATATCACCATATTTGATATTAGATATAATCATATAATATCAGTTATAAATAATATATGATATTTAATAATAATAAATAAGATATGATCATATTATATAATTTTTTCTTGAGAATCTATAAACTCATATTTTTCTCTTGTCTCTATTACAAAAAAGTTTTCTTTCCAATGTAAAATTCTCAAGAAAAAGGTTAAAACGGTAAATAATGCAAGTTTTTTCCCTAGGTCTTGGATAAAAATCATTGCATGTCCATATAACAATTAACATAATTATAACATTTCATGCGTGTTGTATTTACAATATCAATATAAAAATCAATACAGAAAATTAACCTAATTAAATTCCAGGGTTGGGAAGTAACGCGTTACTTGTAACGTCGTTACCGTTACAGTTACTTTTTTCTGTTTGTAACGGTAACGGTAAAGTCGTTACATTTTTACAGTAACGGTAACGAATTAGCCGTTACTTTTATCGTTATTTTTTGGTTCTTTATTATCTTATATCTATTCAATAAATGTATTTTTTGAAAAATATTTTGTAGCCTTCTATCATAGGCTGCATTCTGATACTCACTGCCAGTACTGAAAATCTATAGTAACGTAAATTATAGACTTTACAATACTGACAGTAAATATTGGAATACACTCTTAATAATATCAATATTTCTCTTATGAATATTTAAAAACAATATTTGATAAAAATTTTCGACAAAATTGAAATTTGTAAATTACAATTTAAATTCTTATAAAGATAAAAAGTGTATTAAAAAGTAAAGATATTAATATAAAAAATTAGAATCATTAAAGTTAATAATCATAAGTTTAATCATAAGTTTAATATAAAAAACGCTTGCTATATAGAGACTAGTTTAGAGTTTTTAATTGTAACATAAATTATTACATTTAATATTGATCATTAAATAATTTTATAATCTAACAGCTTATTTTAGCATTACAAAAAACAAAAACATAACAAAAAAGTAACGAATCATTACTTTCCAAGTAACGGTAACGTAACGCGTTACTTTTATAGAGTAACGTTCCCAACCTTGTTAAATTCTAAAACTGTAAGAGAAACCCATTTTCAAAAAATCCATTCGTGAAACTTAAAATTATAATTAATTATTAAAAAAATATTTTTCGTTTAACTTATAATTTGATTCTGCAGACAACTGATAAGTCTCTATAATACATTCTATGAAATACATGCAAATTTTTTAGTGCATTTGTATATATATATATATATATATAGAAAAAATCTTGTAGAAAATTTTTACTTTCACACCCACACACACCCATCCCCACACACACACACACACGCGCGCGCGCGCGCACACACACATATTTATATAACATATATATATTCATTGTCACAAAAACAACAATGGTAAATATACATGTAATGTATATGTATAGTTATAATATACTGCCAAAAAATTTTTTTCATTTTTCTTTCAAAAAAAGGGAAAATTTTCAGATCAATGTAAATACTTTTGTCAAAATCAAAGTAAGATCAATAAGAAAATATAATAAAAAGCATTATAATAGTATATTTTCAAATAAAATAGTCCAATTACTTCCAAAAAAAGCTTTTATTGTTTTGCATACTATATATTTGCAACAATTTACATCAAAATTTTATCTCCGTACAGTTTTATTTTAATTTTTCTACAATTTAAATGCATCTTCCATGAAATGTAACTAGCTGCTTTAGTGCTTTCACACTTTCTAATTTTGAACCCAATAATGCAATACATATACATAGATTGATAGCACACACAAAATACACATTTAGTTAATTACTTACTACGTTAATACTATCTTTAAATTAACACACTTCTACTCTTAAGTTATATAGAAAATTGTTATAAAGATAAAAAAAAATGAAGTTGTTATATATAAAATGTTTATATTGTAATAATGGACGAAGAAACTATATAATTTATAAGACAACTGTAATTTGTATATAAAATCTACTTTAAATATGTTTCCTCTATATTAATATAGGTCAAAGCAATTAAAAAGAAAAGAATTGTAAGCACTATATTAATATCGTTCACATATGTATATTTCAAAAACTAGATTAGGATCTGTGAAATCTAGAGGAATATGAAAATGTAAGTGGAATATTTTTCAAATAACGAGATTAATAATTATATTATACGATTGTTAATTACTACAACTATTTATTTATATATACAAATAAATAAAATTGTTGAGAATCACAAACAGTATTTAACGTTTCGTCATCCTAAGAAATCATTAAATCCAAACCGTGTTTATTAGCAACAGTATTGAATTGCAGAATAAGGTGTGTGTGTGTGTGTGTGTCTGTGTGTGTGTGTGTGTGTGTGTGTGTGTGTGTGTGTGTGTGTGTGTGTGTGTGTGTGTGTGTGTCAGATGGTACGCGCGCGCGCGCGCGCTTGTGTGTGACATTACAGATGACAAACTATCATACTTGTCAGAAATATTAAATTATCTACAAGTTATTAATACTCACCGCGATATACTCTGATAATAACCTATTGCCTGTCGATTTTATGTTTCGTGAGTCGATGCAACGCGATGACCTCATTTTATAATATTCAGATATAAATTGCAACCGGTACTAACCACAGCCATATTATATCAAGACGCAATGCGTGTACTGCTCGTTCCTCGTTTCTCGTTTCTATCAATCGAATGCTAAATTAATGCCTATGTACAAACAGCGACGAAAGTATGAGCAGAGCGATATTTCCGATTAGGGACCGGCTGTACGCGATGCGTGCTTTACGCATGCGCGACGGTGAGAATATAGCCACAGCATAGGCTGCGGTCGAAAAGACGCTAGAAATGCTTCGAAGCGTTTGATTGACCAATCAGGGCAAAGAGAGTAAAGATTTCTTTATTCTAATTTGTTAATGCAATGCTTCGAAGCATCTTTAGTATCTTCTCGACCGCAGCCATAGACGTAGTATATCTAGACCATAGACATAGTATATCTAGACCGAACGTTTGTCTTTATTTAAGGAGTGGGGGTAAAGATGCACGTAGAAAAGGGCATACTCTGTTTTGTGTCCCTTGCGTTCTCTCTTGCTCACACATAGCATAGCACTCTCTTTCGTCATGCTACGTGCGAGCGAAAGAAAACGCAAGGGACACAAAACAGAGTATGTCCTTTTCTATGCGCACCTCGACTCCCATTCCTCAACACTTGGTCTAGATATATTATATCTATGAGGGCAACTCTCTCGGGCTGCGTTTAGAAACATCCCCGGATGCACGAGCGTCGTTCTATCTTTGTTCAACTTTAGTAAATAATAAAGATAGAACGACGCTTGTGTGCATTCGGGAATGTTTCTGAACGCAGGGCCGATTTTATGTTAGTCAAAACGGAGTGCGCATGCGCGAAATAAGTAAGTTGGCCAGTAATGCCATCTAAATTTCTCTTTCACTTACTCTTTTTTTCTACTCTTTCGTTTTCTCTTACACTATTTAAATACTCAATTAAATGCCTAATACTACCTATCTTATTTGGCGGAATAGATGACATTGGCCGGTATTCATGGTCAGTTCTTATATTTAAGATTATCTTCCCAGACAGCACAAAACATCCTCAGGATCATCCTGAATATGTCCAGGACGGTTCAGGACATTTGTAGGATGTTTTAAGATATTATTATAAATATATTTATAAAAGTTTAATATGCATACATAATTATTTTTAGTTGTGTCGGCTATTTAGAAATCTTAAGTATTATAATAAGTATTAATGTCCTATAAATGACCACTGGATAACCCCTGGATATCTGTAGGATATATCTGCCCTGTCTATTATATTGGATGTCTTTTGGATTTCCAGAGGACATATACATGTGCAATTAATTGTTAACGTTAATTTTGTTTAATATTAATAATTGAATTTGATGCGCACATTTTCATATATCCAAAATTATTATTTATTTAATATTTCATGAGAAATGTTACTGTTCGCAACATTCCAAAAACTTTACAAACAATAGTATTCAACCGCTAGTTCGTTGGTTTACCGCTATGCGACACGCGAATTCGTATTTGAGATTTGGTTATGAGAATTATATAAAGCTTGCAAAGAGCAACTGACAGGAAATTACAAATGTAATTATTTTCTATCAGTTCAATTTTTGATGCAATCCCAACATAGGGAATTCAGATATTGGATTGTTTAGAAAATATTACACTATTCAAACCCGGGAGCCAAACCTAAAATATTCATAGAGCCGTATTAGTATCTTAAGACGTTACTTAAGACGGTCTTGAAATAAAAACTGACTATGAATACCGGCCTAAATACTAAATGCTCACTTTTATTATTGGCCGCATTCAGCAGGGCTGATTTCGAGAACGTCATCCATGTGCACCAAACGTCATTTTATCTTCGTTATTTACTGAAAGTTAAACAAAGATAGAACGACACTCGTGTGCACACGAACGACGTTCTCGAACGCACTCCAAAGAAAGCGAATTATCATCTTGCCAACACTAGACGTTGATTCGTTGGTTCTAAAAGTAAAAACCAATCACATTTGATTGCTACTAAGCGGTTTTCTCTGCTGAACGCGGCCATTCTTTCCTCATTGGATGAAAGTATATTGGTATAAACTAGGTCATAGAATAAAGGCTGCGGTCGAGAAGCCGTTAGAGATGCTTGGAAGCATTTTGCATTAATCAATCAGAATAGAGAAATCTTTATTCTTTTTGTCCTGATTGGTCAATCAAATGCTTCAAAGCATTTCTAGTGTCTTCCCGATCGCAGCCATGGAAGCATATAGAAGTCTGTGATTAGGTTATTTTACACTGTGGAGCAATTATTTTTTTCAAATCTTTTTTTTGCGTAAAAAGAAAGACCGGATGAGTATGTGATTATCAAAATTTAAGTAGAGTATCCTAAATTCTCATTTATCATATCGTTTTTCTAAGTTTGCAGAATAGTTTTTATTATATTTTTAGATAATATATGTGAGTAAGAGATATTGTCTAAATTATATGTCTATTATACTTCTATATATTATTTTCTATGATGGCATATATTCGCTGATATATTTAATAAAATTAATTAGAAAATCTTAAATTATTTTATTGTCAAGAAATAAATTAAATATCTTCTAAGGCACTGCTTTATAAAAATGGTGAATGAAGTATTTGATGAAACACTCAGAGAAATGCAATTAATAAGCTCTGATGATGAGGGATCTGTTCGATCACCATTTAGTAAAGGGCAAAAACTTGTGAACAAGATACAGATGAAAAAGCAGTTAGGCCTTTTAGAAGGAATAGCCATTATATTAGGAATTATATTTGGCTCAGGTATATTAAAACTATAAATTTTATATAAAGAAGAAATTCAGTTTCTAAATCAATGAATTTTGATATATTTTGTGTTTCTATATATATATTAAATGTTTTTTACTAAACTATATATATTTGTAGGCATTTTTATCTCACCAAAAGGAGTGATACAAGAGGTGGGCAGTGTAGGAGTATCTCTAATCATATGGGTATTATGTGGTCTGCTCTCTATGATTGGTGCCTTGTGCTACGCAGAATTAGGTACTAGTGTACCTCGCAGTGGAGGAGATTATGCCTATATTCATGAAGCATTTGGTGCACTACCTTCATTTTTGTACTTATGGGCTGCTAATTTAATTTTTGTGTAAGTAAATCTTTATTTAATCAAATCTTGTTAGTTGGAAAAAGTATTGCAGAAATATATTTGTCATTTACAGACCTACAACAAATGCTATCATGGGACTGACTTTTGCTCAATATGTCTTACAACCATTTTTTCCTAATTGTGCCATTCCAGACTATGGCGTGCGACTAATTGCTGCACTGAGTATATGTGAGATTTTAGCAATATTAAATATATACAATATTATATCTAGATGTAAATACATTGGTTTATGTAAAATGTATTTACATATAAAATACTTGTGATATATTGCCTGTGTTCTAATATTCACTGCCAGTACTGGAAATCTATAATATACATTTTTTTTTTACCTGAGCTATAGATTCAGTACTGATTGTGAATTTTGAAACACAGCCATTATATCTAGTTGCAAATATGCATGCAAAAGCCAATATCTATGAATACATCTAAATATATATATATATATATATATATATATATATAATTACATTTTAATAATTTAAATATAGTACTAAAAGAATATTCACAATTTAAAATAATTTAAATTACACCTCATTTTTTATTAACATTACACAATTTTATTTTTTTCAAAAGATAGAATTCGGAAAATAATAATGACAATAAATTTTCATATAAATACTTTTTTTTATTTTTTAAAACTTTAAATTAATGTTCAATTTAATTATTTTAAAATAGAGTAATTGATAAAACAAGTTTTTATTTAAAAAATTAAAGAATTAAATTATTTAATCCTTAATAATTTTTTAATGCTTTCAAAAAAGTTTGAGAACTTTATCAATTATTCTATTTAAAAATAATTATAAAATTTAGTAATTATTCGAAACAATAATATTTCTTTTTATTTTAAGAAGTGATAAAAGTATTTAGTTGTGTGGAGATGAATTTATTATTATTACTTCTCAAATTTTTACATTTCAAAGGGAATAAAGTTGTGTGAGATGTTAATATAAAAAAAAAGGTAATTTAAATATAAAAGAAATGAAATTAAAAATCTTGTGTGTTACACTAGTTAATACATGCTTTTACGTTACTAATCCAGAAAGTGACTATCACCAAGTCATTCTGAGTCTGATTACTTTAATTAAATGGGAGAGATATTATTCGTTATCGATTACAAATGTTGCAATTGGTACTCATTATTATATTAAGTATAAAATTATATTGTTAGATAACTAAGAATCTTTCTGTGATATGAATCTACACTTGACAATGTGTCATCAGGTTGCTACTTGAGTTACATATGTTACTTTTGATTTTTCAATTTTATTTTAGAATCATTGTGCGAACTACAATAGTTAGATCTCGATATTCTTCCTCTATTGAAAAAAAGAAAATAAAAATATGGGGTTTTCTTAAGGAAAAATCTTTTAAAATGTTTTTTGTTTTCACTTTAGAATTATTTCTTATAATATATATGAATTTTATTAAAAGTTATAGTATGTTTTATCATTAGTCTAGCATTGGAATATTTTTCTGATTTAGTATGATTTGTCTCGTTATCTTATTCAGGTCATCTTGCAGGTTTTACTTTTATTGTGTTGATTATACAGTTCAATAAAAAAAAACACACACACACAAGAATAAGATTAGTCACTTCTGTAACCTTTTTTGTCAAATACGATTACGGTTTCAAAATGTTTCTGTCATGTCACAAGTTTGAGAAATTTGCTGTTAAGATTACAAGAAACGATTATTTAATGTATTTTGTCATATTATAATTATGTTATCAGATGTGATAGATTTTTTTTAGAATACTGAGTACAAATTCAATGTCAAAATTGACAAATTTAAAATAGCAGAATTAATTATTTTATTTGGTTTGATTTTTCTCATAGACATAGTATATCTAAACCGAATATTAAGGAGTGGGGATCATCAAATATTAGACAGAGATAGCATGCTTTGTATCACCATTCTATCTTCATCTTTTCTATCTCTTCTACTTTTCTCTTTCTCAGTTAGACAAAGACAGATCGGTGATCGTACAGCAGCTGTCTCTTTCTATTTTTTGTTCTATTTTGCGTTCTGAATACAGGAGATGTAGAGACGCGCAGTCTATATATTATACGTTTATGGTTTTTCTTTGTTTTTTTTTCACTTCAATCCATGCAATTATAATAATAGAGCTTATATGACTATAATGATTGTAGTACTTGATGCTGCTGGGTATACAAAGTATTTGTTAGGTAGTTGTGAGAAGGTTTTTTTGAAGTGGTTTTCGACGGATATTATACATTCGCCTTTGGTGTCTCTCTAACTCTATATTAATTAAATAATACATTATTTAGGATTGTTGAAATTGTCTTGAAAAGTTTTTGACGATGCTGACAAGAAAAGTATATCATTTCATATAAAAAAAATGGGTTGACTATAATGTTAAGAAGAGTTTCCACTTTGTTAGCATTGAAATAAGCAATTTCTCGAAATTTTTAGGAAAGGAACTAATAAAGATAGAATGATAAATTTGATATCCATAAAAATATATTTTTATTGAATAAAAGGAAAATCGCTATGTTATTTGGAGCTGTGGGGGGCCGAGTAAGCGGATCAAGCAGCCCGGTGAGATGAGTAGATGGTGGAATTTCCAGAGCTTCCAAAAATTATCTAAAATCTAAAACAAAAAATCGACCAGTTTTATAATCTGTAGATGTTTGCGCATAAAGTAGACTAGAATAAAAAAAATATAAACAATTTTGAGTGAATTATGGTTACTTAAAGAAAGAAAAACATTTTTTCCACAAAAAATGACTGCCTTTGAGTAACCATAACTTACTCAAAATGTTATATATTTTTTTTATTCTAGTCTACTTTATGCGCAAACATCTACAGATTATAAAACTGGTCGATTTTTTCGTTTCAGATAATTTTTGGAGGCTCTGGAAATTCCACCGTCTACTCATCTTACCGGGCTGTTTGATTCGTCCACTTGGCCTCCCACAGCTTCAAATAACATGGCGATTTTTTTTATTCAATAAAGATATATTTTTGTGGATATCAAATTTTATCGTTCTATCTTTATTAGTTTCTTTCCTAAAAATTTCGAAAAATTGCTTATTTTTCAATGCTAACAAAGTAGAAACTCCCCTTAAACTACATAACTCTGATTATGTCGTATATGCCCTCCAAGCAACTTTTGTCTAAAACATATTTTTGTGTTATTAATAGTTTCAAAACTATTTGCCTATAACACTTTAAATGGACCATTCTGTAATATATACATATACATATACAGGATGTCCTTGATCCTTTGAAATGATCCGCTCTATAAATGACAACAATTACGTATGAGCGATACATGATGATGGATTCTAGCACATTCTACCATATATGAATGCCGCCCATATCAGGCTGTTCTTTCTCACCGCGCGATAATACTGGCGCGAATTGGCTTATCTTTTTTAATTAATTTCTCCATAATTATTAATAATAATTATAAAATCGCAAAACGGTACAAGACTTTTTTTCAGTTTGACCTAATCTACCTCCATCTTTCGTATTGTCACTTACTTGTCCCATAATAATCGTATCATCTCTTGTGTGCAGGTAGACCAAGTGAAACCGAGAAGAAAAGTCTTTTACCATTTTCGTAATAATTATTGAGAAATTAATTAAAAAAGATTGACTATTTCGCGTGACTATAAGCGCGCAGTGAGAAAGAACGGCCCAGAGATATCCCAAAAGTTTGCGGTCGCCAGAAGCGCGAGGAAGTTTTGGGAGGAACGCTCTACAAATGACAACGATTACGTACAAGCAGTGCATAATGATGGATTCTTGCGTCCTAGCAACTACACATCATTGATTTGTCCCTTTTTACTGCGCGCTCATACTCACATGAATTGGTCGATCTTTTTTAATTAATTTCTCAATAATTATTACGAAAATCGTAAAATGGTAAAGGATTCTATTCAGTTTACTGTGCTCTACCCGCTCACGAGCGTTGACACAATCTTTACTAGACACCCTGTATATACATATACAGGGTGAGTCATCTAAGACCGGCCACCCGAATAATTCCTACAGTTTTGGAGATAGGAAAAAATGTTTGAAGTAAAAGTTGTGTGGTATCGAGGGGGACATCTTGCGGAGATGAATATTTTTTCTCAGCTGGAAGTGCTTAGGAGATTTGAAGGTCATCTTCACATTTTTAAATGGGATCATGTATTTTCGAACACCTACGATTGTGTGAAGTCTTTTCCAAGACAGTTTCAATGGTTATGGATATTCAAGATCATAAACATGAAAAAAGTTGAAAAACGGAAATTTATCACGAATGTTTCCGAAACAAAATATTCGCGGTTTTATTAATTAAATCAAACCAAAATGTTATTATTTATCTTTGATGTATGATCTTGATCTGTGTTATTTCATGTAAGTGGTTAGCCAATAACAAAGGTTAACCAATAACATGATCATTTAATGTAAATGTAAACAAACTTTGGTGAAACGTTTTTCACTTGTTTCCATTGAATGTTCCACCGAAGGTTGTTTATATTTACATTAAATGATCTTGTTATTGGCTAACGTTTGTAGCTTAAATAAAATAACACAGATCAAGATCACATATTAAACATAAATAATAACATTTCAATTAGATTCAATTAATAAAACCGCGAATTTTCTGTTTCGAAAACATTTGCGATAAATTTTCATTTTTCAATTTTTTTCATGTCCGTAACCTTGAATATCCATGACCATTAAAACTGTCTTCAATCATAGGTGTTAAAAAATGCATGGTACTATTTAAAAATATGAAGGTGGCCTTTAAAATCTTCTCTAAACACTTCCATCTGGGAAAAAATATTTACTTCTGCAAGATGTCCCTCTCGATACTACACAACTTTTACTTCAAATATTTCTTCTTATCTGCAAAACTGTAGGACTTATTTGGTTGGCCGGTCTTAGGTGATTTACCATAGGGTGAGTCTTTTTAATCTTAATAGGCAAATATCTCAAAACCTGTAAGTTTTAGAAGGAAACTTTTTAGATAAAAGTTGTTTGGTTCTGAGGGAGAAAGGAGATAGGAATATTAGTTAGATCTTAGATGGCATTGTTAAGGTCATATCAAGATTATATTGAATTTTTTAAATTGAAACCTCGTTTTTTATTGCATATTCTTATAGCTCTTGTCGAGACTTTTTCAAAACTCTATAATAAAGCATATTTTCATTAAGTACTTTTTAAGTTATTTTGTATCTGAATCTGACATATTTTGATATAAAAAATATAATGAGATAAATCAATTAGCATAAAAAAACAAATAATTGTTAAAAAAATACATTGTAAATAATTACATAGCTTTTCTTAAAAACAATTTTTTTTTTTTTATACTGATTGATTTGTCTCATTATTCTGTACATAAAAATATTATGGTAAGATTATCGAAAACTAAATATTTTACGAGATATTTTATTTTTTATATTAAAATATGTCAGATTAAGATATAAAATAATTCAAAAAATACTTAATGGAAACATACTTTATTATAGAGTTTTGAAAAGATCTCGACAAGGGCTATAAGAATATGCAAGATAGAGATTTCAATTTAAAAAATTCAATATGATCTTGATATGACCTTAACAATACCATCCAAGGTCTAACTAATATTCCTATCTCCTTTCCCCCTCAGAACCAAACAACTTTTGTCTAAAAAGTTTCCTTCTAAAACTTACAAGTTTTGAAATATTTGCCTGTTAAGATTAAAAAGACATCCTGTATACATAGCGTTCGTCCATAAATGTCAGAGCAAATATCTCACAACTGATTAAAGTTACAAGAAAGTTTGATAAGAGAAATTAACAGTTTTTAGTTCGCAATAAAGCGTATGCAAAAAAATTTTTTTTGCTTGTAACTTTTTCAAATTATGAAGGTCACCACCGTTTTTTTAAATGGAACCTTCTATTTTTTATTGCATATTCTTAGAGCTCTTCTTGAGACCTTTTTAAAACACTGTAACAAAATATTTTTTCATTAAATAATTTTCGAGTTATTTTATATCTTAATCTGACATATTTTGATATGAAAAAATAAAATATCTCGTAAAATATTTAATTTTCGATAATTTTACCGTAATACTTTTATGTACAGAATATTGAGACAAATAAAATAAAATAATTGTTTAAAAACTATCTTGTAAATAATTATATACTTTTTTTAAGAACAATTATTTTTTTATATCAATTGATCTGTCTCATTACTCTGTACATAAAAGTATTATAGTAACATTATTGAAAACTAAATTTTTTACGAGATATTTTATTTTTTATATCAAAATATGTTAGATTAAAATGTAAAATAATTTAAAAAATATTTAATAAAAAAATACTTTATTATTATATTTTGAAAAGGTCTCAAGAAGAGCTATAAAAATATGCAATATAAAAAATAAGAAGTTCCGTTTAAAGAAACAATGGTAACCTTCATAATTTGAAAAGCTTACGAGCCAAAAAATTTTTTTATATGCGCTTTATTGCGAACTAAAAACTGTGCTTAATTTCTCTTATTAAATTTATATTTCTTGTAATTTCAATTAGTTGAGATATTTGCTCGGATATTTATGAACAGATATTCTATATACATACATGTAGTTTTCTTTAAATTGTGAAAGATACATATATTTCTCTGATTGGTCTCTTAAATTTTTTTTCATGCTGATTCCAGCTTCTTGCAGCGTTATATAATGCTGCGATCGAATTCTAACTGTTTTATCTCGTTACGTAATTCTATTTGGAAATTTTATAGGGTTTGTTGCTGTATCATTTCGAGTATAATTTACTTATTATTTGTCATTTTTTATCTTATCATTAATTCGTATATTTTCATAACAAAATTGTCAATTTTTTATTCACAAATATTTGCGTGTTTTCGCCGGTTTTTTCCCGGCTGCTTCGTGAATTGAATTCTAGTTGTAAATATGTATGTGTATGTGCCATGCTTCTTCTATTTAAATAGTAAACTTCTAGTGTTTTCTTTAACTATTCGAAATCTTTTGGATTTCTCAGGTTTGAAAATCGATATTTGCCTTGTCTTTTACTTTAAGGCATAAAATGACTTCTAATAATATGTTTTCCTCTAATGAGCTATAATTTTCATTGTACACATATTTATGCTTAGAAATTTGGACAATTTTTATAAAATTTCGTCGAATTTAAGTACTATGTTGTAGGCTTTCTTCAATCGCAAATAACGGATAGTATATCTATCTGATTTCTTACATCGGTTTTTGATTTTTTTTTGGCGTTGTTTCGGACAAAATCTTTTCCATTGATTATACCAATCATTTATTTCTTTGTGTATGTTTCTAATTAAGTATTTATAAGATGGCTATGTTGAATGTCTTCGAAATTTTTTTGTTGTTTCTCTTTCCGCTTCAAGTTGCGCATTCGGTTCCATTGTTTTTTTGGCTTGTTCCATTAATATTCTTTTATTAGTAAGATTCTTTTTTTCTCTTGATGTTCACATACGCTTGCGTGCGAATTCTATAGTACTTCCAAAATCTTGTGCCATTCGTGGCACCAAGGAATCGGAATCGACGATGTCTAAAGTATTAGGATCCACCCACTATAAAGAAGCTAGTGATTTTCTTTAGAGAATATATATATTTGCCAATCATGATTACAATTTTCCTCTTGACGTGCGTTTACATTGTTTAATATGTGCTTTTATACTGATACATTAAGCGACCGTTGCACAGTCGTTCCGAGTGGTTTGTATATTATTTTAAGAGTATATTCTAGTGTAACAGCTCTAAAAACAAGTCATCTTTATAATTTTTTTAAAGAAAACTATTGATGATATCCGAATAAACTTTTTTGAAATATAAAGAGATATTCTTGAAATAAAATACAAAAAATTTTGACTTAAAAAAATTTTTATATTATACAAGACGGGCTATTTTAATGTCCCTACTAGGGATGTTCCGAATATACAAAAATCTGTATTCGCGAATGTTACATCCAAACTCGAGGAAAAATAAGTCAATGGAAGGGCACAACAACTATCTTTTATTATTCCGGAGTTAAACGCCTCGTGGCGTTTGGAATCGAGTCGGACGAGCAGGTCCGAAAATCAGGTAAATGACCGTTAGGATTGCTATTATTCTGGTTGTTCAGACGTTCGTTTGGTGATCCCTTTTCGATGGGAGAATGAAAGAGAATTTAATCTTTTTTACGCGGGATGGAACCAAGTGCTTCGGACTGAAAATGAGTGGGAGTTAATAATGAATTAAATGATTTTTATTAATGAAATATGATTTTATTTATATTTAAAATAAATGAAGTTAATATACATGGGTTTATTATAGCAAAAAGATAACATTAAGAGTTGATTTGGTATGTATGAATATGTGTGAGTGAGTGTATGTATGTGTGTATGTGTGTGTTATTTCTTCGCAAGTATTACATTAGTGTAGAGAACATCAGTCAGAGTGATAAGGGAAAGATTCTATCGTTAACATTAAGTCTCTAACTGGTTATTACAATAAAAGCATGTTTAATTAGAAATTTAAAAAAAAATATGTGCGCAGAAGTGTGAAGGGAATTAAGGGATTATTGAGTGAGGGAATAATAGGAGATTTTCCAGATCATGGTTTAATTTTGATAGGATGATTTGGCTTCTAAGTTTGGAAGTTTATCACAAAAATTCTGGATCGCTTTCTTGATGTCATCTAACTCGGAAGAATAAGGAGAAGAAGAGGGTGACTTGCCGAGAACGATTTTTAATAAGAAGGAGAATGATTGTGGGGAAAACGGTGGTTTAGAAGGAAGAGAAGGACGTTCGGGAAATATGGGAAAGTAACTGGGGGAAAAAGAAAGAGTAGGTTCGGTGGTTTGTGTGGTTGATTGTGCAATGCGTTATAACTATTACTTAAAATTGCGCAAAAATTAAAGTCCGAAGCAGCTCGAGTTTTCCAAGTCCTGCGATGGACTCAGTATAAACCGTTGGTCGTTTTATAGATGAGGATATTGGTTGCACAAATAAGCACTAATTGAGCAAGAAACTCGCGGTATAAAAGGACAAAGTAAAACATCACGGAATAAAAAGTGAAGATTATGTAATGAATTCTGGTCTTGAGTTCTCTTTTTAGAATCCTCATTTGGGGGATGTATTCTAATTCTAAGAGTAGGGTTCCGTTTTATGCTGCCTGCAACTAATTTCATATAATACATATGAAAACTTTTTCGTATCTTCAAAAAATTCCACGGGATTTTCCCAATCGCGAATGTATCTTTTCGGAATTCGCCACAGAATCCGATTCTCTGGATTTTCGTCTTCAAATCCATCGTCAGAATCATTTAAAAATTCATTGTCCATTATTCCTTTTTCCTTTATACACTTTCAGTTTGAGAGCGCGACAACAAATAACCACAAAACCACAAATGTAACGAAACTAACTTTTGGAGGTTATATTTGATTATATTCTGCGTATTGTCTGCTAAAAAGGTCGCATCACTCCTCAAGGAAGCTCGTGACCTTCCTTGAGATAAGGGAGCCAATAAGATTCCTTGTTCGGTCAAGGAAAGTTTATGAAACGTGGAACGAGGAACAAGGAATCCTTATTCCTCAAGGACGGACTATGAATACGGGTATAAGTATTTAAGGAAATGTAAGGCGCAAAATATTCTGTTTACTGAACGATTCATTTTTATCATCAATGGATGATCATTGCCACAATTTCGCGGAAGGAAGGAATCGTGGAGTCTGCAGGACGTAACACGAATATGAATACGGATACGATTATTTTTCATAATATTCGCAAATACAAAAACGAATATTTTAATCTTGACCTTGCACCATGGTGATTTAATTCTTAAATTCGATTTAGTAGCATGCTGTCATTATCAAATAATGAACGATATACGGTGACAACATACTACTAAATCGAGTTTAAGAATTAAATAACGATGGTGCAAATTGCCCTTAGACTAACAAGGAGAAGGCGCGACCTTGGGTTCAACGAATTGAAAAAGGCTTTTATATAATATAGTACTCTTACCAGAAGAGTACTACAGCAAAGGGATAGGGCGCAATGCTCAGCCATTTCCAAGAAAAATTGATGTAAATAATGGTGTTCTATATACATATTTGGCTCCGTTATACCGATTATTAAAAAGAGTAGTTCGGGCACTAAGCGCGTGGCTATCATGCATCACCCGGGTTCGACTCCTGTTCTCCTGTCTCGCGCACTTTTTTTTTAACCTTTTTTTATACGACTCAGCAACGAACGTTTATTCGTGTAAAATAAATTTAATTTAACCAACAATGTTGTTTTTTTTCTTTAAATTTGCACTTTCCAAATTTTTTTTAGATTTATTTACGAAACTGGGCATAATTTTTTTATTCAACTTATAACCTTATTATTTTATACATTCTACCCAATTAGGATCAGACAGGATCTCGAAAGATCGGACAGAATAGAATTTCGTTGTATAGGAATATACGTTACAAGAGGGAAGTAATCTGGAAGGGACCAAAAACCGTTACGGTCAAATCAGGTATACAGATATTATGGTCGGAGCGGTATAACAAAGTTGAAAGAAAAATTATATACCAAACAAAATTATGATAAATGAAATATTTTTGTATTAAATTATAACTATGTTCGATAAGTGGCGTTATATTTGCTTTGTTTTATATCGGGTAGCATGTATAAAATAATAAGATTATAAGTTGAATAAACATTATACCCATTTTCGAGAATAATTTAAAAAAAATTGCCATTCGAAAATGCAAATTGAAAAAACAAAATTGTTGATTTAATTAACTTTATTTTACACGAATAAATATTTGTTGCTAGATTGTATAAAAAAAATGAGAAAAATAGTGCGAGTGACAGTAATCGAACCCGGGTTTGATGCGTTAGCCACGCATTAGTGCCCGAGCCACACCGCCTTCTCGCTAATCGATATAATGGAGCCGAATATAAGGGGTACGCCATATTATTTAAACCAATTTTTCTTGGAAATGGCTGAGTGTTGCGCCCTATGCCTTTGTTGAAGTACTCTTCTGATAGAATGACACCAAGGTCGTGCTATCCCCTTGTAATATCAAAAATATATCTTTCTTTGTAAATAATTGTTCATTATGACTGATTATATTAGACTGATTTTTTAATATTATAATAGGCTATGATTAAGTTGTTGCCATAATAATAATTTGATTTTATATGATGTTAACTTTGAATTTAAATTTCATTAATAAACAAAGAATGGCAAAAGATTTATTGAAATAAAAAAGTATTTTGTTTTGTTGATTTTTAATGATTATTTTGATTATAATTAAACAAATAATGTTAAGGTTTTTGTTGAAATAAGAAAGACAATATTTTGTTTTTATTTTTAATAGTTTTTAATTGTTCAATAAAGTATTTTTCAACCGACAATGAATTGTTCATTATTCGTGTATTCGCGTTAAATTTGGCAAATAAGAATATGAATACGGAAAAGTAAGGCGAATATCCGCTAAAATGAATACGAATACGAATATTCGGAACGTCCATAGTTTCTACCTAAATACCTTTTTTCTTGCGCCTTTTATAAAAAAAAAATTTGTGATTTTGAGGAGAACATAAGAAGATGGTGCTATTGATTTTATCTTAGATGAAGATCGTGAGATTATTTCAAGGTCATCTTTAGTTTTTTAAATGGAATTACTCTAATTTGTTTAATCGATTTTTTGCAATATTCGACATAGAAAGTTATAAGGGTAAGATGGCCAAAAATTGAATTTGAAAGTTTAGATATTGTATGCTTTAATTTGACATAATTTTATATAAACTATAAAATATATTTTTCGTATAATATTTAGTTTTCGATTATTTCACTTCAATACTTTCATGCACAAAATAATGAAAGAAATCGATTAATATTAAAAAAATACATAGTTATTTTTAAGAAATGATATGTTGCTGCTTGTTGTAAATTCATATTTTTTTTTAAAAACAACTATGTTTTCTTTACACCAATTGATTCCTTTTATTATTTTGTGCATTTTTTTATTTTTATAGTAGTATTGAGATAACATAATTAAAAAATGGATATTATAGAAATATTACATAGTTTATATAAAATTATGTCAAATTAAAATATAAAATATTTCGTAGACTATTCAATTTTTGGCCATCTTACCTTTTTATGCTGAATATTGCGAGGAATCGATTTATATAAACAAATTAGAGTGTTTCCATTTGTTGTGCCGCTCATGGTACAGAGATTGTGACATGGTCTGTGAGTTCGATCTTAGGAGTTGGAGGACTCCGAGTGCGCGCGCTAAAGAAGGACAAATAAAAGTTCCGTATAATAATAATTTATTTTAACAGCTTACGTGTTTTACAATTCTTGCGTTGTCAATGCTTCACAGAAATAGCGGTTGTATAGTACAAGCGTCTATGGAATCTCATTCTAACTTGGTGCTTATTCTTCACTATTTCCGGAGTACAGTCGAGAGAGAGAGAGGAGGGGGGAAGGGAGGGGGAGGGAGAGATTGATTGATTGATCTTTATTAGCTTTCTCAGCTATTTGTAATACAAATCTAGTTAACATTAATTACAACATACGCCTTTAATATTTATTTAAACGGTTCAATTATTTTATTCTGCTTTATCTCAGCTGGCAAGATGTTATACATTTTCACTCTTTCGTCAAACATACACAGAGAGAAAAGTTTTTTTGTATTTAATAAATTTTGTTGAAACGAAGGAAATACATATAATGTTTGGAATGGTCCAACTATATTAATGTTTGAAATAAGAAATATAATTGTTTGATTTTCAAATAACATATTTATTTACTTTAAATAAAATATTTTTTACTTTAAATAAAATATTTTCTTTCAAACATTTTCCTTCTTTTATTCAAAAGATTTATTATGTTGCTTTTAATAATTTAAATAAATCTTAGAACAAGTTAGGATAAAGTTAAATTGCATGTTAATGCATCTTTTTAATCAAATCTTTGAAATATCTTCGAGTTATAGCATGTAGAAGAACTTAACTTCACTTATTTCTATCCGAATAAGTGAATATCGGACATTTATTTGTCCGACTTTCCAAAACTCAGTTCATTACCTGAATTCTCCTTTATGGAGATCGTATCAGAAATCAAACTGATAGAAACAGTTAATAAATGTTATTAGTCGCATTTTGCAAACCTTATTTATATACGTTTATGACAGAAACTTGAATACGAGATTACTACGGCGCATAACGGTAAGCGAATAAACTATACTATTCCAAATAATAGTTTTTATAAATATAATAAAATTTTAAATAATATTAAAAATTTCAAATAATTGTAGGCTAGTAAGAGCCAGAACGCGGATGGTAGTGCGTCAGTTTCATAGAAAAATAAATTTTCTATGAAACTAAATATGTGCACAGAGCACGAAATTTACTTGGTGCTATACCAAGATTTTTAAAATTAATCTCAGTTCGAGATTTATAATAACCCCCCTGGAAAGACGAAGACAAAAAAATTATGAGTAATAGATATTATTGTGCCTCCGTGGAAGTACAGGAGTTTTTGGGGATCGTTGTGTGTGTGGCTAAATTAGAACTGGGAAGTTCAAGGTCTTCTCGCCGTTTGTACCAAACTTGTAATCGTATTAGAATAAAATCTTTTTATTTGAAGATATCAGTTTTAATTCTTCTTTTCTTTCTCGCTCTACAATTGTTTGGCTTATTGCGGTATAGAGTTGCTTCACATGCTTGATATCGCGACTGCCGTCGCGAGATCAGTTGGAACGTTCTTTATTATTAAAGCGATTATAATTGTCCGTCTCGTGGTTGTTTTTGTTAAATTCGATTGTACTGTATAATTGTATAAGTATATCTACTTCGTGTGATTTTATGATTAGGACTACCTCGCGCTCGTTCGAGGAGGGTAGTTTTATTACCTACTTTTCGATTAGTTTCCGGAGGAGATAGCTCAGCGACAGGACCATAGGTGGTCGTGTCACTCGTTTTCGAGTGAAAAAAGTCCAGATGCAACCTACGTAAATTCTTTGCTTTCTATCGCTTCTTGGAGCGTTGTATATTGTTGCGCGTGTACGAATACTTTTAATTTGTCGTGTAATCCGATTTGGAAGTTTATTAACGCCTGCTTTTTAATCGTATTTTGGATCGTTCGTTTTGATAATGGGTAGTTCTTTTCTCCTTCAATCATGGAATCGTACAATTTCATTGCTAGTAACTCAACGCGTTGTCCGAAAGCGTACGAGGTTTCATTCTATTTTTGTCTTAATGAATCGAGCTCGATTTGTAAATATGTAGTACTTTGTTTAGATTGATAACAAGTTTCGAGTTGCTGCTTTAATTTGTCGAACGTTTGTATATCTCGCATCTCAAAATTCTGCATCGCTTTTCCTTTTAATTTTTGTTGAAGGTTTGTTATGGATTTAGGTATAATAAAACAGAACGTGGTTATACATATTACAAGAATATATATGTTATATTTATTAGTGCACAAAGAAGGGTTATATGTACGTGACTTTCCGTACTACTGGTTAGATAGCAAAGAGAGAGAAAAAGAAACAAAGACAGAATAAGCAGACGCGCACGTCGCGCAACTAAACTCTCTTCCCGCGAAATTCAAACTCCTATCATTCCTCCACTTTTGAATTTCGTGGAGGATCTTAAATCTAATCTTTCTATATGCTCTTTATATGTTTTTCTCGGTATCGCTTTGGTAAATATATCTGCAATATTTAATGTGCTCGGCACGTAACTAAGTATGAGAGTACCATTATCTATCTTCTCTCGAATATTATGAAAAGTTATATCTATATGTTTTGTCTTATTCTTTTCTATTTTGTTCTTCAAAGTCTATGGCTGCTTGATTATCACAAAACAACTTGTAGTGGGATCATGCTAATCCATTGATCTAGTTCTAATTTCTCAATAAACATTTCTAGTCAATTTGCTTCCTCGACAGCATTGGATAAAGTGACGTACTTTGCTTCCCATACAGCATAGAATATTTCATGAATATTCTATAAATATTCTTTAGAATATTCGTGAATATCCTATGCGTGTTCTATGAACATGCAAAGAACGTGCGATGTCTCGCTTTGAATGTCCCTAGAAATTTCTATAAATATTCTCAAATAATCTACAAATGTTTTATGAATATTTCCGAATATTCCGAATATTTTTTTTTAATATTCGGGAATATTCATAGAACATTTATAAATCTTTCTAGGAAAATTCAAAACGGGGCATCGCACATTCATAAAACAATTATAGGATATTCGTGAATATTCATAAATCATCCTTGGAATATAGACATTTTTCTTAATATATTCGGGAATATTCACAAAATATTTGTAGATTATTCAAGAATATTTATAGAAGATTCAAAGCAGAACATCAAACATTCTATATATTCTTAAAATAATTACAGATTATTTACGAATATTCTAAAAAATACTTATGGGATATTCTATGCTATATTTGTAAGTATTGTTAAAGCACTGAAAAAGTACATGAAATTCTGAAGTTTTAAGATTATATATATGTATATATCTATATTTATTTGGAACTATAAAATTTTCTTATATTAGCATTTTTTTAAATAAAATACATACATATTTTTATTAATATAAGATACATTAAATCGTATTTGTTTTGATAAATATTGAAACTTTCGATAAGTATATAAATAAAACAAAATAATATTGATATGCAGGATACACTCTCTCGTACTTTAAAATTTTCCTCGGTAATAATATTTCTTTCAAACATATAAGAATTAATTTTATACATGGAAAACATCTTTTCAATTTTTTTTATTAAAAATAAAGACTATCATTATTATCGTGGAAAACGTAAATTATTGTCTTTCTCTAAGATTAGAAGAAAATAAAATTAATAGGAAAAAATATATATATATTCACGATTCCCACATATCAGTGTTATTCAATTTCACCATAGGTACTTTTTGAATAAAACTTAAAATCGTATTATTTTTAACGCTAAATAAAATAAATGGTAATAATTGTTGATAAAATCTTATTGAAGTTGAACATTATATTTAGAAACATGAAATAAAATAAATTATATTTGCTTTGACTTTGCATTTTTGGTATTTTAAATTTAGTAATTAGTAACTATCACAAATACAGTATATTATTCAATTGCATCTAGGTCTTTACAATAACTATCATAATTATTAAATTTGTACTTTAAGGCGATACTTGAAGGAACTTCTAACGTTCTTAATGTTCGCTATCACACATTGAACGGTTGGCTTCATTTTGCTGTATTGGTTGTTTTGTTTTTAATTTGGCTTTTACCAACCAAGTTTTAATGATGTTAATAATTTCATTATCTGTTATATTCACATGACTTTTATTTATGGTGAGTCTTACGGATTCTGAAATGATAAAAAATATTATTTTGAGTATTTTTTTTCAAACAGATATCCTACCAAATTTCTTTGAAATTTCTTTTATTTTCCATTGCAATTCAAACATTTTTGCTCAAATAAATTTCACTAAAATCTTGAATGGTTAAAATATTCTCAATTTATTAATTAGTTAAATACAAAAAATAAAATATAACCTTTCTAAAAATCATATAGAAATTAAGATAAAATTTGTAATACTTACTAAGGACTAATTTCGCCAGGATTAAATCCTTAAAAATCAGGTTTCCCTTGTATCCTTCCCAGCTGTATTCTCTTCCAATTTCCGGTATTAAAATTTGGCACATCACTTTTTTGACAATGATTCGTAGATTACTACCGCCCATTTTCGACAATTCCGTAGCCTAAAAGATTATCATATAAAATATATGTACATTCATTTATATAATTATGGAACAATTTTAGTAATATAACAATCATTTTACCACGTCATCGAAGGTTTGTTTATCTTGTAAAGTTCTCTCAATTTCTTGAAGCTTGATGTTTGATTTCACTGGCAAGCTTTCTATGCATTGTAATGAGATTTCATTTGTGATATTTTGATTCATATTTTCTTGATCAACGAGAAAATTAGGCTGCTTTAATGATTCTACGTGTTCATTTAATTCCCCCATTCGGCCATTAATGCTATGTAGGTGTCGTAGAGCTTGGCGTTGAAATTCTAAAAAATTCAAAACATATAAATGAATACAAAACAGACTTTTAACACATTTTACGAATTGTTGCAAGTGAATTAGAAAGTATGCATAGCAATATGCATTGTAGTACTGAAACATATTTTCTCCATACATATTACCTTTCATTTCATTTGCGTGTTTTTGAAAATTAGTATGGATGTCAGCTAAAATATTACCAGAATTTTGCTTCTTTCTTTCACTGAATTGGTAAATATTATTATTCAATTTATCGATCTGTGCTTTATTAACTGAATCTGAAAGGAACAAACTTCTTAGAAAAATAATGTCAAAATTCTTCATAATTTTTTCACTTAATTAACTGTACCTTTATGTGCCGAATTTGGTGAAAATACAGTCTTATCTGTCTTATATGTCGGAAAATTAATAGACAATTCCTTTTCGCTACACTCGCTTTCCGTATCGGTGTCTATATCACTGTATTTTCTTTTACGTTTCGGTACACGAAGTCCTTTTCCATATTCAGCAGATTCAGATAATGATGAGAGATTATCTCTATCCAATGCTGTTTTGCATTTTCTTTGAGCTGTTTTATAGTCGTCTAGAAAAAATATTATAAGTAAATAGTTAAATTAATGTTATTTGATAAAAATTCTTTCTTTAAAAAATCTTATTTATATAGTGACGTTCTATTTACTATTCAATTAATTAAACAATTTTTGATAAATAAACTAAAAGCTAAAATTATAAAAATATAGATAAAACATAAACATTTATTTATTAATTAAATACAGCAAACTTTATAGAGTGTTAAGTGCATATTTACAATTATGTAGATGAAAAAAATGCATAAAATAAGATTACATTTTCTATTATAGGTTAACTATATGATAGAATTTCAAACTTATATATTTCAAAAGATCTTTGTCCGTAACAAATTAAAAAAAAAACAAGATTTAAACTGTTGCAATTGTTTCAATTTTATTATTATATTTATTCTGTTTTACATACTATTTAAGTTATAAAAAATTGTATACAAATTCTTAAAAATATATAAGCATAAGAAACTGCAATTTAAATATATTAAAGTATTTTATAGGTATAATATTTACCATATCCGTCCTAAAATTCTGACACTCATTGTTTTCCAATCATCTCTTGGAATGTCTTTTTTTTTAATAAGCTCAGATAATTTAGATGGTTTTGTCGTCAATGGCTACATACATTGGCTTTCATTAGTTATCCAATTATTTGGAACAACTTCTACGGAGTCATCTATTTGAAAATGGCAAATGCACCATCCCATATTTCTGAAAAATACAAATAGCCTGTTCAGGCAGAGTGAAGTTTAGCTACGTACGGACTTATTGCTTGTATCATATCCCTGTAGCATCACAGTGTTAAGATGGGACTGATTGCAATATTACATATCAAAAGCTGGACACAATGATACACAATGGACTTGAACAACTTAATGTCGATATTTCGCTGAAATCAAAGAGATGATACGGCAACGGATACACAAGTTTGAACGTGCACAAGTTGCACAAGCTCGTTGCCTTTTCATTCTGTATAAAATTGGTAACATATCTATACATATCATGGTGAAGATAATAAAAAGTCTGTATGCATTTAAGAGTTGCATGCTTAAAACCCAAATAGATGAAATTATTATTTTAATAAATATTCAAAGCAATCTGTCAAGCAATAAAATTTTTATGGCAATGCAGTAAGTAACATAGAAAACATAAATAACATAACAATAAAAAAATGTAAATATTCTGTTAATAATATTAAACTAAATAAAAAATAAAATAATAAAGCAACAAAACAAGAAGTACAATCAAAAAAGTTAAACTAAAATTAAAAATTAATATTAAAAATGAAAAAAGTATTTGAGATGATGAAATAGTAATAAAAATAAATAATGAAATATGAAACTGAAAGAATGCTTACAAGATAGGTTGCATCAATCATGTAGTATTTATAAAATGAAACTTATATCCATGTATAAAAATATTGTAGTTGGTATTAAAGATCTTTAAAAGAAAAATCAAAGAATCTTTCAAAAGAAATAGGAAATGATCTAAAACTTTAAAATCAATTTATGACTGACGAAGACACATTCAAAGTACAAAATATAATGGAATTGAAATATTCAAAAATAAAGACTGTTTTTATTAAAATGACGTATTTTATTTCATAAAATTATTTAATATTAGATGGAAAGAATGCAAAGTGTACAAAGATTTATACATATAAATTGCTAATTATTTAAATAAAGACTGTAACATCAGAGTCAGTGAAATTAAATATTTAGGAATAAATAATAAATTAAAATCTCGTCTTAGGTTTACATTCGAATTAATAATAAAATATTATTTAGCTCTCCGAAGTATTAGTATTCTAGCAACATTTCTAGTAAGCGTTACGTAACGATGATAGCAACCATTCAATGCCTTACCAAATGGATAGAACTTAATAAGATACGAGTAACTGATACAAAATTTTAATAATTGATTAATTAGTTAAAACTTATTGTTTTTACACTTTAAGGGAACTTTCAGGAAAAATATTATAATTTTATTTATATGTGTAACAAAGGAAAAATTACTGCATTATTATCGTCATATGGCAACAATATTAATTTGCATTTAATTTTTAATAATGAATATATTTTTAAACGACTAAGTTTGTTAAGGTTTACAGTATAAATACCTAGAATTGCAGAGTCACAAGGTTTCATAAAAAATGATTTTTTCTCGAGAAATGTTTGCCCAATAATACAAATAACATTACTACAGTATGTTATGTTGCATATTTTAACAATATCATTATCAAACATTTGTGCATAACAATCAGCAGTGCTTAATTTGAAAGTACAGGATTTTAATTTTAATTCTTTATATTGACCTAAACAATTTGGTAATAAGGGTCCGTTATAGTGTTCTTTGGCGACAATATTATTTTCAGAGTGATTTTCTAATCTTGGAATATTATTATATTCGAAAACACGACGTATTATTTGTTCAAGTGGTTTTTCTTTTTTTCTTATCATTTTTTTTAATTGTATCATATAATTCTCGAACGGGAAAGCTGAAAATTCATTTAAATTGTCAAATCGTATAACATCTTCATGTATGTGTAACAAATTATGTACGTTATAAGAAACAAAATCTTGACCATAAATATCGATACTTGTTTCAACAAAGCATTTCATTAGATCTTTTGCATAATTCACCATATCTATTCTTTTGCAGAATTTGTTACTACACATTATTAGAGTAGCAACATGTAATGTCAAGAAATGGTAATAATTATTTTTTGAAAGAATTTGTGTGAAAATTACAGGTCCTGTATATAATAGTATAAGTTTAAATTCCGTTGCCTTGAAACGTTCAAGCGATCTACCTTTACATGGAAATTCAACAGGAATATATTTATTTAAGTTTTTAATTTTATTTGAAATTGATTCTACTCGTCCATATGAAAGCTTATATGGTTGTTTACCAAATACCCAACCATATTTTTTATGTGTAATCAATCTTTTCATAACCCCTAAACAAATAAGATGCATGTAATCTAATATAACATCTTTAATCATATGAAAATGAGGCAAATTTGTTAAAATGGTTATCCCTTTGTGATAATCTTCATCATGTTGTTGTCTAAATTCAACATCTGTTCTCTTTATAATATTTGTCTGTGGAAAGCACAAGACATTATTAATCAAACAACCTTCTATCTTGCATTTAGTGCAGCTATAATAGCCGGTATGGTTTTTTATATTCAAAATATAAGATTTAGCGGGCGTATCACATATTATAACTTTTATTTTAAAATCATATTTTTGATTATTAATAAAAATTCCATTTGTAGTCAAGTAAATTGCTTCATTTACAAATTCTTTTAAATATTCATTCGGGTTTTTCGGTTTACCATTACCATGATACAGAGCTACCATTAAAACATATTTTTTCAAAACTTTAATAGATTTTATTTGAACTAATATTGGCCATAAACAATTTGAACTGCTTTTACTAATAGGCAAACCATCTACATTTACAGCTAATTCAAAAGATGTACAATTAGGAAGGAATACGCCATATTGATTAATTAATATATTAATTGACTGTGCAATCCCAAAGTAATAAAAGAAACCGGCGCTCATTTTTACAGAAGTAAGATTGCTTGGAGTAAATAACATTGTTCTCGGATCTTTTGGTAAATTATGAAATGAGGTCAAATTATTTTCATTTCGAAGAATTTCTAAAAGTTTTTTAAAACTATTTTGAGTAATATTTTCTTCAATGGCCCATGTTGCTAATTTTTTTCGCAATGATGTATCTTTATCTTTATTTTTGGCACAAGTGGATAAATCATTATTACTTTTATTTATTATGTCCCTATCATTATCAACGCTATTTAAAGATACCATAGAATTATTTAAAACAGATATATTATTTAAAGAACTTTCTTCGATATTGTTGACATGAAAATTTAATTTAGAGACATTTTCGCGAACCTCTTTACTTAATAATACATTAGTTGGCTGAAAGGCAGGACTTCGTGTATCAATATTCACGTTATTTATATCTCCACCGATACTTATCACTTTATTGCTTGAACAAGTAATTTCGGTCGATTCAATTGGGTTGGTATGGCTTTGTAACTTAATTAAAGCCAATGATGCTTTCACATTGTCGCCAATTTTTCGATTGACATGTCTCTTAGTCTTAATTTTGATTTTTGGCATATTTATAGGTAAATATTAATTGAAATTGTAAAGATTTATGTAAATTTATAACTATTAATTAGAAATTAATCGAAAATTCTCAAAAAAAGTTTAAATTTTATATTATTTTATAGATATTATATATTTGTACATTACCCAATTTTATTAATGTGTGTATTAGTCCTATATTATAAAATACCTGAAACAAAAATTAAAAACAGGAGCACACAACTTTTCTTTAAATTATTATATTACATTTCCGACAATTTTATAAAATTATAATATGTATATTAGGCAAGATTTCTGATTATATATTATTATTAAAATCTGCAATTTTAACATGATAATAAAACACGTGCTACAACTTATAACCTATCAAATTATTTTATGAATTTATATCAATATTAATAAATATTTTATAATGATAATAATTTCTACTTCCATAGATTATATTTAAACACGTGCTGCAACTTATATAACCTCTCAAATTATAGATCTTATGAATTTATATCTAGAAATATTAAAAAGATATCATTAACTTACCTGCAATAAATTTTAAATATTTCTGAAGATCACTTGATAATAACGATGATTAACGTAGATACTAGATTTTTATAAAATTTTCTTGATGCGTACCGCACGATTATATACCTTCCTTCATTCTTCGAATTTAGTGGCACCGGGCTGGCAAGCTTAAAGCATGCCTATATTGGCCACAAAATGGTCCTACAATCGTAGCCTCCCAAAGAGGAAATAAGTTTGTAACAGAAATGGGACACAAGCGAACACGTTCGGATTTGCTCACTGAACAATGTGGTCCTCGACGCACACACAATGACGGGCAGCAAGGCAAGCAACTCTATTGCAATCAGAGATGCTAGGCGGGAATTTTCGCACATACGCGAATAGTAATGACCGTTAACTAGCAATGTCGCTCTCACCACGGCGCAGAAAATTTAGCGGGCCTGATTGATATCGGTTTAACTGATTACTTTGAGAAAAGTTAAGTGAAGTTGAGAAATTCAGTGAGAAGTAAAGAAGATATATTAATAATACTTCCCATATATAAAGTATAAAAACTTAAAAAAAATTTTTAAAGATTAAAAAACTTTCAAAAAATTTTATGGGCGACTAGCGACACCTTTCTGTCTAAATAGATATGTCTGTCTATGTGTAGATACTCCATTGAAACAATTATATTTATTCCTAAAAATTTTTATTGATGTTGATTTTTACGGTTGACAGACACTCATTATATTTGTTTCCTTATTTTATTTCGTTATGGACATTATGGTTGAATATGCGCAAAACGTTCTCAGAATATTCATAAAATATTCTTGAAATATACATAACATATTGTAGATACTTCAAGAAAATCACGAAATATTCTATAAATATTGCAGAAATATTTCTAAAATGTTGTTATTAATATTTTTAGAATATTCATAGAATGTTTCAAGAATATTCGTCAAATATTCCTAGAATAATCAGAATGTTTTTAATATTTTTCCTAAAATGTTTATAGAATATTCCATGAATATTGATGTGACAGGCATGGGGCCGCACAAATCAGAATGGATTAATTCTAACACGCCCCTCAATTGACGCTCATTGATACGTTTACATGGTAGGTACCTTAGTAGATTTTCCAATGCAGCATCCATAACAAAGATCTGAGTATACTTTGTGATAATTTAATCCGCGAACAAAACCTTTTTATCTTAGTTCCTTTATACTTTTGTTATTGAATATAACAATCAAATAAAAAAAAATTATTAAGAAGAGGCTCAAATGATAAAAATTAATAAATTTGAGAGGGAAAAGGCCAATTTGAGCCCAAATGCGGTATTTGGTGCGTAATAAAAATCAATATTTATTAAAATTCGATATTGCTAAGCATGATTCTTACAAACGTTTCGACCCACTTCAGGCCCTTATCAATGCAAATCTCAAACATTAAATTACGCAAGGCGGAGCAACAAAACGCAGAACGCACGGTCGACTTAAAATTAACGATACGTTTACAAAATCATCTGATGGATCTCTAATGTTGAGGTGATATTTCTGTATGGATCGAACTCACTCCATAGCTCTTTGATTTTGTTGTTAGACAAAATGGTGGAGGTAGGCAAGAGCGGTCGACGCAAAGACCACATATCCATCGTACCGGTATTTGATTGGTAATAATTGCGATGTAAAAAGCGGGGGATGTATGTCCGATGTAAGCATAGTGTCGGAGAAGTAGAAATGCAGGATAGATAGAACAATGAATTAACACAATATTGCGGCTGCACAGATAAAAAACATGAGTATGAAAACGGAACGATAATGAAAAAAGGACAAAAAAGAAAATGATAGATTCAGACAAAAAAAGAATGAAAATAATACAAGTAGAAAAACTTACAATTAAATAAAATTGTTGTCCATATAGAATAAAAAGGCGAGAAACTCGTTGAAATAATCAAAAATATAAAAAATCCATCCGGTTGACACTAGAAAATAGACTAGTTTGTCGAGCGGTATTATGTCTAATGAATTTTGCTATAGAAAAAACTTATATAAAATAGTGTTATTTTAATACAAAAATACTGTCATATTCAAACTAAAAAACTGTTTTACAAAATAGTTATTTTAATTTTCTACAAAAATAGTGATATAAAAATATTGCACCAATTAATAAAAATTTATATTATAAAATTTATTTATTATTATTTCTAATATTAAAAATTGTAATGTGATCAAAATAATGGAATATATTTAAGTGAAAAAAATTTTTAATTAAAAAAGTAAATTTAAGTAAAAATAACTTTTTAATTAGAGAAAAACTTGATGCTGCTAAATTGAATATATGCTAATTAACGTGTTATTTATATTTTGAATTTAGCAGCGCCAAGTTTTTCTCTAATTAAAAAATTATTTTATACTTAAATTTATTTTTTTAATTAAAAATTTTTTTCACTTAAATATATTCCACTATTTTGATCAGATTGCAATTTTTAATATTAGAAATAATAATAAATGAATTTCGTAATATAAATTTTTATTACTTGGCGCAATATTTTTATTCACTATTTTTGTAGAAAATTAAAACAACTATTTTGTAAAACAGTTTTTTAGTTTGAATATGACAGTATTTTTGTATTAAAATAACACTATTTTATATAAGTTTTTTTTATAGCGAAAGGCGCCTTGTACGTGTACACTTGACGTCTTTTTTTCACTTTTTTTAAAAAAGGTAATTTTTTAGCAATTATATCATTTTTTTTACTATGTGTTATATATTATTTTATTTCTGTTTACATGCAATCAGATTAAATGAATATATCTATTACATTTCTGAATAACGTTTTGATTTCTTTGATTGATACATATAATATATACATACGCTTGTACTATATTATAAATTATCTAACTAATCTGTCTCGTAAATATATAAAATACATACATCATAACTTATATAATTTATATTATATTATAACTTACATTATAATAACTTATATTGTAACTTAAATATAAATTAAAAAATGATAGATGTTATGTTTTTTTTTAAATATTTAAGATTTTAATTTTATTGATATGAAAATGATAGATGTAACGTTTCTTTTTTTAAAAATATTTAAGATTAGAATAAATCTTGCTAATTATATATAAAGTTATAATATGAGTTATAATATATAAATTATAATATAAGTTATGATGTATGTATTCTACATATCTACAAGACAGGATAGTTAGGTATACATAGTACAAGTGATTAGTGTAAAAATGATGTACGCTACATATATACGAGACAGATTAAACAAATCAAGTACTTTTATAAAAATGATAAATGTTTGTTCTTTTTAAAAAAAATTACTATAATCAAAATTAAAATATATTACTACATGCTTGTGCTATGCTATAAATTATCTGACTCTAATAATCTGTCTTGTCTCCTGATTATATATCAAAAGCAAAAGATGTAAAAAGAAATACAATGTATTCAAAGGTATTTGTTAAATAATTGTCATTATATAGTTATTTGTCATGCATCATATGCAGCTACAGATATAAGTAACATTAATGAAACATAGTCTGTAAGATTAATGTGTATAAATCTTATACATTTTTATTTCTATTTATTTTTTTAATAATTTATAAATTGTTATAATAGATTTATAAATATATTTATTTTTAGTGAAACTAGAAAAATTTTTCAAGCTATTCATAAGATTTTGACAAAGCCTGCGGCAACATGTCTATTGCAAACCAACATATTGTAACCAATCTTTGTCTCGATGCTAAACACAACAAAATTATCGATAATGTCAGTTTTAATACTAAATTCTATTTGCCAAATATATATACCAAATAGCATTCTGACAGATGGAAAAATATTATATAACAGATCTATTATATTCATTAATGATACTAAAAGATACTTCATCTATTTCAAGCGACGCATTATCTTTGAAACAAGAATTGATTACAATATGTTGGTTTGCAATAAACATGTTGCTACAGGCTTTGTCAAAATCTTATCAACAGTTTGGAAAATTCCTCTACTAAAAAATAAATGTATATTTGTAAATTATTTAAAAAAATAAATAAAAATTTAATCTTACAGATTGCGTTTCACCAATGTTATTTATACTTATCTCTAACTGTATATGATGCATGACAAATAACTGTATGACAAACTATATATGACACTCCTTTGACAAATGCACTCAAATATGTATTCTTGATGTGTATGTCTATATTAATTAATCGATAAGTGCTCGCAGTTATCCATAGTGGCTTTTGACAAGTATAAGTTAAATTTTCCAGAGTGCAAAATTATATAGCGTAGCACTCTTTTATTTATAAAAAGGTGAAGCTGCAAAATTCTTCGTGATACTTGGATAGCTGAATCAGTTATGGAATACAAACACACACATATCGTTAATTCAAGCAATCTTATATATAAAATTGATAGGAGTTTGAGTTTCGCGGGAAGAAAGTTTAGTTTCGCGGCGTGCACGTCTATTTTTTCTGTTTTTCTTTTTCTCTCTCTCAGCTATCTAACCAGTAGTACAGAAAGTCACGTATATAAAATCCTTCCTTGTGCACTAATAAAGATAACTGTTTAGCAGTAATATATATGTGTGTATGTATACCATATATTACTGCTAAACAGTTATAATAATAATTTAATATATATATATATATATATATATATATATATAGCGGCTGCCATCGCGAGATCAGCTGGGATATTCTTTATTATTAAAGCGATTACAATTGTCTGTCTCATGGTTGCTTTTGTTAAGTTTGACTGTACTGTATAATTGCCCAGATAGCAATTTGATAACAAATTGTTGCCAAATTGGCATCAAATTCGCTCAAAACTTGGTAACAAATCCAGTGCCATTTGTGTCCGCATTAAGCTTGTGTTTTGGTGACAAAGCTTGTTGACATAACCTGACAGCAAATTGACGGCAAAAACCGAGCAAAGCTTGACATGATTTGACGCCAAATTGATGGCAAAAATCGATCAAGATCTGCGCAAGACAATCTGATAGCAAATTGTCAGCAGAAACCGAACAAATTCTGCAGCTTTTGGCCATTCATATAAAAGTATATATTTAAATAGATTTAAAGCCTTAACCCTAAGTAACAAAATGATGATAAGTTTTGGTCATAAAATGACCATTAGATAATTAGACATTATATAAAATCATATATTAATATGTTAAAACATATAAGTAAATTCAAATAACTTAATTTATAAAATTAAAGATCTTTTTGGACAGAAATTGTTTTGAATAAGTGAAAATCGAACAATTATCTGTCCGATTTGCCAAAAATCAATTCAATATCTGAATTTCCTATATAAGAATTATGTCAAAAATTGAACTGATAGAAATATATATATTATAATATTATTAGCATTTTGTAGGCTTTATATACACTCATGACAAGAATTTGAATACGGGTATAGATAATGAATAATGCGCCGCATAGCGACAAGCGACTGAACTATTTTATAATACTTTGTAATAAGCTGCAGATTTTGTTCGGTTTTTGCTGCCAATTTGCCATCAGATTGCGCACTCTAGATCCTGCTCAGTTTTTGCCGACAATCTGATGTCAGGCATGTCAGCAAGCTTTGCTCGATTTCTGTCGCCAATTTGCTGTGTAGTTATGTTAGCAAGCTTTGCTTTATTCTTGGCGGCAATCTGCCAGCTTAATCGGTAATAACAACTCTTGTACCAAATTTGTAGCCTTTTTGCTGACAATAATTTGTAGCAAGCATTTGGCAATATCTGTTAGAACAGACCTGGCTGACTGGGTGTATATCTGCTTCGTGTGATTTTATGATTAGGACTGCCTCGCACTCATTTGAGGTGGATAGTTTTATTTCCTCCTTTCCGATTAGTTTTCGGAGGGGATAACTTAGGACCATAGATGGTTGTGTCGCTCGTTTTTGGATGGAAAAAACCCAGATGCAAGCTACGTAAATTTTTTGCTTGCATTTCTGGCGCGTCGTCCTTCAAGTCTCGTGATCTCATAGTTTCTGCGCATAGCTCGCTTTGTCAGCGATTGTGTTCGTAATTCTATATGTCTTCCTCGGCTTCGAATTACAGTCGGAAGACGTATATTAAATAATATTTAATAATTAATAATTATACTAATTTGATGACGTTTTGGGTTATAGCAATATTTACATATAAGGCGAATGAGAAGTATCGGTGGTGTGGGGTCTGAATAGTTCAGAGGTAAAAGCAGTCGCCCGGAAGCGGAAGAGTCGTGTTCGATTCCCAATTCAGCGACTTCGTCCCGATATTTGTCTCGCCTTCGTCTCTCCAGGGGATAAAGAAGAGTTATTATAAATCTCGAATTGAGATTAATTTTAAAAATCTTGGTATAGCACCAAGTAAATTTCGTGCTCTGTGCATATATTTAGTTTTATAGAAAACTTATTTTTCTATGAAACTGACGCACTACCATCCGCATTCTGACTCTTACTAGCCCGTGATTATTTGAAATTTGTAATATCACTCGAGAGCCAAATTTTTTTAAATTGTTAAATAATATTTTTTCGTCGAACAATATGGTTTAATGTAACGAAACTATTAAATTTTTATTCAACAATATAATGTTTCGAATAAAATTATGTTTTTATAACGAAACAAATATAAGTCAGACAAACAGATATATTAAATTTAAAAAAACCTTTACTTTGTGTATGCTTTTGCGTACTTCTTGTTTTGCGATATTATATTGCAATGTCCCCGGCTTGTCGTGTTTGTCTTTTACTCTTATTTCTCACTATTTCTAACTTATTTTTTAATTGCTCCGGTAACATGTTCTTTAAAATATTAAAAATAAATATACACACATTATAATATAGCCTCTGTCTTATGGACATAAATTGCAGTGCTGGGGAGGGGGGAGGGAAAGAAGGGTGGAGAAGGGAAGGAGGAAGAGAAGAGAAAAGGAGGGAGAGAGAGAGGGGGGAGGGGGGAGGGAGAAAAGGGGGACGGAGAAGAAGAGATATACGTTACCTTTATTTTTATTGTCTGAAAGTGAGTTGTGTTATAGCTCGAAAAGTATACACGAGTTACTAGATATATATTATTTTAGATATATATTATTTTACACGATAAGGCATTGCTCAACGTGTAACGCGAATACAGATCACGTTACGAGCGTTGACCGAGCGAAGCGCTGACAACGCAAGCCACGCGCGAAGCCCGAGCGACCGCGCAATTACTCCATTGCTAAAACGCGGAAATCAGAGCAAGCGGAATAAGGAAATTGCAAAAATGCAACGTAGAAGTCTTATTTGAAAGCGAAATAAAGAGGAATAAGGAAATTGCGAAAATGCAAGCAAAGAAGTCCTACTTAGAACTCCTTAGCTTGCATGCGGATCTTGCCGCCAAAATCGACACTTTACGTAGCCCGGCCGCCAAACGACCCCCTCCCAAGGAAACCCAGAGGAGATAATAAAAAAACCCATTGCTAATGAACGATGGGCAGTCACAATAATTAATTAATATCAAGCGGACAGTTATTGTGTGAATCGCCAGTGAGGCGACGATTCGTGCTACATCGCCCAAACAGGCATACGCTACTACTGTATCCACTGCCTAGCGACGTTGCCCCGAGACGGGTCTAATATCAAGCGGACAGTCAATAACGCTAATTATAGGCAACTACTAATTTAAAGCCACGCAGTCGGCAGAATTAAATATGACAGATCGAGGAATGAGTCTCGCGACCGAAACTCGACTCCAGACACGCGCACGCTAAGATATCCGCTATCGCGATATGCGACGCGAATTAACGTGCAGGAACTTTGTAATGAAGCCAATATATATATCTGTTTTATTCGTAAATTATGATCGTAAATTATGATCTAAAAAACTCAAAAAGATATATATATATATATATATTTATTCTGATTATAAAGGTGTCAATCTTTATCTTCAGTAAACTAAGTAAGTTACTTGGGCGGAGCCCGAATTTCCAAATTCCTTCCGGCAAACGATCCCAACTACCGTGCCTCTCCAGAGACATAACAGTTAATTCTTAGTTAATATGTCGTTGTTTTAATTTGTAGATCGCGGTTTTGGGAACGCGCGCGATGGCTTATGAAATGCTAATTTTATGTTGCGCTCTTTCTGAGTTTTTCAGATCATAATTGTGTTATTACTTTTCGAGTTGCAACACATTTAAAAAATAGAGATGAAATGGAGGTGAAACAATCTTATGATTTTCATCCAAAATCAAATCAATAGTATCAACTTATATCTCCCTCGAAATTTAGTTTAACTCTACAAAACTTTTGTACGAAATGTTTTTTTTTTAAAGGCATAGAAAAAAGATATTTAGATTGGGATTATATAATGGCCCATCCTGTATACTGATCCTGTATACTGAAAATCGATTTTATATCGCGGATAAAAATGTTATAAAAACAAAAATGTTAGTAAACAATAAAATTAGAGTGATAGAAGGAATATTTGAAAAAAATTATAATGAATTGAATGGGTTTTGTGCGAAGTTGACCGGTCGATTAATTTTTAAATTATCCTGTACGCCAATCTGAAAAATGTGTTTTCGATAAAAACTTATTTAAAGTTTTTGATAAAGGTTCACGATACCTACAGCTAAAAAATCAATTTGAATATTTTGTTATTCTTAGATCATAAAGTAAGCCATCCTCTTCATTGAAAAGGTTCTGTTGGGTCGTTTTTTTCCATTTACGAATTGTACGAGCTTTTTTAGACCTCTTTCAGCTACGACGCTCTGCTGTCAATAGTCGTTTCTTGTTATACGAATCGGCTAATACTTTGTATTTTTGTCTGACCATGATCCTAATTGTGTGTTCATTATATTTAGTAATAATACCTTTACAAAAATATTTGAGTCGATTTTTCTAACACCACATAAGCACGTAATGACGATTTTAAATCCTAATCCCTCAGTAAACATCGTTTGTTGTAATAATATAACGTGGCAGTAACAAATAATATATAATACAAGTTACTTATATCCAGGGTTGGGAAAGTTACTTTATAAAAGTAACTCGTTACCGTTACCGTTATTTTTTCTAAAAAATAACTCATTACCGTTACTCGTTACTAATTTTAAAAAGTAACTCGTTACCTTTACAGTTACTAAAAAGTAACGAGTCGTTACAATTTCCGTTACTTTTTTACAATACAAACTAATAAATTATTTTGCATAAGAAAAACTTTTAAAAAATTGTAAGCAAGATTTCATTCAAGGTTTATTACAAAATAAATGATTAAATTTTATCGAAATTCTTTATTAATTTTTAATAAAATTTGTTGCTCCATAGTATCATCATTTAAATGCCCTCTTTGTGGTGTTAATACAGAGCCACCGATGCTAAACATTCTTTCTACAGATGCACTGCTTGGTAGAGCTGTATTATATTTAATAAAAAGTTTTTTAAGTTTTGGATAGTCGTTTAACATTTCTATATTACAATTATTTGATTTTAAAAACCGTTGCAATTCTTCTTGTTCAGATTCATTTGCACCGTTTTTTGCTCAAAAATGAAAAAAATCATCGTGATCGTCAGATTTTCCAGCTTTTGAAGAATTTTCAGTCGATCGGATTCCCAATAAATCCTCCAAGTAATTTTCAGCACGTTTTCTTTTTTCTCCGGTTAACCAGTTTAACTTAAATTTTGGATGTAAACATGCTGCTATTATTAATTCTTTTGTTTCAAATATTGTAAGAAATTTAAAATCAAATATAGTAAATTAAGCGACATTGTTTGTTTTATTGAAATTAATACTTTTGAATCAATAGTTTAAAATAAAATAATATTTTTCAATTAAATCCTTATTTAAAATTAAATAACATATGTATTAATCAAATTAATAAGTTACCTTTTATTTAAATCTTGCTGAATAGCTTCAACTAATGAATGGCAATCTATAAGATCAGATTTATTGAGATTTTCTAATTTTCGTTGCAAGGTACTTAGAACTGGTAGTAAATGAGAGCTCTGCTTTTCCGAAAAGATAAAGCTCTCATTGGATATCGCGCGTCGCGTCATCGCACTGGCCTGCAAGAGCCATAAGTTGATCAATCACATTCAAGCATTTTTACAACATAATAAGAATGCTAATTGGTCGATTTGCTTACGGCTTTACGGTTAAGATAAAAATTTTATCACGCACAATAGCAAGAATAATATCTTAAATAAATCAAAAAATTTGAAAAAAGTAACGATAAAAGTAACTGTTAAATTCGTTACTCGTTACCGAAAAATGTAACGAAGTTACTTTTTCCGTTACAAATAAAATTTGTAACGCCATTACCGTTACAGTTACCGAAAAAAAGTAACTGTAACGGTAACGGCGTTACAAGTAACGCGTTACTTCCCAACCCTGCTTATATCATATACATATGTATAACTGAAATATGTCATATGTGTTATTATGTAATGTTACAATATGTTATTATGTAATGTTACTGTATTAAATATTACTGCACTTTGTTATTATATGCATATTGTTATTTTAGTGTTATAATATAATAGAATATCATTGTAATATAATATTGCTATATACGTGTTCTTTCGCTTGCTACTACGCGGTGAAATCAGATTTAACTAACTCGTATTAAATTTTTTGCCATGAAATGCATATAAAGCCCATAAAAAATGAATATTAACATTAGATACAAAATATATCTTTTTTTTTAACAATTTAATTTCTGATAAATGCTACGTTTGATATTCACTGCCAACACTGAAGATCTATAGCATACGTGACGTAAACTATAGATTTTCAGTATTGGCAGTGAATATCGAAACGCAGCCATAATCGCAACAAGAGATCCAGAATATTAAATAGATTATTTGAAATTGGGCGGGTAAATAGGAAATATTTACTACCTATTTGAAGTAAAAAATCGGAATTTTCATAAAAATTAAATCGTAAGTTTTATAAATTAGATATGTTGTGCCTCTAGCCGCTAAGGAAGAGGTTTTTAGGGATTTGTACGCCCAAAGGATTAGGATCCACGCTCGTAATAAGACACTCCCGGACGTTAGGTAGAAATTAGTATATTTTGCAAGATTTAGTATACTTTCACTTATTCGCATTCGCGATTATAATAGTCAGGCGCGATATGTACGGTACTTCGATACTGTACGATAATATTATTGAGCGAGCGAAAGCGATATTAATGAGCTATGTTACTGAGCTAACTAGCGTCGGTGCATCTCGCGCTTATTATATGTCTTAATTAATTAGATAGTTGATTAGAGACGAGTGTGATGTCTCTGATCAGAGCATGTCTCATGCTCTGCTTGTCAGTCTGTCAGCTGTTTACTCAGCTTTCGAAAACTTGACCTTGACTTGCTTCTCTTTTGTCACGTATCTTTACTTTATTTTATTAATAATCTTTTATTTTTTATTCTTTCTTAATTTCTTTTCCTTGGGCTCTTTCCCTGATTTTAATGCTTTGCTTTAGTCAGCTCTTTTCTAATCTTTTCTCTACTTTGCTTGTTTTATATTTTAATATTAAGGAATTGGTCAGGTTAAGATATCTCTCCCCCTTTAGAAAAAGAAAATTAACTATACGTAAATTTTTGTCTACATATTTTTCGCTATACAATTTTCGCATTTTACAATTGTTTCTTATATCTACTTTATTTTAATATAGTATCGCAGTGTTACCCAGTCAGCCAGGTCTGTTCTAACAGATATTGCCAAGTGCTTGCTACAAATTATTGTCAGCAAAAAGCCTACAAATTTGGTACAAGAGTTGTTATTACCGATTAAGCTGGCAGATTGCCGGCAAGAATCAAGCAAAGCTTGCTAACATAACTACACAGCAAATTGGCGGCAGAAATCGAGCAAAGCTTGCTGACATGACTGACATCAGATTGTCGGCAAAAACTGAGCAGGATCTAGAGTGCGCAATTTGATGGCAAATTGGCAGCAAAAACCGAACAAAATCTGCAGCTTATTACAAAGTATTATAAAATAGTTCAGTCGCTTATCGCTATGTGGCGCGTTATTCATTATCTATACCCGTATTCAAATTCTTGTCATGAGTGTATATAAAGCCTACAAAATACTAATAATATTATAATATATATATTTCTATCAGTTCAATTTTTGACACAATTCTTATACAGGAAATTCAGATATTGAATTGATTTTTTGCAAATTGGACAGATAATTGTTCGATTTTCACTTATTCAAACAATTTCTGTCCAAAAAGATCTTTAATTTTATAAATTAAGTTATTTGAATTTACCTATATGTTTTAACATATTAATATATGATTTTATATAATGTCTAATTATCTAATGGTCATTTTATGACCAAAACTTATCATCATTTTGTTACTTAGGGTTAAGGCTTTAAATCTATTTAAATATATACTTTTATATGAATGGCCAAAAGCTGCAGAATTTGTTCGGTTTTTGCTGACAATCTGCTATCAGATTGTATTGCGCAGATCTTGGTCGATTTTTGCCATCAATTTGGCGTCAAATCATGTCAAGCTTTGCTCGGTTTTTGCCGTCAATTTGCTGTCAGGTTATGTCAACAAGCTTTGTCACCAAAACACAAGCTTAATGCGGACACAGATGGCACTGGATTTGTTACCAAGTTTTGAGCGAATTTGATGCCAATTTGGCAACAATTTGTTATCAAATTGCTTACTGGGTTAGTTATCGCGGTGTCGGTTTCTATCTCAGTTGTTCTGTTCGATTTGCTTGCCGTGTCGTAGATGTGCTCTTGAATTATTTTCGGTTTGCACATCGGATTTATATTAGTTTCTGGTAATTTTTTCTTTTCTGTCTTACATTTTTTCTTAACGTATGTAATTGCTATTATGGTAATTATTATTATTATTATTCCTATGCAACTTGAAGCTACGGGACATATAATATGTTCGTTAATAGGAAAATAATCGTTTTTTAACGTTTCGTCTTCGTTCATTTCGTCAAGTCTTTCGCTTAGGTCCCTTAATTCTGTTGGGTTTCTAATGACTTTTCGTATATTTATTGCTAATTTTGTCCAATGTTGTTTTCGTTTCGTTTGTCGTGTGTCATCGTAAGATTGTAATCTGATAGATTTGTCTGTACGATTGTTAGTATCGCGGGCTTTTTTGTCCGTATTATGACGTCTTGTGTTGTTAATTTACATTTTTTGGTAAATATGCATATTAGGTTACACCTCACCGATGACTTTGACCTTGACATATGTTATCAAGGACATGATCCTGAGTAACTTTTCCTTATAACTTAACCGGCGGTCTCTTATAGTTTCTGAAATATTTAAAGTTATAATTTCATAATTTTAATGATTTCTCTATTATAAAATAAAGAAAAATAAGGATTGTTTACATTGTATTTACGTAGATCAAACGTAAAAAAAGTGTTTTTTTACATTTCCAGAGACGAAGCTCTTTGGATTTTTTTACTTTCCACGCAAAGCGAGGTTCAACCTAAACCTATATGTATAGTTTTAGTGGAAGCTCCACTTATAGTGGAGCCCTCTGCGTCCACACATATACTTTGCCATCCACATAACAATTGTAGGGTGGATTTTACTTTGTTTTGTAAAGTATATGCGTGCACACAGTGGGTTCCCCCCCACGGGGGAGCTTCACTTCCAGAGGATATAACCTAACCCAAACCAAATTTTAGTTTTAAATCAGAAATAGGTTTGGGTTAGATTATATCTTCCGGAAGTGGAGCCCCCCCGTAGGGGGGGGGGCGGAACTCACTGCGTCCACGCATATACTTTCTCATCCATGCAACAATTGTTGCATGCAATAAAAAAAGTTAACATTATTTATTTGCTGCAATAAGAAAAAATGAATAAAAATAATAAACTGCCTGTAAGAATATATATATTTTATCTTTTCTTACAGAGAAGGTGGATAATGTTTTGCCATTATGTCAAAAAATGTTTCTATCCGTTCGTTCAATGCAAATTTTCGTTTAAAAAGAAATTCTGCAATATAACCAGCATAATGTTGTTTCCGAGTGCCATATCGTGAAATGTTAGCACGAGTGTCTCTCCATGCTCTTTCAATATTTTGAGTATCGGCTTTAGTGTCAGGATCGACGAAATTGTACGAATGATTAACTGTCAAGTGTTTATATTCTTCATTTTGTATATAATTATATGCTTTCCAGCAGTCAGATATAATCGTTGTACCAGACTTGATCCATTTTTTAATAACTATTAATAATGTACTTGCAGATCGATCTGCAACACACTCAACAAACATTTTTTTTGTTTCGCGCTGAAAACCACCAAATATCCACTGTCCTGTAATCAGTCGACCTTTTTGAAATTTTCGTTTTCCTATTTTCGCTTCATCTATTTCAACTATAGTGCCTTCTCTATCTAACATTTCAGCATTATCCTCTAGCCAATCAAGACAAAGCTGAAAAAAAATTTTTAAATACAAAAACAAAAAGATAATTAAATATAAAAATATAATAAAGAATACCTCGCGACAAAAATTTAACCAATCGACAACAGTATGATGACTAATATTTAGTTCATCCATGAGAAATACATGTCGAAGAGGACGTATCATTAAATAATATGCTATAAATCTGCATGTATTTTGTATATTTAAACGTGAGTCCGAAAACCATGTCTTGTGAAACGGACTTATTCTAAAATTGCACTACATCTTCTGTCGTTTTTTCTTTCTACATTGTTTATATGTTACACTATGACACGTAAAAAGCATACATTCACGATTTTAATTAATGTTTGCTTCACATCGTGGACACTTAATTTGTGCGTGAATAACTTTTCGCTGTGTCAAAAAATCTATTAATTTATTATTATCTTCAACGAGGCTCAGAAATTTGTGTAGTCGCATATTGAAAACTTTCAACGAACTGCGAGGAAGTGAACCCGACTGTTAAGGATTTTTGCTAAGAGAAAGGGATCGGAGAGCTGGAATTAACGACACGTATTTTTGGCAAACTTTCTTTATTGCACAAAAAAACACTTTGAGAATTAACGCGACTATCACTCTTTCGAGTCGACGGTTTAGAGAAGAGAGCACGCAGTCTTCCCGGCGCTTTTGCTAAAAACCCGAGTTCCTCCGAAGACACCCGAACGATCAAGTGCTCGACCGCTAGCTTGTCGCTTATGCTACCCGGACGGTGGCGCACCCCTTCCCTCGCGGCTCTTATCCTTACTATAGACGCGATAAACTATCTGCCTCAATACTACCGCCGTTTGAGCGTTGTTCGTATACTGAAGTTACGTTAATTAAATTGCATAGCTTTCTGAATCTCTCTTTTGGCAGTGCTTTTGTTAGGATGTCGGCACGCTGTAACTCCGATGGGACATACGTTACCACTATCTCGTGGCTTTCGAACTTTTCGCGTATGTAGTGATAGCGTATGTCTATGTGTTTAGTACGCTTATGAAAAACTGGGTTTTTCACTAAGCGTATCGCACTTTGATCGTCTACATACAGTTTTAATTCGCGATCGCGAGAATACCCGAGATCGCCGACTAGTTTTCTTAACCAAATAGCTTCTTTAGTGGCTGTCGCAGCCGCCACATATTCTGATTCGGTTGTGCTAAGCACGACTAGTTTTTGTCTTTGAGTTGACCACGACACTGGTCCGTTTGACATAAAAAATATATAACCCGTTGTTGACCTGCGCGTTTCTTTGTCGTTCGCGTAATCCGCGTCCGAAAAGCCTACCAGCTCGCTACCGCCGCTTTTATATTCTATACCGAAATCTTTTGTTCTTTTAAGATACGCATAAATGCGCTTAACTGCTCGCCAATGCTCGACACTATGATTGTTTAGAAATTTGCTCACCAAATTTACCGCGAATGCTATATCGGGGCGAGACACTGCTGCTAGGAAAACCAAGGACCCGACCGCCTCTCTATAAGGCACGATACTTGACATCACGTCGTTCTCTTCGACCGGATTCAGAATCACGTGCGGATCAGCTGGTATGCTTATCGGTTTCGCATCACACATTCCGAATTTTTGTAAAATTCTTTCTACATACGAGCTTTGATGAATCGTGAGAGTTTTTCTCTCCCTATCACGTTCTATCTGTACTCCAACAAAGGAGTTTGAATTGCCAATTTTTATTGCAAATACTTCCCGTAATTGACTCGATATAAACTTTAACGTTGATTTAGATTTTGCTGCGACGAGTCCGTCGTCTACAAATAACGCTATGAAGACCGTTTCACCGTTAATTTGTCCTATGAAGATACATTGGTCCGCCTCACTGCACTTTATATCAAAACGGCTCAAGAACTTAAGGAACTTCACGTTCCAGCACCGAGGTGCTTGTTTGAGGCCGTACAAGGATTTATTTAATTTGCACACCACTTCCTTCGGATCACCATTGATCTTCAGTCCTTCGGGAACTTCCATATAGATGTCCTCCTTCAATTCGCCATATAGAAAAGCTGTCTGGACATCAAACTGCAGCAGCTCGAGGTCCTCGGCCACAGCTGCCAGCAGTACACGAAGTGAGTCGTATCGCACGACCGGTGCAAACGTCTCTGTGTAGTCCACCCCTTTTTTCTGCAGGAACCCTCGGGCGACCAATCTTGCCTTGAATCGTTGTTTTCCAACTTCCGTTGAATCATCTTTGAGCTTGAACACCCACTTGGAATAGATCGTTTTTATTCCAGATGTTCGGGGCACGATTGACCAAGTGTTGTTAGTCTCGTGCGCTTTCAACTCCTCTTGTATAGCACGCACCCACTGCGCGGCAGTGCTATGAGTTGCTTCTTCGTACGACTTTGGCGTAATGTACTCGGCAAGGTCGGCTTCGTATTTGTACCTTGTCGGTGGACGAAGTGACTCCCGATCCCTCAGGGCCCGTTGCGGAGTCTCGACGATCATGCGCTGCCTTCCTTCCTTTTCAATCTGATCTTTACGATCATTTTTGCCAACCTCTTGTACTGCATTTCCTCTTTCTTCTGATTCAGCATCGCGCTGCTGAGCTGCCTCCTCGACGTCGCGTTCTGGAGCTTCTTCTTCCACCGGTTGTAGCACTAGCCAGTCTGCCTCATCTTCCTCGACGTTCTCTACCTTACCGATTCGCTCGTTGAAGGTTGCATTTCTTGTTACACTCACTCTCTTTGTTGCCGGATCATAGACTCGATAATTGGTAGAGTCGTTCTCGTAACCGACTAACAGCATCTTCTTACCGCGTAAGTCGAATTTCTTTGTAAATTCTTTAGGAGTGTGAACGTATGCCACGGAGCCGAATATCCTCAGATGACTCATCGTTGGTTTCTTTCCAACCCATTTCTCGTAAGGCGTAGACTCACCACCCGATGATACAGTTCGATTTAGCACGTACACAGCAGTGTTGACCGCTTCAGCCCACAAGGTTAATGGTAGGCTCTTCGCGTGTATCATTGTACGCGCGCTCTCGACAATGGTTCGGTTATCCCTCTCTGCTCGGCCATTTTGTTGCGGGGTATATGGCGCAGTATTCTCCTTCTTTATGCCACGAGCCTCAAGATATTCGTCCATGAGCTTATTGCAGAATTCTCTCCCATTGTCCGATCGCAGGACTTTCATATTGCGACCAAACTTGTTGGACACTAACTTTTCGAATATTTTGAATCGCTCAAAAACATCAGACTTGTGTCTCAAGAAAAACACGTGACGATACCCCGTCGCATCGTCTTTAAAAGTCAAGAAAAATCTTGCACCTCCTGGTGTCTCGACGGACATCGGCCCACAGACATCAGTATGAAAAACTTCGCCTGGTTTTGACGATACTTTTCCGTGCTTGCTAAACGGTTGTCGATGTGCTTTTCCGAGCTGACACATTTCACATACAAAGTCGTTTCTATCGTTTATTGTCACTCCACGCACAAATCCTTTTTCCGCCATTTCACGTATCGCACGCTTGTTTACATGGCCGAGTCTTTCGTGCCACACTCGTAGATTGTATACTGCTACGATTGCCTCCTCTTCGCGAGTTTTTACGACACGAAGTAACATGCGATAGATATCGTTATCTTGTTTCACACCAGTCGCCATTACTTCATTATCGCGCACTATCTTTACGAGATTGTCTTTAAAGGTCACTTCATATCCTTTGTTAGTACAGGCACCGACAGAAAATAAGTTTTTCTTTAGCCCCGGAACATATAGCACATTCTCAATTTGAGCTTCGCGCCACAGCCCGTCGACGAGCCTCTGTGCGTGAACAACTCCTTCTCCTGCTATACTACACTCATCGCCGTCACCGAGCGCAACTGTTCCACCATTACGAATCGGACGATAGTCTGTGAGCCATTCGCGTCGGTGTGTCATATGACGCGACGCACCACTGTCGGTAAGCCAGGTCTCACCTTGTCTGACTGCGAGAAGCTGTCGCAGCTGTCTCCCGCTTGGCTCTTCCGACACACTCGGTTCACAACGCGAGCTTCGCGCCTTCTCGACCACGAACGCGCAGTCACGTGACTGTTCACTGTCCGCACTTTTCCCGCCTTTTTTGGACGGACACTCGTGAGCGTAATGCCCCATCTCGTTACATCTGTAGCACTCAACGTTCTTGTTGGCCTTTTTTCTTTTTGTCTTTTTCTTTCCGCGCGACTTTTTATCGTTCTTCGCTGCTGCGAATGCACTTGCACCGTCCTCACTAGCACCCACTCTAGCTTCTTCGCGAATCAGTCTTTCTTCCAGATGCTGGATAGTCTGACGGGCCGGATCGACACTATCCCAAGCCGTCTGAAGAGTACTGTATTTCGATGATAAACTGCCAAGGATTTTTGCTATCACAGTCAGCTCCGAGACATTTTCACCTACGTCTTCAATCTGAGCGGCCAAATTTCGAATCTTTGAGATATGCTGCACAACCGAATCACTCGGTCTCATGCGGTACTCGTGAAATTTTTGTAGCAGTAACAATTTATTTGATGCCGATTTTTGCTCGTGGATACGACACAAGCTGTCCCACATCTCCTTAGCTGTTTCGCACACTAGCAACGGCTCGAGCTGAGCTGGTTCTAATGCTGTAGAAATCAGGAACATCGCCTTTGCATTGTTACGAATCCACGTTTTCGCAATGGCCGTCGTTCGATCCTCCGGTAAAGTCCGCGTGCCGTCAACAACATCGTCTATTTCGTGTGCCATAAATAGAGCGTTGATCTGAAACCTCCATCCCTGGAAGTTTGTCCCGTCAAATTTCTTGACGTTTCGTGCGGAGATGTCTTGAGACATTGTTCGATGCAAGTCACTCGCGTCGATTCACACCACTCACGTTTTCGACCGAAACAGTATAATATGGCCGACACCGCGTGTCTTCTCGCGCGTTTAAGAGCTCTCTCCCTTCTCACAATTTTAGACCGCAGTTACGTAGCCTGGGCCCATAACCTGTTAAGGATTTTTGCTAAGAGAAAGGGATCGGAGAGCTGGAATTAACGACACGTATTTTTGGCAAACTTTCTTTATTGCACAAAAAAACACTTTGAGAATTAACGCGACTATCACTCTCTCGAGTCGACGGTTTAGAGAAGAGAGCACGCAGTCTTCCCGGCGCTTTTGCTAAAAACCCGAGTTCCTCCGAAGACACCCGAACGATCAAGTGCTCGACCGCTAGCTTGTCGCTTATGCTACCCGGACGGTGGCGCACCCCTTCCCTCGCGGCTCTTATCCTTACTATAGACGCGATAAACTATCTGCCTCAATACCGACTGTTGACAAAATATCAATAATCATGTAGCTATGTTTCAAATAATGTAAATAAACATTTTTTTACTTAGAAGGTTATAAACAGACTAATACAACGTACATAAACACGAGTGCTCCTAATATCAGTTTATAATACCGAAAGAAAATCATTAAAATTGTCAAACTTGAATGTTAACTTTAAATATCTCAGAAACTATAAGAGACCGCCGGTTAAGTTATAAGGAAAAGTTACTCAGGTCCTTGACAACATATGTCAAGGTCAAAGTCATCGGTGAGGTGTAACTTAATATGCATATTTACCTTTTTTTTTAATGTAATTTGTCTACTTCTTTTTTTTTCTAATTTTCGTGTTGCGTCATTTTCGCACGTTATTTCGATCAGTTGATTTGCTCGTGTAAAATATAACTATGAGTCCGCATTACTCAGCGCTATCCATATTATTGTATTCGTGTGTATGTGTCGAATATTACAATTGTTTGTATATGTCTTTAACTGTACATATGCTTGTACTTTGCATAGCGCTCCTTCGTTTAAATAATGTACGGGATAATTCTGTTCGCAGACATATTGATCATTATTTCGCACGCATTTATTTAGATCGTTTTCAGTAGACGTAAAATACGTTCGGCTATCTACGTCTATCGTTATTATCGCTTAGTTTACTTCTGTAAATGTAAATGTATTATTAAATTTGTGCGTAGGTAATGAGATTGCCTTTATTATTTCATACTCGGGATATATGATTAGCGGAATCTTTATAATCCTAAATATATTTGTATTTTCGTAATATGCGCTAATTGTTAAGAACTTTTCGATTGTTCTCCAATTTTCTGCGGATATTTGAAATGGGAAGTGCGTTCACTGCGATATTTGTGACGCTGTTTCCTTGAGGTTCTCTAGAATGCTTTCTATGGGTAATCTTATATTGATTACCTCTCTTTTCGCGTTAGTCAGATACGCGATAATGTCCATAAGATCGTTTGTTAGATCTTTTATTATGGCATTTAATATTATAAAGTGTTCATCGAGATCTTCTCGTTATTCATAGCCGACTTCTGTTTGTATCCAGGCTTGTTGCATCTTCTCTGTTATATTTAAAAATTGTTCTTCATTTTCTTGCAGAAATTTTTCAACATTATCCACATGCGCAATTGTTGCGTTTAATATTTTAACCTGATTTTTCATCGCGTGCTACAGCGTTTGCTGATTTCTTTGCATGAGATTTAATTGTTCCTTTATCATTTTGCGTTTATTGTGCCGAAGAGTGTTTTGACTATCGTTCCTAGACCGTCGATTAGCCCTCGTTTTGTCTTTTTGGGTGCTTGGTACGCAATTTTCAGACGTTTTATTATATTTATTACATTACGTTTAATACATTTTGTTCTCTGTCCTTTTCTGCTGTTTGTAGCAGATTGTGGCAGGTTTCTTTCATTTTTATTTGCAATGGTTTATTGTAGCATAGAGCTCTCGTCTGTGCGATATAGTTTCTCAATTCTTCATGTCGGTGATCTATTGCGGCTATGTCTAGTTTTATCACCATTTCCCATGTGGATTCGATTTGGTTTATCTTGCCCATTTTTTCGAAGCAGATACCCGGTTCATATTTAAATTCTTTTATTTCGGCTTGGGTATCGGTTTCCTTACAGATGCTCTATGCAATAAGACTCCTGTAATAGAAAGCTTAGTATTATATTATAATATTTCCTTAGAATTGTTTGCGGAGCATTTCTTTTTTCTCTGCATGCATATGCAGCTATTTTTGCTTTTGTCTAACTCTTTCCAGGCTTTTTATTCGTTCTTTCATTCAGTCTGTCTTCTTGTCTTGAGCGTTTCTATTTTATTTTCTCTCGCGCTGTTTTATGGTGAATTCGAGTGAGTTTCGTTTCGCTGCGGGACAAGGTTCAGTGCACGATAACGGGCGTCGCACGGGGCAGGATCCGGAGGAGCACGACCATTTTGCTCGCTCCTTTCGGGATCAAATCTCGGCGCCTGCGCTTGTTCGCAAGATCGACCTACTAGGTCTTCCGGATCTAATGATTGACCGTGCCGTTGATTTTGTGCCTGAAGTGGCTATGGATGCTTCGCCGCCCCATTTCCATTGGGGTTGCGGGCTTGAGTTCCGCTGGGATCCGGCGCCTCGTTTTGTAGGTCGTGGTCGGTTTCTCCATCCTGAGCCTTGTCCTGTGGATCGTGGCGCCGTGGCGCGGAAGCTTCGATCCGTCGGCGCGGTTCGTTCCGGGTCGCCTTTTCTTCAGATCGGCTGAAGTGGAACCTGGGTTGCGGTGCTGGACATGGAAGTGGGGAGCACTAAGGTAGGAATATTTTAACTTTTTTTCTTATTATTTTTCCTATTTTCTTCTCATTCGTGCATTTTTCTTTCTTTTTCTTCTTTTCTAACCTTTTTAATTTTTGATAAATGGTTTTAATCGGTTTATATGGACGCGTATAGTTTTCCTTTTCCTTTTTATTGTATAGTTCACTTCCGAATTTTTTTCGGTTATCGTGTAGGGTCCGATCCATAGGGAGTTCAATTTCTTTGATCGTCCTCGGCGAACTGTTTCGTCGTACAAGAGGACTTTTTCTCCTACCTGGAGTTTGATTTCTTTAGTCTTTTTATCGTAATTTTCTTTAGTTTTTATTTTTTTGTTCTTCAGATGCTCCTTTGCAACTTACTGTAAGACGCGTAATTTTTCTTTTAATTTCTGAGCGTAATCATCGTATGTATACGTGGGCTTAGGCGGTTGTGACAGTCTTGTCGGTAAAGTTGCTCGGTGTCCGTAGATTAATTCGAAGGGTGTAAACCCCGTCGCCGTGTGCGGTGTCGTATTGTACGTAAACATCGCATAGAGAATCCATTCGTCCCAATCCGTTTGATCCGTTTGATTTATATAATGTCGGAGATATTCGGCTAGAGTCCGGTGCGATTGTTCTAGCGCTCCATTGCTTTCAGCATGATACGCGGTTATTTGAATCTTCTCGATTTTTAGTAGTTTACAAGTGTTTTTAAATATTTCACTTAAAAAATTTGTTCCTTGATCTGTTAATATTTTTTCTAGAATACCGTGCTCGAAAATTATTTTTATCGCGAATTCTTTTGCAATTATCGCGGCTTCTTGATTCGGTACCGGAATTGCTTTACTAAATTTTGTTAAATTATCTTGGAACGTTAAGATATATTTATTTCCATTATTCGTAATAGTTAGTGGACCTACAATATCTAAGGCACATTTTTCAAAAGGCTTATCGGCAGTATCCGTTATTATTAGTGGTAATTTAATTTTTTGCGATAATTTGTTTTTCTGACAAAATTCGCATTTTGTTATATAATTTTCGACGTCTTTTGTCAATCCTCGCCAATTGCGCATTAAGCGAATTCGGTTAATTGTGCGCTTTTTTTCTTGATGCTCTCCCACAGGGCATCGTGATATTCATATAGAATACGTCGTTTCTCGTCTTCCGTGTATTCTCGCATTATCTTCGTATCGTTGTTCTCATCCTCCTCGACTTTGTTGATATCCACCAGGTGTCGACTTAGCGCGTCAGCGTTTCTGTTCGCTGTCCCGGCCTTGTGTATGATCTCATAATCATATTCTTCTAATTTTAATCTCCACCTAATTAATCGAGATCCAGGATTGGTTACATTAAATAATCATACGAGCTATTTATGACCGATGACTATTGTAAATTTTGTCCCATATAAGTACGGTCGAAAATGTTTAACGGTCTATACTATTGCTGATAGTTCCTTTTCGGTCGTATTATAGTTTTGCTCGGCTTTTGTTGATATTCGACTAGCATATGCTATTGGTTGATTTTGGCCTATTTGTCCTTGCGATAATATCGGTCCGATTGTATAGTTTGATGCATCGATCGTTACAATGAATTCCTTTTCAAAAGCTGGATATTTTAATAAAGATGCCGTCGTTAATTTTTCTTTAAGCGTTTCAAATGCTTGTTGTTCTTGCATCTACTCGAATTTATTTTCCTTTTGTTTATTTAGCTTTGTTAGTGGTTTTCGCAATTTTCGAGAAATTTTCAATAAATTTTCTATAATATCCGGCTAATCCTATGAAAACTTGGATATCTTTTACTTTTTTAGGCGTCGGAAAATTTCTTACGGCTTCCAATTTAGATGGATCTGGCGATATTCCGTTTTCTGTAATTATATGATCTAAGTATGTCACTTCTTTTCATAGGAATTTGCATTTGTCCGGCTGTAGTTTAAGATTATTTTTTCGCAGTCTTCGTAAGACTTCGACGAGTCTTTTATTATGTTTCTGTAAACTAGCTCCGTAGATTACGATGTCATCTAAATATACTAGACATTTAATTCCTTGTATGCCTATCAGTATTGAGTTCATTAGCCTTTGAAATGTGGCTGGCGCGTTTTTTAATCCGAAGGGCATTCTATCGTATTCGTAATGCCCGTGAGATGTAGAAAAAGCGGTTTTGCATTTGTCGCTTTTTTCCATCGGAATTTGGTAGTACCCGGATGCTAAATCCAGGGTTGTAAAATACTTGGCGTTTCTCAGCTGATCTAACATATCCATTATATTCGGTACGGGAAATGAATCTCCTATAGTTAGATCATTTAATTTTCTGAAATCCACGACTACTCGTAATTTCAGTTTTCCTGCCGCATCGGCTTTCTTAGGGACTACCAATAACGGTGCGTTCCATTGGCTCGTGTTTGGTCGGATTATTTTATTTTTTAACATTTCTCGGATTTATCGATTTACTTCCTCTTTATGCTTCTCCGGCAGGCGGTAAGGCCGTACATTGACCGGTGAGCTATCTGCTTACGTTGCAATTTTATGCGCGATTGTGTCGGTGCAAGTCAGTGGTTGTTCGATACCTTGGGTATCTTGAGGCATGTGCCCCCCACGCGGTCCCGCGGTAAGAATGCTTCGCGATGCCGTGGTCGAGAAAATGAGTGATTTTTATATGCTTTATTACAAAACTTTGACTCGGTGGGATACAATTATCGCAGTCCTGGAGGTGAGGTGCGAGTACCGGCTTTCTTATCACGCTAACAATAACTCGAGCGTATGTGCGGCAAAAAAACCTTTTGTCACCATCTTGGTCCTAAGACTGTCTGTCTTTTCTTGCCGTCTTCCTGGATCCTTTTAGTTCTCTCGATCGTCGCGCCGTGCGGCGGCTCTACGATCCACTAGATGAACCGTTTTAAGTATACATAGAGAGCGTTCCGAACAGTGGTTCTCCTTCGATGTGGAATATATCGCTGTAATTTTCGCATATCTCTTTTATTGCTCTTAATTCTTCCTTGTTTAAATGGTTGATTCGAAGGGTTCGTATTACCTTTTCGGTACGCGGGATGTCATCTTCTCCCCTTTTCGCGGCGTTTATTTCCACCGTATTTTCTTATGCGATTTCTTCAATTGTTACTTGCAGCATTAACATTTTGATTACATTATCGGTCGTGTTTATTATATTTGCGGGACATAGATAATTTTGTAGGTTGACCAGGCAACTTTCTATAAATACTCCAGGTGCGGCTTCTTCTGCTGGATGATACCTATCATATTTTTATTCGTAGCTATTTGTATTATTGTTTCACTACGTGGTTGTATTGTGGTTTTTTGATATGGATATAATCTTAAAGTATTCCGTCCGATTCTTAGTTGTTTCTTCGAGTAATTGCAACTGGCTCCCTGTTTCTTCAGGAAATCTACTCGTGTACTAATATTCCGTCGTATTCAATCGGAAAATCATCTTTTACGACGTACATTCTATGTTTCATTCTACCGTCGTTTAAATTTATTATGGCGTTGATTCTTCCTATCGTATATACTTTATGTCCTATTACTCCTGTAAGCGCTATTTTATCTTCTGTTATTAGCGTTTCGTCTTTTAAGTGTTTTACTTTAATTAGTGATATAGCGGCTCTCGTGTCGAGCAATAAATTAATTTTTCCTTTTTTCGATTCTCGCATGGGTAAAGCGACTAAGTCTAATCCTGTATGCGTTCGCGGGGCACGCTTCACATGTGTAACACGATATTCGATTACGGGTTGTCGTTGCTTTGTTTCTTCCTTGTCTTCCTCATCACTACTGTGTGCAATGTTAGATCTCCCTATTTTCCCTTGCACGTTGCTCTTACGATTTTTATTTTCCGGTCGCGAATTATATTGTTTGGTTCGGTTCGATTGATCTCTATTGGATCGTCCGTGTAATAACCAACATTCTTCGCGATTATGTCCGGATGTTTTACAATAATTGCAATATTTATTCATCGTATTTATGCGGGGTTGTCTATCAGGTTTCGGCAATAAAAATTGATTCGTGTATCGGCCAGTTCGACAATCTCGGCCGTAATGCCCGGTTTTTCCGCATTTTTGACATTGCACGTTTATTTTATTTGCTTGTTTATAGATCGCAGGTCGGCGTGAAATTTATTTTGCTTTGCGTGCCGATCATGGGCGATCCTTTAACCTTTTCTTCCGCGCTGGCCGTTGCTATTGCTTCTTGCAACGTAGCATATCCTCGCGATCGAACAATTGTTTTCATTTCGTTCTATTTGGAAATTTTCTAAGGCTTGCTGTTGTATTATTTCCATTATTGTGCGTTTATTATCCACCGTATGATTGCGTCCTTCCATCATTGATTAGTATAGTTTCATAGCTAATTTGTCGACTCTAAGTCCGTAAATTCGCGCGCTTTCTCCTGGTTTCTGCTTTAGCGTGTTAAATTCGATTTGTAAATAGATCGTACTCTTTTTACTTGCGTAACAGACTTTTAATTCTCGTTTTAACTGTGCGAAATCTCGAATCTTACGCGTTTGAAAATTTAGCATCGCTCTGCCTTTTAATTTCGTGCATAATACTGCTCCTAATATCGTTAGTTCATCTAACGGGCCGATGTATTTTAATGCATATGTAGTCGCGCTCAAAGATTCTTACAATTTATTTGGTGATCCGTCGAATTCCGGAATCATTCCGTGAGCCTCTTTTAATGGTAAAAATCCGCGTCCTCCTCGATGTGGTACATCTTCGAATGCGGACTCGTACGTAATCTCGGTTCTTTCCCCCGGTGGAGTTCTATGCTCGTTGTTTTGTCGGGGTTGCGGTCCTCTAATTTTTAGATCGTATATCTCGGCATGCATACTTCTAATTTCCCGTCTCATTTCCTCTCATTTCTCGCAATATTTCCCTAAGATCGTCATCTGCTTCGTCCGTTTCTTTCTGCGGTTTGTGTTGAGCTCGCGCGTTTGATTATGTCGCGTTTCTAATTGCTTCTTTTTGTAATCGCTTAATTCCCTCATCTTCCGATGTGATGGTTTGCGATGTGGAAGCGTTTGAGTTATACATGTCTCGAGTGCAATAGATTTCGTCGGGATCAAAGATACTCGAATCGTATGACGTTAGCGAGAATTCGCGGTGGTGTGTTACTAGACGCGCTATTATATATATTAATAGATTTGCTTCAGTTGTAGATTCCTAAATCAGTTTCTTCGATTTATAAATGAATAAACCAAACCTAAACGAAAATCAAAACCAAAACTAAGACTAAACTAAAACAAAAACTAAAACCAAGCCAAAACCATAAATGTCTATTGAAATATACAATTATAGACCTCGTTTCGCGCTGTTTATACAGGTCGGTGTAGAATGTACTTTATTATGTTTTTCAGATTCTTTAGGCTCATAACATTACTCAAAATGATGACCTTGACAACATATTTCAAAATTATGGAAATCGGAGGTAGCTCCTTATTACTGTATATTTACCCGTCTTTCGCGTACGATTATGATAACTGTGACCCCCTATTTAAAAGGTCGTTTCTGAAAGTAAATTTAACGAGAAATACGGGAAAATAGTTAAAAAATTCTATAATTAATATTTATCATTTTTTTTCAATAACTATTATGGCATCTTGCATGATAGCGTATAGCTTAAGATCGTGTCGCGTATAGCGTAAGATCGCTTCTGTGGTTTACATTTATTAAACGTAAACATGTAGAATTAAATTCGTAGAAAGTTGTAAACCCATGCGAAACCTTGCTTCGCGTTGAAAGTTGTAAACCCATGTGGAACCTCACTTTGCATTAAAAAGTGTATGCGTGAAGACAGTATGTACCTTGCTCCCCCTCCCCCATATAGGGAGATTCCACTCCCCAAAAATATAACCTAATCCAAACCTAACTTTTCCCTATAAATCCGTTACATTGTATTAACACGACAGCGTTAAAATTATTATTTTGTCACATAACATCCAAAATAATGAGTTTATGTAAAAAACGGATATAATTTTTTTGTAGAGTTTTTCAAGTTCTTCATTTTTTGTCTGAAACTTTTTTCTCTAAAATCGATATTTTCGGAGATATACAGTAAAAATATTTGGAACTTTGAAAAAGGGTGGGGGGCTTTGTCGGCAAAAATCCTTCAAGGTGCTTTATACTCAAGTTAAGGATAAATTTCGATTAAAATTTCAGCGCAATCGCAAGTTTATATTTTTCGGAACTAGTCTCAATTAGTTAAAAAAAATGTTTTTAAGAAAAAGTATGTTTTCCATAATTATTTACAATACATTTTTTTAAACAATTTCTTGTTTTTTTACACTAATTTTTTTGTCTTATAATTTTCTATATAAAAATATTACGATAAGATTATCGAAAACTAAATATTTTACAAGATATTTTAATTTTTATATCAAAATATGTTAGATTAAAATATAAAATAACTCAAAAAGCACTTAATGAAGAGATATTTTATTATAGTATTTTGAAAAGCTGTCGAGATAAGCTACAAAAATATGCAATAAAAATGGGGGATTCCATTTAAGAAAACATCGATCACATTGGCTTTACCTTGAAAAAGTCATTCAAGGTCAGGTCCATATTTTTATCATATGGCGCTTTCGAAACCATGCAACTTTTATCTAAAACATTTTTCCAATCTCTTTTATTTTAAGAGATATTTAGCTGTATCACTTAAAATTATACACCTTGTATATATACTTGAATAGAAAATTATACTCAAAAGATTTTAAAGAGTTTCATACGCTTTCAAACACAACAGTAGACCGTTCCTAGAAATCATTATTATTTTATATCACCACTGACCACTTGGCATCAACCGCTTGCCATTTCGAACTTTGACGCGTCTCATTAAATGGGCCATAACTTTATTATTTTTGCGAATTTGACCTGGATACTTTAGGAGAATATAATATTCTTGAAAGGTTGTACTTTTGATTTATGCAACAAGAAGAAATTGATTTTTTGGATCTGTTACACTAGAATCCCCCTTTATTAAAAGGTAGATATCGCTCGTTACCGATTGCACGTGTTGCAATCAGTACTTATCATTTGTAAAAGCAGTGGTATCCGGTACGCCTCGAATTAGGCTCGCCGGTGCCAGGATTCTCGAATTTACTCTTCCTCGGTATGAGCGGTTCAACAATTAGTTTATTTCAAACAGGCATTAAAGATTGCACACTAAAAGCTATAATTATTTACAATAAGCTATGCGGGAGCGGTGCGTACAGATATCTACGCGAGGGGTTCTACGCGTTGGTTGGTACGTAAAGCTCGGGAAGCGAGCGCGGCTCACGCGGATGTGCTCGGTGGTCGTATGCAAGCAATCGTCGTTATGCTTTAGACGGATAGAATAAATCTTAACCCTACGGGGTATCGCGTGGCCTTTAGTGTGGTTCCAACCGCCTGATCGCCTTTCTGTGGCTTGTCCTTAGAAGGACTAGCACGCTGGTGTAGTCTAAAGGCCACGTATAAAGGTGGAGTTAGCACGACGCGGATGGTTATCCTAAGATGGTTAATTAATTCTACAAGTACGGGGTTCGGTCGCGGTATATGTACAAAACGGTCTTACAAGCTATCAGGTCGCGGTATGGATACAGAGCGGTCTTACGATCTAGTCTGGACGTGATATGCGCGGAATGGTCTTACTATCTAACTGGACGCGATATTCACAAAACGATCTTACGGTCTAGTCTGGTCTGGTCGCGATATGCGCGGAATGATCTTACGGTCTGATCTGGACGCGGTATTTACAGAACGGTCTTACGGTCTAGTCTGGCCTGGTCGCGATATACGCGGAACGGTCTTATCTGGACGCGGTGTACGCGAAACGGTCTTACTATCTAAGGATGCGCCGTCCCAGCAATCGGGTAGCCCGGCATAAACACGGGTAGCCTGTGACACCAGAAGTAGTTTTGGTTCTGGAGTTATCGGACTGCCTTATATACCGGCGGCCGACTTCCCACTTACGCGAGTCGGCGCGTGGTAGGGTGGTCCCACGGTGAGGCCGCGACACGGGTGTGAGAGCGTAGGGGCGCCATAGGCGCCAAACCTCAGGAAATGCGCGTGGATCGGCCCACTAGCAACGGTATTGTTACACATTATTACATTAAGTATGTCACAGTCAGGTTATTAGGAATCTTTCTGTGATACATTTTTTAGAGTGTTAGGTTATCTGTGCTACTTATGGTTTCTCTTTTTTACAATTATTTTACAAACTTCAATAGTTGGATCACGACATCCCACTAAACAAAATGTCTAATATACAATATGCCAGCAGATTGGCAACAAATTTACTCAGAAACTGCTAGCAAATTGGTATCAATTGTCCGTATTAGACTTGTGATCTTTCGGTAAAGCCTGTTTATAAAATCTAACAGAAGATTGATGACAGGAACCGAGCATAATCTGCAGCGCGTAATCTGATCGCAGATTGGTAAAGAGCTGGATCCGAGCAGTGATGCCAGAAACTGACCCCGGTAGCATGTGGTAGCGCGTGGAGGGGATAACACAACTATTAAACTATCTGTTTAATAGTATGAGACCCTTAGATAGTTTAATATTATGAGTTAAATTGGGTGAATAAATAACTAAATTGTCCATTTACTGTCTATTTGAGGCAAAAAATCGGAATTTAATATTATATAAATTAAATCTCGAGTTTTATGAATTAACCTAATCATTAATACTATATATAATTACAATATCAGATAGCATATACCCTTAAAAGACATTTAGGAAGAATATAGGATAGCAAGAGGGGCGATATCGAATCGCGATATAACTGTCAAAGAGTGAATCACCCCTCTATTTTAAAATCTCAAATGGCACTACTGCTTTTGTGATACCTCAAATTAAAAATCTCAACGAGTAGTTTTCACCTGCACAAGAAAAATTGAAATCGACTAATTTGTTTTCGAATGATGTCGGTTTGGTGTAAAAAAGTTTTTTTTTTAAATTCAAGGTGATTCCGACCTAAGCTTGAGCTTAGCATGTCAAAGTTAAGAAAGGTCATCATCTTCTTGTTGTCTTAAACTTAACTTTACTGTTTTAAAATAATGGTGTCGTAACCCGACCAATTTCTTAATATTGAAAAATAAAACAAGTAGAATAGAAAAGATTGAAAAAAAGCTGATTAAAACAAAGCATTAGAATCAGGGAAAAAGCCCAAGGAAAATAATTAAGAAAGAATAAAAGATTATTAATAAAATATAAATAAGATACGTGACTAAAGAGAAGGAAGTCACGGTCTCGGAAGCTGAGTAAGCAGCTGGCGAGACAGATTGACAAGCGGAGCACGAGACATGCTCCGGTCAGGGACATTACATTCCTCCCTAATTGACGAACTAATTGATTAATGTATATTGAGCGCGAGATGCACCGACACTAGCTCAGTAACATAGCTCATTAACATCGCTCGCTTAATACAATCGCACAGTATCGAAATACCGTACGTATCGCGCCCGACCATTATAATCGCAAACAAGTTAACAGTGTAATAAATCTTGTAAAATATACAACTTTATACCTAACTTCCGGGAGTGTCTTATTTAGAGCGTGGATCCTAATCCTTTGGGCGTACAAATCCAAAAGACCTCTTCCTTAGCGGCTAGAGGCATAACAGTGGGTTGACTAAACCTTGATGTATTAACTTTCAAGCCTCATATCTCAGCAATGATTTATCGAAAAAAGCAAATAGCGTTTTAAAAAAATCTTGAAGTTAGCTACAAAAATAAAAAATAAAAAATAGAGGTTTCTTTTTAAAAAAATATCTAAGTGACTTTGATCTAACTTTGAGAACACTTTTTTAAAGTCAATCAAAGTCATCATCTTCTTTCCCCCTAAGAGCTGAGCAATTTTTGTCTGAAACATTTTTGTTTTAAAATTAAGAAATATTCTAGTGAATTAATTGAAATGAGGCAACCTGCATATGTACATATGGCTGTTTTTCCGAAAGTGACCCATCGATTTAAAAATCGAGGTTTTGTATATATTGTATAAAGTAGATGTTAAAAAACCCAAAGTTTGAGCGACGGCAAAATATTTTTTTGATTTTTATTATTATAAGTAATAATTCAATTCTGGGACATAGGTTGGGTTTGGTTAAATTTTCTTAGGGGTGGGGTTGCAGAGACGCAATCTGTTCTGTCTCCTACAAGAGAGTTCCACTTCTGAAAGATATAACCTAACCCAAATATATTCTTGATTTAAAACTAAAATCTGGTTTGGGTTAAATTATATCTTCCGGAAGTGGAGCCACCCATAGGGGGGGAGGGGACTAAATTCACTGTACATATACTTTCTCACCTACACAACAATTGTGAGATGGATTTCTCTTCGCGTTGTAAAGTATTGTATATGCGTGCACGCAGTGGGTTCCGCCCTTCTTCGCTCACGCATTCGATTTGTATGTGGGTTTGTAACTTTTTGCGCGAAGTGAAGTGCAGCGCATATCGCTGTGTGTTTCGGATACGAAACAAGGTTTATGATTATACAATCTCACATGAGTTTGCAACTTTCTGCGCGAAACAAGGTATAGTCTATATCGTCGTGTGCTTCGTGTGTGTCGTGTGGCGCGAAACGAGGTTTATAATTATTAGACATTTTTTATGCAGAAATTTATTATAAAAAAAAAATAATTTATAACTAAAATTTAGGTTATTTACAATATCCAATATATTTATACTGCAACATATACAAATATGCTTTTTCTATGCAAAATATATGTAAAATAATATGCATTATACAAGATGTCCGATAATTTTTGACACACTCGAAGTGTGAAGATAGATTGGTTCAAACTGAGAAGGAAAGTCCTATACCATTTTGCGATTTTCATAATAATTATTGACAAATTAATTAAAAAAGATCGACCAATTCGCGTGAGTATAAGCGCGCAGTGAGAAAAGATAACCCAAAAGTAGGCGTATGACAAAATTTTGGGAGGAGCGCTCTACAAATGACAATAGTTATGTACGAACGGTACATAACGATGGATTTTCGCGTTCTAGCCTTAGAATATATATAAATGGAGGGGGAATGCCTTTGTTTCCTGATAGAAAAACTTGTCGGAAGGAAGTGAGAAAGAAAATCATAGTTGCCTCTCTCTTATGAGTAACTGCTCACAAGCGCGCATACACGACTTACCGATTTAGCCTAATGAAAAATAAAGTTACATTAGTCACATGCGTGTGTACACAAAAGTATGTATATCTACAGATACGATGCTTGTATGTGCAGTTACTCACAAGAGAGAGACAACTACGATTTTCTTTCTCACTTCCTTCCGACACTTTTCAGCCTGATATTTCCCTTCTATTTATATATGTTCTAAGGTTCTAGCAATCACATATTAATGTCGCCCCATATCAGGCCGTCCTTTCTCATCGCGCGATAATACTCACGCGAATTGGTCGATCTTTTTTAATTAATTTCTCAATAATTATTACGAAAATCTCAAAATGGTACAGGACTTTTCTTCTCAGTTTGACCTAATCTATCTTCACACTTCGGGTATGTCAAAAATTATCAAATACCCTGTATATGCAAAGTATATGTCAAAATATGTTTTTATAAAAAAATGTCTTTTGTATTAATAATGTTTATCTATGTTACTATCCAATGAGCAGACAATATTTTTTAAATGTGGTACTAATTTATTATTCATTAATTATTGTTCGGATGTCGACCTCGACGAGATCGCCCGAAACTGAAAGAGACGCTCAGACTTGAGCGAGAAGCAGTGTGTAGCGCGAATCCATGGATTCGCTGGAGGAATATGAAAGTAGTTAGTGGGCACTATGGGGCGTCAAAACAAACCCCCACTCCTCGGCCACTGGCGCCGACCCCTGCTGTGCCTGTCTGGGGCCCTCCCCCCTAAGGGTGTCTGTGGGAAAAAAGTGGAGGGGCCTCGTGGACGTCTACGAGTCAAATTTCCATTTAAATTTTTTATTTTTTTATTTTTTTTATTTATTTTTTTTATTTTTTTTTTCGGTCGCGTGAACATGCTCGGGTTCGAACCTGGGTCCTCCACCTCTCGAAACAGGGTCCTAGTATGCTGAGCTATCCGAAAACTTATTAGAATAGAAGTTAAATGTAGTATTTATGGAGAGTAGTTCTTTATTTTTTTATTTTTTATTTTTTTATTTTTTTTTATTTTTTATTTTTTTTTTTTTTTCGGTCGCGTGAACATGCTCGGGTTCGAACCTGGGTCCTCCACCTCTCCAAACAGGGTCCTAGTATGCTGAGCTATCCGAAAACTTATTAGAATAGAAGTTAAACGTAGTATTTATGGAGAGTAGTTCTTTATTTTTTTTATTTTTTATTTTTTTATTTTTTTTTATTTTTTATTTTATCGGTCGCGTGAACATGCTCGGGCTCGAACCTGAGTCCTCCGCCTCTCCAAACAGGGTCCTAGTATGCTAAGCTAGCTGAAAACTTATTAGAATAGAAGTTAAACGTAGTATTTATGGAGAGTAGTCCAGCGCTAAGATAGGGGTCCTGGCGGTCCGATTGGTTCTCCCCATAGTGCCCAGTCCTCCGATAGGTTCCGACGGTTCCGTCGATTTAAAAAAGTGGGTTGGAAAAACGAGCCAAAAAATAGTGCGAGGGAGAAAGCGGGCAAGATGTCTGCCGGAAAGCAGACGTGACAACAACCGACAAAACGGCGACTGTCGAGACTGGAGACGCGTCTAGACATAAGCATAAGGCATCCAGCTTCCCCTCCCCTTACGGAAAACCGAAAGATATCGTGCGGTATACAACATCGTCCTATCGCCCCCCTTAGAGGAAAGCCAGGGGAGATGTACGCTATATGTCGCCCACCCTCTTCCACCCTTCCTGTTGAAAAGAGAAAGTTGGATAAGGTACCGCTAGAATAAACTAGATGCTATGACGTGGTAACGAACACGTGCGTGCATGTACGGGTACGATTGTCCGAGGGGGGTGCGCCCCGCTGCACAGATAGACATACGGTAACAACATCGCTGGAGACGTTAGAAAGGGTCTTGGAATATATACGGGTACCTGAGGCTGTTTGACGCTGAGACTTAGGACGGAGACTATGACGTCACGGAGACGTCGGGGGAAGAAAGGATAGGAAAAGAGAAAATGTTTTTACGTAGCATTATTTTAAAAACAGTTTTATTTATATTTATTTATATTTCTTACATAAGAATATTATGCTTTGTACAATAAAAAATTATTTTACATAAAAATATTTGTACAATAAAAATTCTTATTTACAATTAAATATAACTATATTGCGTAGCAAAAAAGATTATCTCTTAGCACGAGGGAAAATACGCGAATTCGTTATATTGCAACTTTAAAAACGAGAGTTGAGAAAACACAGAAGAAAAATTACCGTTCTGCTACATAGCCGTATGGTAACGAACAATGACTATTGATAAATTTACGTTTCATCAATACAGGAGCACATACTTCAGTTTCATAGCGTGTTACCAGCTCATGAAACACAGTACGCCAAATTGCTCTAAACCGTAAGTTTATCGAAGTTCCAGCCGATTCTTCCTCATTTTCTTCATTTTCCCCTACCCTTTCTTTAGCTAACATCAAATTTCTAATACTAAGAAAATTGATTAGTTGAGAGTTTTCAAAATTTAAGGTTATGCCCTTCACTTTGCAGCATTCGTGTGTTCGTCCGTCCGGTGCACGAACAATGTACGTATAAAATTTAGGGCACCAGATACGAACGTCTCGATATAGCTACCGCGGCCGTAACTTTCAAGTTCGTCCGTCATATCGCCTAGAAAATTTCCCGTACGTGGTTCATACGTTCGGGTCACCGCTACTCACGTAAATACATGAATCCGTATCATAATACAAAACGCGACGATCTAATCGCTCTAAATAAGAATATAATTTTAAACGCGTCTGCGCCGTCGTATATGCAACTATTACAACATTCGTTATCGGTGAGGGAATGACAGCGTCTTGTCGCAATCGCCACGAAAGATATATTACTTCGTCGTTTACGGGTAATATGCCGGTTATCTCGTGCTCAGCACTCATCATCAATGTCGCAAAACGCTGAGGCGTTCTCACGACTTCGGTATTTGGTAAATTGGATCGCTGACCGAATTTTCCCCAAAAAGAATTTAAGCACAGCTTCGCGACAGAACGTAAACCGGGATTCCGAGTAACGTTACGTTTATCAAGAACGATATCTTCGGTTTTCTCGTACTCCCTCAGATATCGTTCTTTAGCATCGTCGTCGTTTTCCCCGCATTCACACGGCCATCCACTGGCTTCTTGTTTAAGCTGCAAGAATGTATTTATATATTCGGTGAACAATCCGCCTTGACGTGTCGTATGATCGAATTGGCTAACTTTATATTGCCAAATCTCGCTTACAGCTGTCACGAGATAACCCTTTCCGTTGGCCTTGCGTAATTCACAGGTCACCCACGTACCCTCGAATTCGCGTTCACGAGCATCGTCATGTGTACAGGGCACCTGCGAAAATGTTTCGCAACAACTGCGGCATAAAGCAAAAAGCAATTTTCCCTGCACACGATATGGGAGTACCGGATGAAATAGGTCGCGTGGTGGGAGTACTCTGCAACGTATGAGCCCTTCAATCGTATCGAAATTATAATTCGGTGCCCTTCCGATTATTGCGGAACATTCCTCGCCGACGTAAATATCCGGATGGTCGATTGGGAACAAAGAGGGTACAAAGAGCACACGTCCACGTATCGTATTTTCTCCGTACCCGTAACCTCATAACGAGTCACGATATTTCCCGTGCGGCTGCCGAAAAATGCATCGCGAGGATCGAGCGGAGATGTTTCCACCATCGGATGATTTTCGAGATATTCGCGCATTTCGTGATTATCGCGTCATAATTTATCAAAATTATTTTTAACAAAAAATTAATTGTTCAACCAAATCTTTCTTTCATTGTCAATATTATAGATCTAAATTTACTTCCGAGATGTAAAATATCATCCGCTAAGTCTGCATATTTTTCTTCCTATATAAGTTGCAAAGATCATCAAGCGAATTATCTTTTCAAATAAACATATTCAAATAATCATCAAACAAGAGAGTCTTTTCAAATAAACAGTAAGATGTACCGACACTATCTGCGCACGTACAAATTCGATACGATACAACACACACAAATAATATTGTTTTCTAAAATAATAAATTATTGTTTATTTTACAATCACCAAAACAATGAACAGCTAAAAGCACTTATTAATAATTATAAATTATTTTACTTTAACAATAAATTTGTATTTTTAAATAATTAAATTGAATCAGCAAAAATTGTTCTATTTCACCGAAAAAAGAAGTTTTGTTGTAACATTAAACTTGTTAAATTCGCTCAATTTAACAAATTTTTAATTTAATAAAATTTTTATTTGTTAAATTTGTCATATTTAATTTTTAATATTAAATTTGTTTCTTTATTTTGTTATAATATTAAATAATTCATTATAATAGCAAAATATGGACATATTTTTCATATATGCAATAACAACAATTGTATTACTGATTAAAATTCTTTTTCTCTATTAGATCAAAAAACATTTTAATAATTGATAATGATATGTTTATGAAAGTTTACTCTATTTAACTATTGAAAAAAAGTTTTGTTTTCTTACGATATTAAATTACTATTTATACACACACATTTACATCGCAAAAAATATAACCGATACTTTACTATAAGATTTTGTTATACTATTAGTAAGATTCTTTTCATTCTTACCTCTAAAAATTCGGGTTTATAGATATGAATGAACGGTTTCATGCCAACCCTAATTATAAAAATACCTTCTTTAGAATGAAACATATATTGCTCAAGCCATTGTTTGCGTTCTACGATAAGTACATAATTAGATATTTAGTATTACTTTGTTTTTGTGACAAAATTTACTAATTATTATACTGATTTACAGTAAATGACAATTTTTTTTTTCATTTATTAATTCCTTTAAACTTTTTACTAAAAATATATAAACAATATTTGTAAAAGCATATAATAACAATATCTTATGTATAAGATTTTTACCATAGTCCGTTTGCTTCATTAATTTAAATGCCATGCTAAAAGGAAATCTACCGATCTGAGAAATATTTTTGAGCTTTTGTCGAAGAACGTATTGATGATGTACTATCGATATAATTGCGGGAATTATTAAAACTACGAACAAGGCGCACAATATCAAAAAGATTAAGTCCATTTTTGTAGCCTGTAAATATATTAAACAGCCCAAGTTACCAAATATGTAATGCATAAATTATTATAAATACTTTGTAAGATTGAATTTTACACTCACACATTGACAAATATTTTATTGACGCGATGTTTATATCATTATTATCTTTATTAATTCAGAAAATTATATAAAGATACTTTATTAAAGAAGATGGAATATAATATGTATATAAATATATATCATCGATGAAAATTGAGTATAAAATTAATGGTTGAGAATATTTCGTCGGCAAAACATTTCTCGATTATTTCTATGTAACTCGTCCAAATTTGCAATCTGTGTTCATTAATCGAAAGATTCACGAGATAAATTATTTATATTCATGCAATAAATTATTTATATTTTATTTTTCTACCGTATTTCATTGAGTTTTTGAAAAAGTTTTGCGGTTTAAAACGTATAATTATTCTTTTTTGCTTCCTCATAGAGGAAGCTTTGTTTTTGTGACAAAATATTTTTTCGAATTTTTTATGCCAATGTGTTCAAAATGTTCCAAAACGTCAAAAAATTATATTCCTAGAAAATGTATGTATCTGTGTATGTATGTATGTATGTACGGAATGTTTGTACAACTCTAACTTCCGCAATTTTTGAGATATCTGATCAAATTTTTTTATATGAATAGATTATTATAAAAGGATGGTTGGTTATGAATTTGGTGATAGAGTCAGCATCAGTGAAAGAGTCCATTTTCTATAAAATTTTGAATTTTTTGAAAAATGTATGTATACGAATTATACTCGGAAATAATTTTCGCAAATTCTGAGATATCGGGTTAAATTTTTTACATAAATAGAGTATCATCAAAAACGCTGAAAGTGAAGATAATTTCCAGCACGTGCAAAAATGTTTTGGTCAACAACGAAATATTAGTATTGAAACAGCTATCAAGGCATTAAAATGCATTACTGACAGCTCCGTCTTTTAAACTGTTTATCAATGTTTCTTGTGTGTTATCTTTTCTTATAATAAAATTAATTAAGTTTTTCTTAAATGAGTTTTTATATTTCTGAAAATCTATAATCTACAATGTAAATGTATAATTTATAATTATATAAAATTAAAAAAGTATGTAAATTAGAAAATAGCATATTGCTTCTTTATCTTCTATATCTTTTTATTTCGCTCACAAAGTTTCCTCTATAGGGAAGTAAAAATTGAAAAAAAAACCCGCTTACTTTAAGGAACTTAAGTTTTGTGAGATAAAATAAAATAATGAGGAAGTAATGCGTAAGTTTCTAATTTGCATGATTTTCAGTTTGTTTAACAATAATTTTAAGATATGATATATATACGTGTTCACAAAATATTAAAGCAATATTGAATTTCAAATTTTTGATTAAACGTACATTTGAGCATAAGCGCTCCATCATTACTGTTTAATTGAAATATATGTACAGTATATAACCGAGTTTCAAAGAATTATAATTTGCAAAATTAAGTATCCGCCCGTATTTTGTTTCATGAGTTTCATTATTAAATTATTACATTTTAACTTTGCACGAATTACTTTGTGTCTTGAAAAAAATAAAAAGCAAAACCACGAATTTTATCTAAATGATACTGAAAAAATGCAAGATTTCGGTACTTACTGTTTGTTACGTTGGAGCAAACAATAATGCTTTGCCAAAATATTTGTCACTTTTAGCAAATATCGCTGCGCTTTACTACTAATTATAAATCATAATTTATCGTGCTTTATATATAAATATAGTATAACTAAATATAATAAAATAACCGAGAAAAAGAGAGAGGAGAAGAATAGATGCTTTAAAAAAGATGTTTTAGAATAACTTTTTTTTAAAGCAGAATATTATATAATTGTTTTTACTTCTTCTCGACATAAGATTCGATCACGAAATGTTGCAACTTAATCTTTATTATTCAAGTCTTAATCTTTATTATTTTATCCTATCTTATTTTTATTTTTAATTCTCATTTTGCGCGACTCGAACCAGCAATATATAATATGCAATGCAATACACACAACGGAACCGTATCACTTATTTTATATGATTTCTCCTCGCAAACATTTGAAATATTTCTATACGATTGTGTGAACTACCCTTTGATAACAATGAGGTACGAGATGTAAACGAGATAAAAACAATAATTGTTTGCATATACATAGTATATCTAACAATAAGTAATAATATACAGGGTGTAACAGAGCGCCGTATCAGCCGTTTTTTGAGGAAACAACGCATTTTCGCGAAAAATGTTTCATACAAAAGTTGTAGAGCTCTAAGTGGCGTATTATATAATAATATTAGTATGACCTTGAATAACGCCGTCACATAATGACATTATGTTTATAATTTGCAATCTTCTTGCGTATTCAGCTGATCATGATTGTTACTTGCCAAATCGGTTACGATAATATTTTATAAATATTTGATTCTTGCTTTATTCTTGACAGAAAATTTTTTACATTCGGTAATTACTGTTAAATTATTGTTCCATTAGTGATGTGAGCACACGTATTAGATAATATACAATACATTTATTGCAATTTTACATTTATTAAGCGCATTTTGTTGTCTAAATGCGTTTAATAGTTTATTATTCTTTTAATTAAAATATATTTACGTATTTAATTTAAATACTTAAATATTTGAACTAGAAAAATGATCGTATATTATAATAAAAATCGCGCACGTATTACGATAAGAGAATATAAGTGTTTGAATAAGTCAATAGAATTAAAAAATTAAGTATTTAAAAAAGCTCAAATAATGGATGAGAATCAATAATAAATAAAAATCTAGATCAATTGAAGCCCGGACGCTGTACTTAGAGCATGAACAATAATTATTATCTATCTTTCTTTAGGAATACATTAACTATGTGTTACAAATAGTTCAAACATTTTGACTCACTTCGAGTCCTTTTAAACGAAACTCGGATAAAAGGATTAAGAATTAAAAAGATGCAAGCGGTAAATCTATTTAAAGCATAGCGACGTAATGATAAATATAATTTGATAATACAGCACAATAAAATTATACATTATAGCTTAACGCGCTTAGTACTCTGCGTTGATACCACTGCTT
>NW_027223330.1:5878748-5978748 GCF_030449975.1 Polyergus mexicanus
AAGCAGTGGTATCAACGCAGAGTACTAAATCATATAAAATAAGTGATACGGTTCCGTTGTGTGTATTGCATTGCATATTATATATTGCTGGTTCGAGTCGCGCAAAATGAGAATTAAAAATAAAAATAAGATAGGATAAAATAATAAAGATTAAGACTTGAATAATAAAGATTAAGTTGCAACATTTCGTGATCGAATCTTATGTCGAGAAGAAGTAAAAACAATTATATAATATTCTGCTTTAAAAAAAAGTTATTCTAAAACATCTTTTTTAAAGCATCTATTCTTCTCCTCTCTCTTTTTCTCGGTTATTTTATTATATTTAGTTATACTATATTTATATATAAAGCACGATAAATTATGATTTATAATTAGTAGTAAAGCGCAGCGATATTTGCTAAAAGTGACAAATATTTTGGCAAAGCATTATTGTTTGCTCCAACGTAACAAACAGTAAGTACCGAAATCTTGCATTTTTTCAGTATCATTTAGATAAAATTCGTGGTTTTGCTTTTTATTTTTTTCAAGACACAAAGTAATTCGTGCAAAGTTAAAATGTAATAATTTAATAATGAAACTCATGAAACAAAATACGGGCGGATACTTAATTTTGCAAATTATAATTCTTTGAAACTCGGTTATATACTGTACATATATTTCAATTAAACAGTAATGATGGAGCGCTTATGCTCAAATGTACGTTTAATCAAAAATTTGAAATTCAATATTGCTTTAATATTTTGTGAACACGTATATATATCATATCTTAAAATTATTGTTAAACAAACTGAAAATCATGCAAATTAGAAACTTACGCATTACTTCCTCATTATTTTATTTTATCTCACAAAACTTAAGTTCCTTAAAGTAAGCGGGTTTTTTTTTCAATTTTTACTTCCCTATAGAGGAAACTTTGTGAGCGAAATAAAAAGATATAGAAGATAAAGAAGCAATATGCTATTTTCTAATTTACATACTTTTTTAATTTTATATAATTATAAATTATACATTTACATTGTAGATTATAGATTTTCAGAAATATAAAAACTCATTTAAGAAAAACTTAATTAATTTTATTATAAGAAAAGATAACACACAAGAAACATTGATAAACAGTTTAAAAGACGGAGCTGTCAGTAATGCATTTTAATGCCTTGATAGCTGTTTCAATACTAATATTTCGTTGTTGACCAAAACATTTTTGCACGTGCTGGAAATTATCTTCACTTTCAGCGTTTTTGATGATACTCTATTTATGTAAAAAATTTAACCCGATATCTCAGAATTTGCGAAAATTATTTCCGAGTATAATTCGTATACATACATTTTTCAAAAAATTCAAAATTTTATAGAAAATGGACTCTTTCACTGATGCTGACTCTATCACCAAATTCATAACCAACCATCCTTTTATAATAATCTATTCATATAAAAAAATTTGATCAGATATCTCAAAAATTGCGGAAGTTAGAGTTGTACAAACATTCCGTACATACATACATACATACACAGATACATACATTTTCTAGGAATATAATTTTTTGACGTTTTGGAACATTTTGAACACATTGGCATAAAAAATTCGAAAAAATATTTTGTCACAAAAACAAAGCTTCCTCTATGAGGAAGCAAAAAAGAATAATTATACGTTTTAAACCGCAAAACTTTTTCAAAAACTCAATGAAATACGGTAGAAAAATAAAATATAAATAATTTATTGCATGAATATAAATAATTTATCTCGTGAATCTTTCGATTAATGAACACAGATTGCAAATTTGGACGAGTTACATAGAAATAATCGAGAAATGTTTTGCCGACGAAATATTCTCAACCATTAATTTTATACTCAATTTTCATCGATGATATATATTTATATACATATTATATTCCATCTTCTTTAATAAAGTATCTTTATATAATTTTCTGAATTAATAAAGATAATAATGATATAAACATCGCGTCAATAAAATATTTGTCAATGTGTGAGTGTAAAATTCAATCTTACAAAGTATTTATAATAATTTATGCATTACATATTTGGTAACTTGGGCTGTTTAATATATTTACAGGCTACAAAAATGGACTTAATCTTTTTGATATTGTGCGCCTTGTTCGTAGTTTTAATAATTCCCGCAATTATATCGATAGTACATCATCAATACGTTCTTCGACAAAAGCTCAAAAATATTTCTCAGATCGGTAGATTTCCTTTTAGCATGGCATTTAAATTAATGAAGCAAACGGACTATGGTAAAAATCTTATACATAAGATATTGTTATTATATGCTTTTACAAATATTGTTTATATATTTTTAGTAAAAAGTTTAAAGGAATTAATAAATGAAAAAAAAAATTGTCATTTACTGTAAATCAGTATAATAATTAGTAAATTTTGTCACAAAAACAAAGTAATACTAAATATCTAATTATGTACTTATCGTAGAACGCAAACAATGGCTTGAGCAATATATGTTTCATTCTAAAGAAGGTATTTTTATAATTAGGGTTGGCATGAAACCGTTCATTCATATCTATAAACCCGAATTTTTAGAGGTAAGAATGAAAAGAATCTTACTAATAGTATAACAAAATCTTATAGTAAAGTATCGGTTATATTTTTTGCGATGTAAATGTGTGTGTATAAATAGTAATTTAATATCGTAAGAAAACAAAACTTTTTTTCAATAGTTAAATAGAGTAAACTTTCATAAACATATCATTATCAATTATTAAAATGTTTTTTGATCTAATAGAGAAAAAGAATTTTAATCAGTAATACAATTGTTGTTATTGCATATATGAAAAATATGTCCATATTTTGCTATTATAATGAATTATTTAATATTATAACAAAATAAAGAAACAAATTTAATATTAAAAATTAAATATGACAAATTTAACAAATAAAAATTTTATTAAATTAAAAATTTGTTAAATTGAGCGAATTTAACAAGTTTAATGTTACAACAAAACTTCTTTTTTCGGTGAAATAGAACAATTTTTGCTGATTCAATTTAATTATTTAAAAATACAAATTTATTGTTAAAGTAAAATAATTTATAATTATTAATAAGTGCTTTTAGCTGTTCATTGTTTTGGTGATTGTAAAATAAACAATAATTTATTATTTTAGAAAACAATATTATTTGTGTGTGTTGTATCGTATCGAATTTGTACGTGCGCAGATAGTGTCGGTACATCTTACTGTTTATTTGAAAAGACTCTCTTGTTTGATGATTATTTGAATATGTTTATTTGAAAAGATAATTCGCTTGATGATCTTTGCAACTTATATAGGAAGAAAAATATGCAGACTTAGCGGATGATATTTTACATCTCGGAAGTAAATTTAGATCTATAATATTGACAATGAAAGAAAGATTTGGTTGAACAATTAATTTTTTGTTAAAAATAATTTTGATAAATTATGACGCGATAATCACGAAATGCGCGAATATCTCGAAAATCATCCGATGGTGGAAACATCTCCGCTCGATCCTCGCGATGCATTTTTCGGCAGCCGCACGGGAAATATCGTGACTCGTTATGAGGTTACGGGTACGGAGAAAATACGATACGTGGACGTGTGCTCTTTGTACCCTCTTTGTTCCCAATCGACCATCCGGATATTTACGTCGGCGAGGAATGTTCCGCAATAATCGGAAGGGCACCGAATTATAATTTCGATACGATTGAAGGGCTCATACGTTGCAGAGTACTCCCACCACGCGACCTATTTCATCCGGTACTCCCATATCGTGTGCAGGGAAAATTGCTTTTTGCTTTATGCCGCAGTTGTTGCGAAACATTTTCGCAGGTGCCCTGTACACATGACGATGCTCGTGAACGCGAATTCGAGGGTACGTGGGTGACCTGTGAATTACGCAAGGCCAACGGAAAGGATTATCTCGTGACAGCTGTAAGCGAGATTTGGCAATATAAAGTTAGCCAATTCGATCATACGACACGTCAAGGCGGATTGTTCACCGAATATATAAATACATTCTTGCAGCTTAAACAAGAAGCCAGTGGATGGCCGTGTGAATGCGGGGAAAACGACGACGATGCTAAAGAACGATATCTGAGGGAGTACGAGAAAACCGAAGATATCGTTCTTGATAAACGTAACGTTACTCGGAATCCCGGTTTACGTTCTGTCGCGAAGCTGTGCTTAAATTCTTTTTGGGGAAAATTCGGTCAGCGATCCAATTTACCAAATACCGAAGTCGTGAGAACGCCTCAGCGTTTTGCGACATTGATGATGAGTGCTGAGCACGAGATAACCGGCATATTACCCGTAAACGACGAAGTAATATATCTTTCGTGGCGATTGCGACAAGACGCTGTCATTCCCTCACCGATAACGAATGTTGTAATAGTTGCATATACGACGGCGCAGACGCGTTTAAAATTATATTCTTATTTAGAGCGATTAGATCGTCGCGTTTTGTATTATGATACGGATTCATGTATTTACGTGAGTAGCGGTGACCCGAACGTATGAACCACGTACGGGAAATTTTCTAGGCGATATGACGGACGAACTTGAAAGTTACGGCCGCGGTAGCTATATCGAGACGTTCGTATCTGGTGCCCTAAATTTTATACGTACATTGTTCGTGCACCGGACGGACGAACACACGAATGCTGCAAAGTGAAGGGCATAACCTTAAATTTTGAAAACTCTCAACTAATCAATTTTCTTAGTATTAGAAATTTGATGTTAGCTAAAGAAAGGGTAGGGGAAAATGAAGAAAATGAGGAAGAATCGGCTGGAACTTCGATAAACTTACGGTTTAGAGCAATTTGGCGTACTGTGTTTCATGAGCTGGTAACACGCTATGAAACTGAAGTATGTGCTCCTGTATTGATGAAACGTAAATTTATCAATAGTCATTGTTCGTTACCATACGGCTATGTAGCAGAACGGTAATTTTTCTTCTGTGTTTTCTCAACTCTCGTTTTTAAAGTTGCAATATAACGAATTCGCGTATTTTCCCTCGTGCTAAGAGATAATCTTTTTTGCTACGCAATATAGTTATATTTAATTGTAAATAAGAATTTTTATTGTACAAATATTTTTATGTAAAATAATTTTTTATTGTACAAAGCATAATATTCTTATGTAAGAAATATAAATAAATATAAATAAAACTGTTTTTAAAATAATGCTACGTAAAAACATTTTCTCTTTTCCTATCCTTTCTTCCCCCGACGTCTCCGTGACGTCATAGTCTCCGTCCTAAGTCTCAGCGTCAAACAGCCTCAGGTACCCGTATATATTCCAAGACCCTTTCTAACGTCTCCAGCGATGTTGTTACCGTATGTCTATCTGTGCAGCGGGGCGCACCCCCCTCGGACAATCGTACCCGTACATGCACGCACGTGTTCGTTACCACGTCATAGCATCTAGTTTATTCTAGCGGTACCTTATCCAACTTTCTCTTTTCAACAGGAAGGGTGGAAGAGGGTGGGCGACATATAGCGTACATCTCCCCTGGCTTTCCTCTAAGGGGGGCGATAGGACGATGTTGTATACCGCACGATATCTTTCGGTTTTCCGTAAGGGGAGGGGAAGCTGGATGCCTTATGCTTATGTCTAGACGCGTCTCCAGTCTCGACAGTCGCCGTTTTGTCGGTTGTTGTCACGTCTGCTTTCCGGCAGACATCTTGCCCGCTTTCTCCCTCGCACTATTTTTTGGCTCGTTTTTCCAACCCACTTTTTTAAATCGACGGAACCGTCGGAACCTATCGGAGGACTGGGCACTATAGGGAGAACCAATCGGACCGCCAGGACCCCTATCTTAGCGCTGGACTACTCTCCATAAATACTACGTTTAACTTCTATTCTAATAAGTTTTCAGCTAGCTTAGCATACTAGGACCCTGTTTGGAGAGGCGGAGGACTCAGGTTCGAGCCCGAGCATGTTCACGCGACCGATAAAATAAAAAATAAAAAAAAATAAAAAAATAAAAAATAAAAAAAATAAAGAACTACTCTCCATAAATACTACGTTTAACTTCTATTCTAATAAGTTTTCGGATAGCTCAGCATACTAGGACCCTGTTTGGAGAGGTGGAGGACCCAGGTTCGAACCCGAGCATGTTCACGCGACCGAAAAAAAAAAAAAAAAATAAAAAAAAATAAAAAAATAAAAAATAAAAAAATAAAGAACTACTCTCCATAAATACTACATTTAACTTCTATTCTAATAAGTTTTCGGATAGCTCAGCATACTAGGACCCTGTTTCGAGAGGTGGAGGACCCAGGTTCGAACCCGAGCATGTTCACGCGACCGAAAAAAAAAAAATAAAAAAAAAAATAAAAAAATAAAAAAATAAAAAATTTAAATGGAAATTTGACTCGTAGACGTCCACGAGGCCCCTCCACTTTTTTCCCACAGACACCCTTAGGGGGGAGGGCTCCAGACAGGCACAGCAGGGGTCGGCGCCAGTGGCCGAGGAGTGGGGGTTTGTTTTGACGCCCCATAGTGCCCACTAACTACTTATGAATTAAAGAAATTACTCACGTGAGCGTAGGTTTTAAAGAACGTTTATTCGAAAACCCGGGGAGCGAGCGACGATACGTATCCCGCGTTTAAGATTGCAAATCTTTTTAATGTCTGTCTCTAACCTGCCTTTCTCCGCGTTTCGGAAATCTTGAAGGTCCTCTTGTTAGAGGACTTCGCGAGAACAGAAATCTTGAGCGCGAACGCAGGATTAGTTTTAGCGCGAGGCAGAAGACAAACGCGATGCGGTGAATGATTAAGAGCTCTCGGATTCCTCACTTACACAATGTTACACTATCTTAACATTAAATAATGAAAGAATACGATTTGAGATTTTATCGAATTGACCGCCTTGAGAATATGAACGCGATCGGATGCGAGACAATTTGGAACGATTTTGAGACGAGTAAGCCACTTTAACTCCAACGAGAATAGAGAAAGAGAATTGATTGAGATCGATGAATGTCGACCGGCTCGAATCGTCGTAGCAGGCAGATTAAATCGACCGACCGCGGAAGCTCGCGCTTAGCCGATAGAAATAACAAGGGTTTTTCGGCATCGAATGTTCTAGAACCAGCTGTTTGTTACAGCTTTTCACTATAAGAATAACGCACCGAGCGGATGACCGCGGCGCTGTTTGTTCTCGCTCGTGTTTTGATTTTCGAGGTAATTGTTTGACTATAACGGCGACGTTCGCCGTTGAAATTTAGACACGAACTTTAATGTTTCAATTTTGAACAATTATACATTATATAATTGATTGTAAAAATAATATTTATTTAATATTTATTAATTATTAATTTTACATGAAATATTTATTTGAAATAGCAAATGATAATATAAATATTTTTTAATGATTAAAAAGAGACTTAACCCATTATTTTTAAAATCTTTTCTAAAAAATTTTTAAAAACATTTTTAAAAATATTGTCTGCTCATTGGGTACGTGAATGTTATTCATCTCTGGAACTGAGTAAATACATTTTTTAAATGTTTCTTTATTATTTTACTTATACACAATTAAAAAGTTTGTGTAAAATTCAACATTTATTGCATGTGCTAAATGGTCCACACAAATTTTTTGTTAATTTAATATAATATAGATAATATGTATATATGTATATACATATATACTGGGTGTTAGAAAAGTCTGGAAACGGTCAAATATATCGAAAATGAAACTTTTCTGAGAAAAATGTTTCGAACCAAAGTTGTAGAGCTCTAAATGGCGCATTATACAATATTAGTATGACCTTAAATAGCACCGTCAAGGTCAAAAATTACTTTGAGTTTCTTAAATGGAACCCCCTATTTTTCATTACATATTCTTATAGCTTAACTCGAGAGCTTTCCAAAACATTACAATAAAGTATTTTTTTATTAAGTACTTTTTGAGTTATTTTATATTTTAATCTGACATATTTTGATATAAAAAATAAAATATTTTGTAAAATATTCAGTTTTCGATAATTTTACCGTAATATTTCTATGTACAGAATAATAAGACAAATTAATTAGTGCCAAAAAAAACAAATAATTGTTTAAAAAAATACATTGTAAATAATTTTCTTAAAAACAATTTTTTTTTTATACTAATTGATTTGTCTCATTATTCTGTACATAGAAGTATTACGGTAAGATGATCAAAAACTAAATATTTTACGAGATATTTAATTTTTTATATCAAAATATGTCAGACTAAAATATGAAATAACTCAAAGAGTACTTAATAAAAAATACTTTATTATAGTGTTTTGGAAAGCTCTCATGCCAGCTACAAGATGTCAGCTACAAGAATACTAAATAAAAAATGGAGGTGTCCATTTAAGATTTTAAAGTTGACCTTCACATGACCTTCAAATGATTTTTCAAGGTCAAATAATTGTCACCATCTTATGGCCCCCTTGAAGCCACACAACTTTTATTTGAAACATTTTTTGATTTAACGCAGTGTTTCTGAGATATTTGAGTGGGTCCTTTAAAATGGGACACCCTGTATATATATCATATATATATGGTATATAGGGTGTCCCGCAACTGAAACTGATATCCACACTGAAACTGTGTTTTCTTTGTGTCATTTTAGTCCAAAAGTCTTAATACACATATGCCACATATAATAAATTTTATGTAAAATCAACATATTTTTAATAATAAAACTTAAAAAAAAGTTATTGATAGTCTGCACTCATTCTCACTCTTATTATAGAATAAAATCAACATTTTTTTCTGTAAATTTTAACAGATAAATCTTGTGAACAATATGGAACGTGTCTATTGGGTAAAATTAAAAATATGTGGACAATTGTGTTAATTGTACACTTTTTTCAGTTGTTTTAATAATATTAAATATATTAAATATTGAACAGAAGCATTTTAACCAATATATTTTTAACAAGAAGATTTTTCCAAATTGAACGAGAAAAATTTTCTAACTGTCTATTGATACAATTATTTTAAAATTGCTTTAAAATTACTTTAATTAATAGAATTACTTTAAAAATTTATATTTTATAAAAAAATTTATGAGAAAAATTATACAAAATAAATTACATTTTTTAAAAATAAGATAATATTTAAGAGAATTATAATTTAAATCACAATAAACAATAATATTTTCTTAAAACTGAAGACTTTAAATTTGTGACGCTTATCTGACAAAAAAATTATCTTGTAAGTAGAGAAAACGAACTAGAAAATAAAAAGGAACCACCCACTTTATAATATAAACTACATAAAATTGTTTAAAATATATAAAATATTTGGAAATATGCAAAAAATATACAAATATGCACGAAATATGCAAATACGCACAATATACGTAAATATGCATTTTTAGAATGCCTTGTTTGATATAAAATTTCTATTTTGATCTTACTTTCCAATCTGTTTTCTAAAAAAATATGCAGTTACATAAAAATCCGATGTCTAATAATTATATAATTTCATATGAATTTGCTTGCAACTTTTTGTGAGAAGCGAGGTTCAGCCCATATAGCTGTGTACTTCGGACGCGAATGATTTATAATTGTAGAGTTTTATATGGGTTTGCAACTTTCTGGGCGAAGTGAGGAAATAAAATGTTGTGTCACAATATTGTGTGTGTATCCTTCTTTTAGTATTAATGTCAGAAAATTGTTTGTTACTAATTAGATGTATTTAATAAACTTTTTTTGTTAATAACTTTGTAATAAAAAACGAGCAACGCTTAAAATCTTTTAGAGAATACTTAGGACAGTGACTTTGACAACATTTGTCAAGATCATTAACATTTGAAGGGACTGTTCTTATGTAAATATATGTGTTTGTTAATTTGTAAGATTTTAACATATGAAAAAAAAGTTAACATAATATGCGTGTGCGTGTGCGTGTGCGTGTGTGTGTGTGCGCGCGCGTGCGTGTGCGCGCGCGCGCGTGTGTGTGTGTGTGTGCCGTGGCCAAAATTATTTTTTGTTTTTGATGACTTTTTAAATTCCTACAAAGACGATGCTCAATTTAATGGATCACATTCAGAAGAATATCTATATACACAGGGTGTCTAGTAAAGATTGTGCCAACGCTCGTGAGCGAGTAGAGCATAGTAAACTGAACAGGAAAATCCTGTAACTTTTTTTTCTATAACGCTTAATAAAAGAAATTTATTATTGATTAAAGTCTGGCCAATTGGCACCGACTTTTAGCCGTGCGCTTGGTAGTGTGCGTCAGCGCTCCGATGGCGCACACTACCGACGTGCGTTCGACTAAAAGTCTGCGCTGATTGGTCAAACTTTACCATATTCGATAATAACTCCTTTATTAAGCATTATAGAAAAAAATGATACAGGACTTTCCCTTCAGTTTACTGTGCTTTATCTGCTCACGAGCGCTGGCACAATCTTTACCAGACACCGCTTAGTATATATCAAAGTTGGGAAGTAACGCGTTACTTGTAACGTCGTTACCGTTACAGTTACTTTTTTGTCGGTAACGATCGTTACTTTTTTCTGTTTGTAACGGTAACGGTAACGTCGTTACACTTTTACAGTAACGGTAACGAATTAGCCGTTTTATCGTTATTTTTTGGTTCTTTATTATCTTATATCTATTCAATAGATGTATTTTTTGAAAAATATTTTGTATCTTTCTATCAACAGGCTGCATTCTAATAGTCATTGCCAGTACTGAAAATCTATATCTATAGTAACGTCCCAGACAGCACAAAACATCCTCAGGATCATCCTGAATATGTCCAGGACGGTTCAGGACATTTGTAGGATGTTTGAAGATATTATTATAAATCTATATTTATAAAAGTTTAATATGCATACATAATTATTTTTAGTTGTGTCGGCTATTTTATATAATTTAGAAATCTTAAGTATTATAATAAGTATTAATGTCCTATAAATGTCCACTGGATAACCCCTGGATGTCTGTAGGATATATCTGCCCTGTCTATTATATTGGATGTCTTTTGGATTTCCAGAGGGCATATACATGTGCAATTAATTGTTAACGTTAATTTCGTTTAATATTAATAATTGAATTTGATGCGCACATTTTCATATATCGAAAATTATTATTTATTTAATATTTCATGAGAAATGTTACTGTTCGCAACATTCCAAAAATTTTACAAATAATAGTATTCAACCGCTAGTTCGTTGGTTTACCGCTATGCGACACGCGAACTCGTATTTGAGATTTGGTCATGAGAATTATATAAAGCTTGCAAAGAGCAACTGACAGGAAATTACAAATGTAATTATTTTTTATCAGTTCAATTTCTGATGCAATCCCAACATAGGGAATTCAGATATTGGATTGTTTAGAAAATATTACACAACTCAAACCCGGGAGCCAAACCTAAAATATTCATGTACAGCACGAAAGCCTCAAATATTAAAGAACGGTGAACTATTTTTAATATTAGATTTTTAATATTGGCAGTAAATAACAAAACATAATTTTAATTTATATTGAAATTTTAAAATTTGCTCCTTGAAACATACGAAAAATATCCCTAACATATCCTATAAAAATCCTTAGGATGTTCCACAGGATCTCCCTGGATTCTCCAGAGGTTAATATACGGCTATCATTTACTCTTCCTCAGGACATCCAGAGGAGATCCGAGGATTACAATGGGATATCCTGAGGATATCCTACATGTATGTCCTGGATGCCCTTTGGACGTCCTAAGGACATCCTTGTGCTGTCTGGGGTAAATTATAAATTTTACAATACTGACAGTGAATATTGGAATACGCTCTTAATAATATCAATATTTCTCTTATCGATATTTAAAAACAATATTTGATAAAAAATTTTCGACAAAATTGAAATTTTATTAAATTACAATTTAAATTCCTATAAAGATAAGTGTATTAAAAAGTAAAAATATTAACATAAAAAATTAGAATCATTAAATAAATTTAATATAAAAAACGCTTACTATATAGAGATTAATTTAGATTATTACATTTAATATTGATTATTAAATAATTTTATAATCTAATAGTTTATTTTAGCATTACAAAAAACAAAAACATAACAAAAAAGCAACGAATCGTTACTTTCTAAGTAACGGTAACTGTAACGGCGTTACTTTTTAAAATCAGTAACGAGTAACGGTAACGAGTTACTTTTTACAAAAAATAACGGTAACGGTAACGCGTTATTTTTATAGAGTAATGTTTCCAACCCTGGTATATATTGTGTCTGTCTATAAATGTTTGAGCAAATCTCTCACAACTGATTAAAATTACAAGAAAGTTTAATAAGAGAAATTATCACAGTTTTTAATCCGCAATACAGCGCATGTAAAAAAATTTTTTTACTCGTAACCTTTTCAAGTTATGAAGGTCACTCTCGTTTTTTTTAATGGAAGCCTCTATTTTTTATTGTATATTCTTATAACTCCTCTTTTCAAAACACTATAATAAAATATTTTTCCATTAAATATTTTTCGAGTTATTTTGTATCTTAATCTGACATATTTTGATATAAAAAATAAAATATCTTGTAAAATATTTAGTTTTCGAAAATCGTACTGTAATACTTTTATGTATAGAATAATGAGACAAATCAATTAGTGCAAAAAAACAATTATTAATAAAAAAAATTTATTGTAAATTACATACTTTTTCTCTTAAAAACAATTATTTCTTTTATACCGATCGATTTACTAGCACCATTTGTTGAAAAAAAATTTGATCGCTTTCATACAATAAAAACTTTTTGAATTATTGAACACGCGGTCGAACAAACAGAATAAATTTCACTTAATGAGTTTAATTAAATTTTTTAAATGCCGGACTTGTTAAATAAACATCCTGTATAATATATACATATAATCTATACATCCTGTATAATGTATACTTATGTGTATGTGTATGCGTGCGTATGTGCGTTCCGTGCGTGCGTGCGTGCAATATAAAATATTATATATTTTTTATAGGCTTCCTTACGTTCATCAATTGTTACGACGTAAAAGAAACTTCTAAGATGCAAAATATATTTATGTTTGCTAAAATCGGGGCTCTGACGATTATTATTCTAGCTGGGTTAATCTGGCTTTGCATGGGTAAGTTTTTAAATAAATCGTTTGTATATATTGTATTTATACTATATATATTTTGGTATATCTTCTGTTAATTAAAGTTTACTATATTAGGACACACAGAAAATTTTGAAAATACTTTTGAAAACACGAATACTGATCCTGGTAAAATTGCTGTGGCCTTCTATTCTGGAATATTTTCTTACTCGGGATGGAATTATTTGAATTTTATGACGGAGGAGTTGAAAGATCCTTATGTGTAAGCTATTTATTCTATGAAGAAATACATGGTTTTCTCCAATATTGTAAAAAGAAAAATTGAAATGTATTGATTACAAAAACAAAAGCTCTGATATATATTGTATATAAAATGTCGAGAAGGAATAGGGTTAATAAGAGCTGAGTAAAGATCCTAGTGCCCAACCAAAGTACCAAAAAGGAAAAAGAATTGTACAAATGGCACCATTCATTCACTCCTGACACACACTGAACAGAAGTATGCAAATATTTAAACTTATATTTCTAACATCTTCTTTTTTGTTCTTTAGGTTGAGAGCTATCTTGTAACTTAACGCATTTGTATTTCAGCATTTGTATTTGTTTTTTCGGATCGGTATACGATTTCATAATCATATTCTTCCAATTTTAATCTAGATTATTATTTAGACATAATCCTGGATCGACTACATTGAATAACTATACCAATCGCTTATGATCCGTTATTATTTTAAATTTAGTACCGTATAAATAAGGTCTGTAATATTTTACTGCCTATACTATGGCTAATAATTTCTTTTCTCGGTAATATTATAATTATGTTCTGCTCGTGATAATATTCTGCTGGCGTAAGCAATCGGTCGGTCTTGGCCTACTGCTCCTTGAGACAATATAGCTCCGATGGCATCATTTAGTACTCTGCGTTGATACCACTGCTTTGACTGAAATCAGAATATTTTAGGCAGTAATTAATTTATTTTTTAAGGTCTCGAGCGCATTTTATTGTTCTCCGTTCTATTCGAACTTTTCTCCTTTTTTCGTTAATTTTGTAAGAGATTTGGCAATTTTAGAGAAATTTTCTATAAATTTTCGATAATATCCCGTTAAATCTATAAAAGATTGTATTTCTTTCACTTTGGTTGATTGGGAATTCTAGTACTGTTTTTAGTTTGAAAGGGTCAGGCATGATTCCGTTTTCGGTTCTTATATATCCTAATTATATTACTTCCTTCTTGAGGAACTTACACTTATCAGGTTGAAACTTTAAATTATGTTTTCGCAATCTGTTTAATACTTCGATAAGCCGTATATTATGTTCCTTTAAACTTGTTCTGTATATGAATATGTCGTCCAAATATACTAGACATTTGATTCCTTGTACTTCAGTCAGCACAAAGTTCATTAATCGCTGGAATGTGGCTGGCGCGTTCTTTAATCCGAACGGCATTTTATTGCATTCCGTGTATGTAATGTCCGTAATGTGCGTAATGTCCATACGGTGTAGAAAACGCTGTCTTACATTTATCGTTCTTGGCCACGGGTATCTGGTGATAACCTGATCTGACGCTAGATCCAAAGTGGTAAAGTACTTTGCGTTTCCCAGTTGGTCTAATATGTCCGTTATGTTAGGTGATGGGAATGCCTATAATTAAATCGTTTAACTTCCGATAATCTACGACTATATGTAATTTTTGTTTACCTGATGCATTGGTCTTCTTAGGGACCACTAGTAATGAAACGTTCCGTTAACTGGTACTTGGTCTAATAATTTTGTCTCAACATATCTTTTATTTGCTGATTTACTTCTTTTTTATGTTTTTCTGATAAGCGTTACGAACGTATATTTACGGGTGTATGGTTGGCCCGAACCATGTTTAATAATTTTCATGTGTGATAATAGGAGTACAAGTAAGTGCATCTCTTTCGATATAAAATATGTCGCTAAAATCTTCACAAAGGGTCTAGGGCCTAGGGAGATAAACATAAGTAAAAGTTGCCTCCGCACATATCAAGTCTAGATTGACACTATAGATTGGCATTTATGTGACCAAAAAATCCTGCAAATATCAACCTTAAAATCACATTTTTGTAAGAGCTATGGAGAGAGAAAGCAAAATCGAAAACATGATTTTTCTCGAAAACAGCTGAACCAATTTTGATGAAAAAAATATATATTATGAACATTAATGAGACTATTTTAAGAATAAATTTAAAAAAATTCTGACAAAATATAGGTAAAAAAATATTTTTGAATTTTTCAAAAAAATTTTTTAGGTTATGTTTCAGAGTTACACCTTCAATTTTTTTTAAAAAGAAACCTTAAAATGTCTGCTTTAACATATTTTTCTCAAATTTTTCATAGAGGTACTTCACAAAAAATGATGAAAATCATGTATGCGGCGCGATACCACGCTTTCACAGCACACTCTCGCTCCAGCCGCGTATTTCGAACCCGACTGACCGATTGACACTATATTAAACTAATTTTAGTCTGTGATCATATGTCACCTTTGGCAATCTCCCGAATCCGCTATTCATTTGTTTTAAACTCTCTAAGGTTTACGACAGATAAACGAGCATTTTATTCTGAAAGCCAACTTCAGCCGTGACTTTTGCTTCCCGCTCACATGAAACATCTGAAAAGAGCTATTAATAAAAATCTTTTGTTATTTCAGGATTTTTCTTGAAAACTGATTGATGTGTATTCGTGATGCATAATAACCGCTAGCAATTAACGTATGCCCAGAAGTACATAATGCCAGCTTTAGTTTTTGATAGTCATTTGTTTCTCTGATTAATACTACGCAAGTTCGGTCTTCCAGCAGAAGTGTTTTTACTTCTTCTTGATTTAAGTATTGTAAACGAAGTAAATTTTTTAACGGCAAAATTTTTTGTCTCACGATGCTGTAAATAATAGAAAAAGATTTGCTCGTAAATTTTACGCAAAGAAGAACATGTATGATGCTATTCACGGTGTAACACAAACTTTACATCAATTAGTAGCAAATTCTATTATACACGCTATAGTAGCAAATTTACGACAAGAACAGAGCAAACTTTATTGTACACAATATGATAACATATTTACGAAAAGAACAGAACAAAGTATACTCTGGCACAACGAGATGCAAAATTCATGCAAATAACAGAGCAAACCTTGCCATGCATGGCATGACAGCAAATTTACAACTTTACTTTATTACAAACTTTACAAAAATATAGTAATCAGCCGATAGTTCGTTTGTTCATCGTTATGCAACGCGCTATATGCATCCATCTCGTATTTGATTTTTAGTCATGAGAAGTATATAAAGCTTGCAAAAAGCAACTGACAGAAGATTTAAAATATAATTATTTCTATCAATTCAATTACTGATACAATCCCAAACATAGGGAATTAAGATATTGGACTAATTGTCTCCCTTAGATCGGGCAGATAAATGTCTAAAAAAGTTTAAATCATCCGTTTATTGTTTACTTAAAATGTATATATATATATATATTTGATTTTTAGTCATGAGAAGTATATGAAGCTTGCAAAAAGCAACTGACAGAAGATTTAAATATAATTATTTCTATCAGTTCAATTACTGATACAATCCCAAACATAGGGAATTAAGATATTGGACTGATTGTTTCTCTGGGTTATGAATTCATTTTCAATTATTCATATATTATTATCATCTCATAATTATAATAAATGCCACCTAAGACTCTTGTCTGCTCGGTCGCATATTCTTAAACGACGCGTCAGAAAACATGATGGATTGCTTCACAAAAAATATTCCTCTCTGCGAGATTTATCGTTCCTCAGAGTTTGTCGCAGAGAGTTTCTGAATCATCCTATACAGAGAATTATCACAAATTTGCTATCATGCCGTACACGGCAAGGTTTGCCCTATTCTTGTCACAAATTTGCTGTCATCCCGTGCACAGCAAGATTTGCCCTATTCTTGTCAGAAATTTGCTGTCATCCCGTGCACAGCAAGGTTTGTCCTGTTCTTGCCACAAATTTGCTGTCATGCCGTGCACGGCAAGGTTTGCTCTATTATTTGCGTAAAATCTGCATCATACTATTGCGACGAGCCTTGCCAGCAAAAGCTAAGCTTTTTCCGAACACACCTTGTTACAATTTTGCTGTAAAGGCATGCTCGGGTTTGCTGCAAACTTTGTGCAAAGTTTGCATCATTTTGCTTCTGGGTATATGCTGTGAGAGGTAGGCCGAGTCTGAAATGGAAAGATGGAGTGAAGGCAGACTTGAGGAGGCTAGGTATTAGAAATTGGAGGGAGAGAGCATGCGATAGAGAGGAATGGAGAAGAATCCTGAGCTCAAGTCCACCAGGGGCTATAGTGCTAGATGCATATATACATAATAATTATTATTTGCATATATTTACCGCGCTTGGTTCTTATTAGTCCTATTCCTTTCTAGCTTACATATTAATAGTATTTTTGTTAAAAGTTAACAATTCAATAATTTTTTATTGTTAGGAATCTACCACGTGCAATATATATATCACTGCCATTAGTGACCTTGATATATGTTATGGCGAATGTTGCTTATTTAACGGTTGTAACACCAACTGCTATGATTGCTTCTAATGCTATCGCAGTGGTAAGCAATATTTTTATACATATGTATGACATTGTATCAGTTAAAGCTGCATTATCAAATATTCTACAGAATTCAGTATTTATATATTAGACTTTCGGCAATCAACTTCTTGGATACATGGCATGGACGATACCTGTAATGGTGGCTATATCCGCCTTCGGAGGACTAAGCGTTCATATTATGACATCGTCTAGGATGTGCTTTGTCGGCGCCAGAAATGGTCATTTTCCCTCAATGCTGAGCCATATTAACATGACCAGACTCACACCCACACCTGCCTTAATATTTCTGGTGTGTATGACGCTAATTACATTTTCTAATTAAGTTTGTTACAATTTTAAAATTCTTGCTTTATAGCTATGACTTAATTAAACTACTTATTTCTAGCTATGGCGGTAAAAGCAAAAGTGAAATATTTTTTTATATTAAATAATCAGCTAAATTAAGTTTTTTCATATTATGACTTAATCCTTTTTGTATTTGCAGTGTATTTTATCCCTTCTAATGTTATGTACGAGTGATATATTTGTGCTGATTCCGTATTGCAGCATAGTAGAATCATTTTTCATTATGATCTCTGTGGCTGGAATTTTGTGGCTGCGTTATAAAAGACCTAATATGGAACGACCAATCAAAGTAATTACTTCACATATATTATTTCATAGATATGATATACGAGTTTGTATATCTATTGGGTTGAGTAAAAAGTCATTGCGTATTTTTTGTATGTTTTTTAAAGTCATTTATTTATATAAAGAACAAAGATCAATCAATGATATATTTTCCGTTTTGTTCGATGACCTTTTGCCATCATTCGGTGAGCTTCATAATTCCCCGTTCGTAGAAGGACCTGTCTTTATTGGCGAAAAACTGAACAAGGTGCTGATTTACCGCCTCATCTGAATTTAACGTTATTGAGGAGTTTTGAAGAGAGCGAAACAAGTGGAAGTCTGACAGCGCAAGGTCAGGCGAGTATGCTGGGTGGGGCAACACATCCCATCCAAGCTCCAATAATTTTTGATGGGTCGCCAAAGATGTGTGTGGTCTCGCGTTGTCGTGATGGAACACAACTCCTTTACGATTGACGAGCTCCGGACGTTTCTGAATGACAGATTTATTCAAACTGTCCAATTGCCGACAGTACACATCCGAATTGATTGTTCGGTTCCTTGGTAGGAGCTCAAAAAACACCACACCCTTTCAATCCCATCACACTGAGAGCATAACCTTCCTCTGATGAAGTTCTGTTTTTGAAGTCGTTTGAGGCAAATCATCACGGCGGGACCAAGACCGTTTGCGTTCCACATTGTTGTAAACAATCCATTTCTCATCACCAGTTATCATTCGTTTCAAAAAAGGATCGTTTTCTTCACGTTTCATGAGCATATCGCAGATGTTTATACGCGCCGTCAAACGAACTTCTTTGAGTTCATGAGGAATCCAAATATCGAGCTTGCTTATGTATCCCAGCTTCTTTAGGTGGACGTGAACACTTTTTTGACTGATTTTCAATGTTTCTGCAATCTCTCGTGTCGTATAACGTGGGTTTGACTTGATCAATGCCTTTATTTTGTCGTCATCAACCTCGGTGGGCCTTCCTGACCAAGGAGCATCTTTGAGATCAAAATCACCAGCGCGGAATTTTTTGAACCAGTTTTGGCACTGACGTTCTTGTAGAACATCGTCATCGTAAACTTTACGCAATTTTTCACAAGCTTGACGCGCGTTCTTTCCTTTACGAAAGTAAAACAGTAAAATACAGCGAAAATGCACAGTTTGGTCTTCCATCTTCAACTTGTTGTAAAATCTCCAAAACTCGACCAAATCGCTCAATTTTTTTTTTAGAATGAAGCTTAAACCGTCAGTTGTTAAACGATATATGATAAACATATGTGTGAATGACTCTAGTACTGCCAAAACTGAACTAATGCCATCTGTTGCAAAAATACGCAATGACTTTTTACTCAACCCAATATATGTTTAATAAAAATCTTTTTAGGTACCGTTATGGATACCTATAGTATTTGTAGCATTATGCGCTTTTCTGGTTATCGTACCGTGTTACGAAAGGCCATATGAACTCGGCATGGGTATTTTGATCACTACGTCTGGTATACCGGCGTATTTCTTCGGTGTCGCTTGGAAAAATAAACCGATATGGTTTCAGAAAATTAACAGTACGTATGTTTCACAAATATGACTAAAAATTTATGTAATATCTAAACTTTAATATTAAATTTTTCTTTTCTTTCTTTCCTTCCCTTTTTCTCGTTTCTTCCTCTCTTTTTCATTTGCTCTCTTTTCCTCTCTCTTTCTTCCTCTCTTCCTCTTATCTTTTTTCTTCTTTTTTCCTCACTTTTGCTTCTTTCTCCTCTTTCTTCCGCTTTCTCCTCCTCCTTTTTTCCCCTTTTCATTCTCTTCTCAACCCTCTTCTTCTATTTTTCTCTTCTCTCTCTCTCTCTCTCTCTTATTTATCGATGAAAAGCTGTTATTTTAAGCTCTTTGTTCAATCTTCATTCTCATTCTAATTATATGCATGGAATGAAAATATGTTTTAATGTGTGGCATCCGATAGCGCACATTACGAATTAATTAATTCAATACAGATTTTCTGATTAATTGTATCAATGAAAAAATTTCAAGCATCGATTGCTGTTGTGATCAATTACAACGTGATTAAATAAAACGCTCCTCTTTTAAAATAATAAAAGTTAATATAAATAAAATTTGAATGATACAAATCAAATAATAAACAAAGGTCAATTAAAGCCTAGACGTAATAAATAGTGCGTATAAAAACAGCATTTTTATTTCAAATAAATGTAATTTGCCAAACGTTTCGATCCTTTGGATCCTTTTCAATAACAAAAAATAAAGTTAAACAAAAAAAGAAAAATTGTGCTCGCATGAGAGATATTTTTCTTGTACTACATGTTGGGCTTATGGCAACACTAACGGATAATTTGAACGACATTATGTTTTCAACTTTGCTTCATTTTTCGTTTTATAAGAACACATCAGATCGTTATGAGAGTGATATAGGTATGCGATGAATCTGATATTTTAAAGACTCTAATGAAAACGATTTCTGCAGCTGTCTATCTTTATTTAATTTATTTGTTTTACATCATTGATTTCATTATGTGAACGGATTCATGTGCGCGACATTATCTGGTTTGCGATACGTTCCATCACTAATATAATAACCTAGATATTATCGATAACTAGTGTTATGATTTTTTTTTGTTTAACTTAATTATTTGTCATTATTGAGAAAGATCCGAAGAGGATCAAAAGGTTTGGCAAATTCATTTGAAATAAAAATATTCTTTTATTACGCACCACTTATTACATTTAGGCTCTAATTGGCTCTCGTTTTAATCATGTGAACATTTTTATTCTATGCATACGTAATAGGCATTTTTATTTTGTGCGTGTATTTTATGTGCAAGTAACAAATATGAAATAGTGAGAGTGGAAGAAACGCAGAAAGATCTTAGTGTTACCTTGATTGAACTCTGATTAACTTAATTGTTGATAAACTTGCAAAATGATTAATGTCAAAATTTTTAACAATATAATTAACGTATGCATAATAGAAAGATAATAATAACAGTAATAGGCTCAGAATACTAACGATACCAGGTGAGAAAACTGGCAAATAAGAACTTAGGCACACACAAAGTTATTAATATGCAAACTTTTCGTTGCTCAATTACATTAACAAGTATGTATTAAATATGTACGTTTCAGATCGTTTTTTTTATCCATCTTCAGCATAGATAACAATATGTAAACATAAAATTTGTATTCAAATCTTAACATGCACAATATTAGTTGTTATAATCGAAAATCAAAATTGAAATCCATAAGTGATAAGTGACATGAACAACTCATCAAAACCTAAATAGAGTTTATGCAAATTAATCGATAATATCATCATCATATGTATATCTGTCAATGTAAACTAACGTGATGTTGTAATGATGTAATGATATAATTCTAAAATCAGCCAACCATAGTCATTCAATTCTTTAGAGAAATAGCTGCAATTGTCCATGGATGTTATAGAGTTTTTTTTTAATTTTTGCTTTTCTCTACTATTATTGCAAATACGTAGTGTAAGCCTTCCCTATTATTTTGCAGGTTTAGGCCATTCTTTTACCGTTAAATGAACAACATTTTGAAGACGAGCCTTTTACCGAGCGAAATTTTATTGTCTAAATTTTAAAATTTCGACTCTGTCCCAATAAAATTCATGATTGGTCTCGGGTCTGTGATTTGTTATAACCGAGAGATGTAATGTATTATATATTAAGTTGTTGCGTGAATCCTTAGGGATTGAGCCTTTTTGTACGTTGACAAAACCATGAAATTAATCAAAATCGGCATATGATAATCTCGTGTCAAGGTCACAAAGGACTTGTTTAAATCGTTTGGAAAGGTTGGAGTATAAGATATCGTAAAGAATGAATGCGGTTTCTCTGGTTGATTATTTTCTCTGGTCACAGCTTTCATTTGATTTTTTGTAAATAAGACTTTTAAACGTTCACGAATCACATTGGAAATAGTCAGAGGATAACTGTTGTCTAGAAGGATGTCGATTGTTTATCAATAGCAGATTTTTCTGATGGAATTTCGGGTGTAACTATGAAATTGAATATTGAACACAACATCAGAATATTTCCGGCCAATAAACAAATCACCATCGGAAACCGTTCTGCCCCAATAATTAATAAGTTGATAAATCATTCTTTTTTAAGGTCAATGACGGATAAACAACTTATTCACGTAGCAAACCTTACCTCAGGAAATTCAGGCGTGAGATTCCAAATATCATTTTCATGAGAGCAAATAAAAGCAACGTCACGATTACTTTTGATAAAGTTATTTATTTAAATAAAATGATAGATATGTTAAGTGACGAAAGTACCAATACAGTTTTTAATAAAAAACTGACTAGAAAATTGATTAATGGTTTGCATAAATTGCTGGTGAGATGAAAAAATCGCAATTATATTTTGACACAATAAGCGTTCGAACTGCACATATGGTGTTTTACCGAGAACTTATGGATTACCGAAAATTTATAAATCGAACTGCCTGCTCAAGATCATCGTTTCCTCGATCGGCACCCCTTTAAATCCTTTAGCCACATTTCTAAATAATATTCATCATTTATAATGCTATCCCTAGAGTATGTAGCTATATATCTCTAATAGCTTTGAATTGATTCAAAAACTATCAGATACATACGTAGATGACCAATTTAAATTGCTATCATTGGATGTTATCTCTTTTTTTCTCCATTAGACTTAACTTTGGATAGTATTTTGGAGAGGTAGTTTCATTGAAAAAAAATGTGTAACAATGCACCTCCCCCTTGTTACCCCTTTGGCAATTGACCAGCCGGAAGTCTGCCGCCCGGCGAACACCAGCCGGGCAGAGGTAGAGGCGCTTAGCGCCCTTTTTATACTATGCAATCCGAAGACGATAACGGAGATACCGTACAGCCGTTATACTGGGCTGCCATTACGGCCGAAATCCGAGTACCGTCGAACGCCTCCGAAAAGTACCAAGCGCTCCGATATCGAAACGCCGCGTTGTTTTCCCGCCGCGGGGTAGCGGCGCGCATCGCTAATTACCGATTCCATGAACAACGCGTCGTTATCCCCACCAGAATAAGCGACGCGGTTACCGTTAAGCACTCGGTATAAAAAGGCCGCCGGATTACATCTCAGCACCAGACCGATACTTAAAACCTTTCGAGCTGTACGCTCCGAGATACCCCGATAGATATCTGATATTCTTTTTATTCGAAGCAACGACGGAATATGGAATTGACGAGTTCGCAGCCTCTGCCGAACATTCTCGGTTTCCGCGCCATCTCCGAAATCCTCGCCAACCTCCGACCGTCTGACCGAGAGTGGAGTGTTGGCCGCTCTCGTTGATATCCAGTCTTCTATCCGACTGCTCCAGCTAGACGGACCGTGAGTTTGCGAGTTCGTTGCCCCGTCGAGATTTCTCGATTCCGACGAGCTATCGAATCCGCGTACGAAAGTAGGGACGGAGAGTCTCCGCCCGATCGAGAGTACTCGATCTCCGACCGCCTCCCCCCGTACATCTGGAAATACGCGAATAGCGCACGCAGCATCGATCAAACGAGAGCTGTGACCAGAGAAAATGAACCACCGCGTTTATTCTTTACAGTACCTTATATTTCAACCTTTTCCGAACAACTTAAACAAGTTCTTCATGACCTTGACACGAGATTATTATATGCCGGCTTTAATTAATTTCGTGGTTTTGTCAACGTACAAAAAGATTCAATCCCTAAGGATTCATGCAACAACTTGTGTTTAAAACTTCATGCAAAAATTGCGACGCAATTTCTTATGTCGGACAAACTTGTAGATAGCAAAAGGAACGAATTTCCGAACTTCAAAACTATATAAAAATCATTGCTCTCGATCATAACAGATTCCATATTCGAATCCAATTATGAATTTGGATTTGGATGCAGTCGAAATTTTAGATAATGAAATTTTGCGCAGTAACAAGATCGTCTCTGAAATGTTCAATAAGCGACAAAAAATGGCCTGAACCCGCAAAATGGTACTGAAGATTTACACTACGCATTTGCCTTAATAGTAGAAAACTTGTCAAAAATTAAAAAAAAAACTATCGCATTCATAGTTTTGGAACTGGCCAATCGCAGCTATTCCTCTAAAGAATTGAAAGACTATGGTTGGCTGGTTTTGGAATTATATCATTACATCATTACATCATTACACATCAGTATGAATTGGACCATCGACGGATATACATGTGACGATGATGTTATCGACTGGCTTGTATGGACATTCGGTTTTGATGAGTCGTTCCTTAGTATTACTTGTCATTTACTGATTTTAATTTGGAATATACATTGTAGCAAACCGTATTGAGCAAGTTAAAATATTTAATATGAAATTGATTTTTATAATTTGTTACCAATGTATATGAAGATAGACTAAAAAACAATCAAAAATGTACATTTTTAATGCATACTTGTCAATGAAATTAAGTAACAAAAAGTTTGCGCACTAATAAGCGCGCTTCGACTTTTATTTGCCAGTTTCTTCATCTAGAATCATTAGAAATACAATAGAAAGTCCAAAGTTTTATTGTTAGTCTTTTATCAAATTAATCAAGTATTAAGTTGATCGCAATTTAGTCAAAGTAGCATTTAGAAATTTGCAAACGTTAAACTGATTAAGAATAGGACTAAAATCAGACTACTAATTAGGACTATTAAGCGAATTTTTATGATGTCTCTGTGATTATAAATTTAATTTATATATACATATATATATATTTTACGTTTTAGTTAAAGCTACGCATACTATACAAAAGCTATTCTTATCCGCGAGGGAAGAATGCGAAATTGATTAAATAAACAGCAAGATTCCAGAACCAAATTCGGTGGAATAAATGAAACTAAGAATCTGTAAAATGCTTTTTCCGAGATGATCTGAAAATCGTAGAATTCCATGTGAATTCTAATATTATAAAAAAAAAAAAATTTAAAAGAAGGCGAAAATACATATATTTTTAAAAGTTATAAGGTATGAGCCATCAGAAAATCTTGAGTTTATATTTAAGATTTAATAACGATACTGAGCGTAAGAGTGTAAAAAGAAGTAATTAATTATGATGAAGAGTGTAAAAAGAGTTATAACTAATTATGATTTGTATTGTGAATAAATAATTTCCTTAAAATTACATTTTATTGTTCTTAATATTGCTAAAGAATTGTCTTTCATGTACGCTGTATTATTGATATTATTATATTCTTTATATTATATCGATTAATTACATAATTCAATAAATAATAATTTTTTTTGAACAAACAAAAAAAGAGCAATAATTTTCTTTTTTTTTTGAAAATTAAAAATTGTTTGATGTTGAATATGATTCTAACTTCTAAATTGTTGCATCACATCACAATTTGGAGAAAACGCGATTAAAATTTCAGAAGTGCGCTATTTTAATATACAGGGTATATCATAAATAAGTCACGCCCCATCTCTGGAAAATGAATTGAAGTCAAAATTAATTAAAAATAAAGAATGACGAAATTACGTCTGAATCTTCTTTAAAGAGATATAATCAAAATAATGTACTTGACTTGACATCATTCGATTCTTTTTGAGATTTCATTAAGGAACATATGTATCAAATATTATGTTGTGCCTCCGGAGAGGCACGGTAGTTGGGATCGTTTGCCGGAAGGAATTTAGGAATTCGGGCTCCGCCTGAGAACTTCACTGTTTTTTAATTGTTTAAAAAATGACACCTTTGCAGTTAAATAAATATATTAATATCTATTTTATTTGTGACTTGGCTTGATTACAATGTTCCCGCACATTCGCTCGCGTCGCGTATCACGATAACGGATATCTTAACGTGCGCGTGTCTAGAGTCGAGTTTCGGTCTCGAGGCTCGCCTCTCGCTTTTTCGTATATATTTCTGCCGACTGCGTGGCTATTCAATAATATAATAATTATTGATACTCGTTTTGACACTTGCGGTTGTTAGAGATATTGTTCGCGTAAAGGAATAAAGATTGCCCGCGTAATATTAATGGTAAAGACTGCCCGCCGTTCGTTAGCGGTGGGCCTTTTTATTAACTCCCCTTGGCTTCCCGGGAGGAGGTCGTTTAGCGACAAGGCTGTGTGTCGTGTCGCTTGATTTTGGCAATATCCGGATGCAAGCTAAGAAGTTCTAAGTAGGACTTCTACGTTGCATTTTCGCAATGTCCTTCTTCCGCTTGCCCTGATTTCCGCGTTTTCGCAATGAAATGATTGCACGGTCGCTCGGGCTTAGCGCGTGGCTCGCGTTGTTAGCGCTTTGTTCGGTCAACGCTCGTAACGTGATCTGTATTCGCGTTACACGTTGAGCAATCATATAAAATAATATGTATTTAGAATAGTATATTTAATAATTCGTGTATAGTCTGTTCGGGCTATAACATCCCTCCCCCGTAAGAAAAAGAAAAACGGAGGTGTAAAAGTGACGTTTTTCGCAAAACAAAATTTCTTCTTATTCTAATATACAATATTTTTCCCGTATATAATATGAATATAATCGTTTCTTATTCTAAAACCGTGTGCTTAAACTACGTTTTAGTATGGGTCTTGGGAATCCGTATGATATACGTGGTTCGTTTTCTTCGTATATCCTGACTGACGGTCGTCTCGTATATTTCTTTTTATTTTTCATAATTATATAAATTATTAATATTATTATAATTATTGTGGTTATTCCGCTTGTCGCCATAGGATATACGAATTGTTTTTGTGTGAAGAATTTGTTGTTATTGTCTTGCAAATCGTTGTTCATCTCTTTTAATTTATTTTTTAGTTCTGTTAATTCTGAATGCTGTACGATATTCTGTTGTTTCGTGTCTAGTATGTCTGTATTGTCTCGTATAAATGTAATATTAATTTCCGGTAAATACGTTTCTATTTCGCTACCTTGTATGACTTCTTTTGGTTGGATCATCATTTCTGTTGTTATTAATTTACATTTATTTTGAAGAGTAATTTGCCCTGTTCCTTTCATTACTTTTCTAATCTCGTTATACTTTTTGCATTGAATTATTATTGATTGTTCGCGTACAGTTGAATATAGCCAAGTAAGTGGCTGTTGTAACGGTATCCATATTGTTTCTGTCGCAATTACATGTTTACTTTTGCAAGCCTCGTTCTGGTTTTGTGGTTGCAAGTACATTTGTATTTCGCACGGCGCGTTTGAATTAATACGGTGTATTGGTTGTGTTTTCTCGGACATGTATCTAGAATTTATTTTGATACACTTTTTTAAATCGTCCTCCGTTATTATAATATACGTTAATCCTTCTCTATTAACTACGATTATTTCGTGGTTTATTTCCGCGTGCGTAAATATATTTTTATGATCGTTAGTAGGTAATGGGGTTACCTTTATTATATCATATACTGGTTGTGAGATTAGTGGGAATCGCAATACATTAAATATGATTGATCCTTCACGGTATGCAGTTATTTTAATATATTCTTCTATTGCTAACCATTCATCGTTTTGGATTTCGAAAGGAAAATATAAACCGTGAGGTAATTGGATCGCTGCTTCTTTTAACTGTGTCATAATATCGCTAATAGGTGTTAGTACGGGGTGCATCGTGCCCTTGCGTACATACGTAAGATATTCTATTACAACTTCCGCATCTCGAATTAAATCTGTTATCATCGCGATGATTACCGTAAAATGTTCGGTTATTTCTTCGCGAGTACTGTATTCTCGAACATAATGGTTTAATAGTTTACCGTTATGATCTAGTATATTTTCTAGTTTATCTAGATGTATTATAGTACTATTTAAAATTTTTATTTGATTTTCCGCGACATGTTGAATGGTTTGCTGATTATTTTGTAGGAGATTTAATTGTTCATTTATTAACTCTCTATCATTCGCATCCATTGTACAGAACAATGTTTTCGCTATTGTGCCTATTCCGTCGACGAGACCTCTACGTCCGTTCGTCCGAGTCTTATATAGCGTATTTATTAGAGTCATCAATTTTGTTAACTGTTTCGACTCGTTTTTTACGATTTCTTTTAAATTGTCGCAAGTACGTTTATGGTGGAATTCCGATTTTATTTGTTCGCACATCTCGTTGGTTTGTTGGATGTATTGATTTATTTGCCATGCTTTGTCGTTTAGCGCTGTTATATCTAATTTAATAACTAATTTCCACGTTTTTGTGGCTTGTTGCAATTGTCCGATTTTCTCGAAATATATGCCAGGGTTGTGTAGGAATTCTTGGATTTGGTAAGGCGAATCCGTTTCATGTTGCCCCGTGCGACTCTCGGCCTGTCGGCTGTTCCAGCTGACGAGTATCCTGCAATTTTATATTAAAATGTTTTATATAACCGTCTTATCGGCTCTTGTTTTATGAGTTTCAGCTTTCTTCTTGCTAGCTCTTAGCGTCGTGTGGTTTTTTATTCAGTCGCGTTTTATTGAGTATCCGACTAACATGGTTTGCGTGAATTTAGTCGATCGTTCGCGTTATCTGCCTTCTTTGGAGGGCGAGGTTGACGATACTGGTGATGGTGCGGTGTTGGTTATTGTGCCTCAAACTGATATGAATATGGTGGACGATGGGTTCGACGATGTCTTCTGGGTTCCTCGTTATGAACCTCCTGATGGGTTCATTCCATTGTTGCGTCGACTTTGGTTGGATGTGTCTGTACGCCTTCGAGGGCGCGTTTTTCGCAATCATCTCTTTCCTATCTTCCGTAACTCCGAAGGGCGAGTTCGGGCTACGGTTGAGCAAATGCGTCGCGCTTTGGATCGGATGCGGTCAATTGGTCGTTCCAGTAACGAATAAGTAAGTTCTTATTTTAATTTTCTATAAATTGTTTTAATTTATTTGTATCCATGCGCACCGCTTTTCTTCCTTTCTTAATTGTATAATTCACGTCTGAATTTTTCTCGATTATTACGTACGGTCCGGTCCATAGGGATTCAAGTTTCTTGGATCGTCCGCGTTGGAGCGTCTCGTCGTATACTAATACTTTGTCGCCGACTTTAAATTTGATTTCTCTAGTACCTTTGTCGTACTGTTTTTTGGCTTTAATTTTTTCTTCTTTAATATGCTCTTTTGCGAGCTGACTTGTTGCCCTTAATCTTTCTTTCAATTCTTGCGCGTAATCGTCGTAATTGTATGTCGGTTTAGGCGGTCTCGTCAGTGAAGTAGGTAGATCCGCTTGGTGCCCGTACACTAATTCGAAGGGTGTATACCCCGTAGCTGTATGTGGCGTCGTGTTATACGTAAACATTGCGAACGGTATCCATTCGTCCCAGTCTGTCTGGTCTTCGTTTATGTAGTGTCTTAAATATTCAGCTAATGTTCGATGCGATCGTTCTAACGCGCCATTACTTTCCGGATGATAGGCAGTTGTCTGTATTTTATTTATTTTTAGTAATTTACATGTATTTTTACATATTTCGTTGAGAAAATTTGTGCCTTGATCCGTTAAAATTTTTTCCGGTATTCCGTGTTCAAGTACAATTTTTGTAACAAATTCCTTGCTAACCGTGTTCGCTTCTTGGTTTGGAATCGGTATCGCTTTGCTGAATTTCGTTAAATTGTCTTGGAATGTTAAGAGATATTTATTTCCGTTTGTTGTAATTGTTAACGGTCCTACAATATCTAACGCGCATTTTTCGAAAGGTTTAGTAGGCGTATCCATGATTATTAACGGTACTTTATTTTTTCGCGATAATTTATTTTTCTGGCACAATTCGCATTTTGCGATGTATTTTTCTACATCTTTCGTTATTCCTGGCCAATTATAATTTAGGCGGATTCTTTTTATCGTGCGTTCAACTCCTTGATGTCCTCCTGTGGGTGCATCATGATATTCATATAATATCTGTTTCTTGTCTTCCTCTGTGTATATTTTTTCTTCGTCGGAGTTTGTTTCTTCTTCTATTGCGAGAATTTCTCGTTCTTCCTCTTCTGTTTTATGCGCTTCTCTTGTTACATTGCGGCTCAGTGCATCGGCGTTCGCGTTCGCTCGTCCGGCCTTATGAATGATTTCATAATCATATTCTTCGAGTTTTAATCTCCATCGGATTAATCTTGATCCGGGATCATTCACATTAAATAACCAGATTAATGGTTTGTGGTCGGTTACGATTTTAAATTTCGTACCGTATATGTATGGCCTAAAATGTTTTACAGCCCATACAATTGCTAGTAATTCCTTCTCTGTTGTATTGTAATTCTGCTCCGCTCGCGATAAAACTCTGCTGGCGTAAGCAATTGGTTGGTCATTACCTACTTTTCCTTGTGACAATACTGCTCCGATTGCATAGTCGGTAGCATCGGTGGTCACTATAAATTCTTGATTGAAATCTGGATACGTTAGCACTGGCGCAGTCATTAATTTTTCTTTTAATATTTCAAAAGCATTTTGCTGTTTCATTGTCCACTTGAATTTTTCCGTTTTCTTTGTTAATTTCGTTAGTGGCTTGGCTATTTTTGAAAAATCTTCTATGAATTTTCTGTAGTATCCGGCTAGTCCTATGAAAGATTGTATATCTTTTACTTTCTTTGGCGTCGGAAATTCTTTTATTGCGGTTAGCTTTGACGGGTCCGGAGATATTCCCTTTTCCGAAATAATGTGACCTAGATAAATTACTTCTTTGCGCAAAAACTCGCATTTATCTGGTTGCAATTTTAAATTATTTTCTCGAAGTCTTTGTAGTACTTCCTTGAGTCTTTTATTGTGATCCTCTAGGCTCGATCCGTATATGACGATGTCGTCTAAATAAACTAGACATTTAAGTCCTTGCATTCCTGTTAGAATTGAATTCATCAATCTCTGGAATGTTGCTGGCGCATTTTTCAATCCAAACGGCATTCTATTAAATTCATAGTGTCCGTAGGGCGTTGAAAAAGCTGTCTTTTGTTTATCTTGCTCAGCCATCGGTATCCTGACGCTAAGTCTAGTGTAATAAAATATTTAGCGTTTCCTAGCTGGTCCAGTATATCGGTGATATTGGGCAATGGAAATGAATCGCCTATTGTTAAATCGTTTAGCTTCCGAAAATCTACCACTACTCGGAGCTTAGGTTTTCCGGATGCGTCGGCCTTTTTTGGTACCACCAATAAGGGTACGTTCCATTGACTCGCGTTGGTTCGGATTATGCCATTTTTTAGCATTTCTTGCACTTGTTTATTTACTTCCGTCTTGTGCTTCTCGGGAAGACGATACGGTCTCGTGTTCACCGGCGAGGTGTCGGCGCGCGTGTTTATCTCGTGCTCTACCGTCGCGGTGCACGTCAGTGGTTCTCCGTCTAACTGAAATGTATCGTAATATTCTTCGCATATCCGTAGGAGTGCCTGTTTTTCTTCCGTATTTAAATATTGCGTGCGTAGTAGTTGTCATATTTGTCCGTGTCTCGAGTTAGTATACTCAAAATTTTTTCTTGTTTCCACCGTATGTATTTTAGATTCGATCTCGCGTTCTATGTCTTCGAGGGTGACGTTTGGCGTCTGTATCTCGACTTCCATATCGGTTGTATTTATAATACTAACGGGACACGTGTAATTTTTTGGTTCTACTAAGCAGTTTCCAAGGTAAATTCCTGGAGCTGTTTCTTCTGCTCGTACTATTCCTATTCGATTTTGATTTGTTGTCGCTTTTACGATGGTCTCGCTGCGCGGTTTTAGAATCGTTTTGTTAAGCGAATGGATTTCCTATTTTTAATTGATTTTTATTATAATCGCAGGACACCGAATGTTATCGAAGGAAATCAATTCCTAGTATTCCTTCATATTCGATCGGAATGTCGTCTTTTACCACGTAAAATGCATGTTTTACCTTATGGTTTTCTATCTTGATTGTGGCGTACATTTTTCCGATGGTGTGTATTTTATGTACGGTTATGCCTGTGAGCGCGATTTTATTTTCGTGTATCAATGCATCGTCCTGTAAATGTTTCAATTTTATTAGTGAGATGGTCGATCCTGAATCGTACAACGTATGTATTTTTTCGTTTTTTGCTTGTCGTATTGGCAATGTTATTAGCAATAAGTCCGTCTTTTTCTTTGCGCGTGGCACATCTTTAATATGCGTAACGCGATACTCAGATGCAGGTCGCGGTTGTCTCTTTCTCGCTTCCTCCTGCTCTTCTTCGCTGCTGCTACTTGCGCTATCGGCGTTTCTTTTTTGTTGTCGCGATTTCTTTCGATCGCGTATATTTTCGTCGCGCGTTTTTCTGATTTCCACCTTTTAGTTTATTTGTACTATTTTTCGGTTTCCCGTTTACGCTCTAGCATTCATCGCGGCTGTGTTCTGTCCTTTTGCAATGTAAGCAATATTTATTTATCGTGTTTATCCGCGAGGATTTTTCCGGTTTCGGGAGTGCGTATCGGCTATTTCGACAATCGCGTCCGTAATGTCCGTTTTTTCCGCATTTAAAACATTGCTGGTTCGAACCTCGATTATTTTGCGAGTAACCTGGTTCAGTTTTATTTTTATTAACAAAACTACTTGTTCTCGCCATTCCCGGTCTGAGTTTTTCTTCGGCGCTAGCGCCCGTTATCGCTTCTTGGAGCGTTGTGTATCGTTGCGCGCGTACGAGTACTTGTAATTCGTCGTGTAATCCGATTTGGAAATTTATTAACTGCTCTTGGATTGTTTGTTGAATCGTGCGTTTTGAGGTTGCGGAATGCTTCTTTCCTTCGATCATCGAATCATATAATTTCATCGCTAGTAAATCAACGCGCTGTCTGAAAGCGTGCGCAGTTTCTTTCGGCTTTTGTTTTAGTGAATTGAATTCGATCTGTAAGTAGGTCGTGCTTTGTTTTGACTGGTAACATGTCTTGAGTTGTTGTTTTAGGTCGTCGAAAGTCTGAATATTTCGTGTCTCGAAATCCTGCATGGCTTTTTCTTTCAATTTTGTAAATAATATTGCTCGGATTAATGATTTTTCATCCGCGGGATGTATGTCTTGAACGGCGTACGTGCATGCATTTAAAAATTCTAATAACTTATATCGCGATGTTCCGTCAAATTCGGGAATCATTGCTCTTGCTTTTTTTAACAGTAAGTAATTCGGAGCGGTGCTTCGTCGACTTCTGATGTCGCGTGCGGTTCGTCCATATGTTCCATTAAACGCGTCGTTACCGTCTTCTGAGCGGTTATATCCGTGACGTGGTAGCTCCATAATTGCGTCTTCTACTCGCGTTACTCGCCTGTTTAATGATTTTACTTCCGTGCGTATTTCATTTAATATTTCGAGAAGGTGCGCGTCGCCTCTTTCTTCGCGGTTTCTCTCGTGGGGCGGTGTGTGATCAGCCTCCACTATATTTCAGTCCATTTGGTGAATGGATCGTCGCATTCTTTCTATTTCCTCGTCTACCGCGCTTTGTGGCGGGTTCGCGGGAGTGTTTTCTTGCGGATTTCGCGATTCGGCCATATTACTTTCTTGTTGGCTATAAATTTCTTCCGGATCGAATAGATCGCTCTCGTAGGAAGTTAATGAAAATTCGCGCCGTAGGGATACTCTACTTGGAGTTCTACTAATATACGGTCGCGTACGTCTAGTCTCGCGTTGAGTGTTGTCAGTGGGGTCAGTCGTATTACGCGGGAGTAGGCTCTCGTCAAAATTGTTAAACGGAAATTCGCGTTCTGTGACTACGTTATCCGGTAACTCGGTTTCGCTTTCGCTCGAGTATTGTTTTTCTAAGTTTCTTCGCGTTTTATCAAAATTTTCTCGCGGTGTTAAACTTACGCTTATCGCTAGTCGGGCTGGTTCGCTTAGTAACCACGATCGGATTCGCTATCGGTTTCGATATATTAGAATCTTCCGACATTCACGCTATTATATTTATTAAATTTTTCGGACTTACAATAGTATAACGGCTCGCATGATCGCTCGCTGTGTCAGTAGGTTGCTGACGCTGCAGTCCTTGGTCGTTTGGCGGCTGATACGGCTGACGATGCTCGTCGTACGGCGGTTGTTGTCCGGCGTCGGTGTGTTGTCTGTAGAGTTATCGTAGGTCGCGATGCTTGGCGGCTCACGTTTCTGCTACAGCTGTTGTGGCGATGCTCGTTCTGTTGTCCGTGTCTTCCGTTGATTGTGGTTTCCGTCAGCTTACGTTTTACGTGTGCTGGCGTGCCTGACCTGTTTACACTCTGGGTGCTTTGCAGGTCTTGGGAAAGGCTTGGCTGCTGCTTCCGTCCGTCAACTTCAGAAGTGATACTATGCGGGTTCTAAGCCATTGTTATCTGAGGGGAGGTGAGGGGCGAGAGGAAACCGGCGCGGGGGGTATGACGTCACGGGAGGGGGGGTATTACGTCACGGGGGTGGGAATGACGTCCGGGGGGGTATGACGTCACTGGGGTATGATATCCCGGGGGGGGGTGACCGCGGCGGAACGTTAGGCGCGGGGGCCGCGGAGAGAGGGAGGGGGACCGCGGCGGAACGGTAGGCGCGGGGGCCGCGGAGAGGGGTAGGGGGATCGCGGCGAAAACGGTTAGCGCGAGGTCCGCGGTGAGGGGGGAGAGGGACCGCGGCGAAAACGGTTAGCGGAGGGTCCGCGGTGAGGGGGAGGGGTACTGCGGCGGAACGGTAGGCGCTGGGGTCGCGGGGAAGAGGAAACGCGAAGGTACGATGTCGCGAGTAGATGTGACGGAGATAGCGCGAGGCGTCCGCAATGTGTAAGAGAGGGATAGCGCGAGGCGATGCGAGAGAGAGAGCATACGCGAAGCGGTGCGAGAAGGATAGCGCGAGGCGATCACAGGCACGAGGGAGAAGGATAGCGTCCGCATTGGTATTGGAAAAGGATGACGTTCGGCATGTACCGATGAGATAGCGCGAGGCATGCATGTAGGAAAAGGAAAGAAGAAGGTGCAGAAATAATCGATATTTTTTAAAATATAATAATTTTATTTAAAAAAATGTGTATATATACAAATGTGTGTGTGTGTGTGTATGTATGTGTGTGTGTGTATGTGTGTGTGTGTGTGTGTGTGTGTGTGTGTGTTAAAATAATAAGAAATAATTAAAATGATAATAAAAATAAAAATATAAAAATATAAAATATTTGCTGCAGGCTCCTTCTGAAACAAAAAAATTAAAGTCTTATTAATAAATCTATTTGTTAATATTATAAAATTTTTAAAAATGGATACTTACATTATCCTTCAGGAGCCGCAAGCTCTTCCTCCCATTCTTCCTCCTCCTCCTCCTCCCAATTTTCATTCACCTCCTCCAACATTTCTTCTTCCGGCTCCCAATTCTCCTTTTCTTCATAAGGTTCGAGGCCGAAAAGAGGCCACAAAAAAAATGTCGTATTGCGTTGGGTGCACGCATACACACTCGCGGGCTTCGCGAGTATCGCCCCACAAATTGGCGTGCGCCCAACGCAAACTTCCTCTCATCCACCGCATGTATCGGCGGTTGATGATGTCAATTTGCACGAACTGAAATATATTATTGATTAACAATTATCACACATAATGTTGCACACACACACACACACACACACATGTCAAAACACTGAACGCTACTTACCAGATTAAGGTGAAACATTTTTATTAACTTTTGCTTTATTTTAATTTTACTAACAACACTTTTCACCACTCACTTCCAACTGACTGTCAAACACTGTGATAAACATAACGGAAGACATTGTCTCAAACATTTTAGAGTAGGAGATGTATCACTTACGAAGAACGCTTACTCTCAGCTCTTGATAAGAAAACAAAAGTTAGCATGTTTCCACGAGCAAATATCTAAAGTCTTAAATATGAATAATATATTATTATAATATGTAAACCACTATCGAACGGCAATCGAACGGCTATTGAACGGCTTTGAACGACTATCGAACGGCTTTGAACGACTATTGATCACGTATCGCGGCTTCTCCAGCTGAGAGGCGGCTTTCACGGTCCATGAATGCTTGGTCGTATTATGCAATAGAGGAAATTCGTATAGATCGCAAGAGCGAAAACTGATATTCAAGTATCGCCCGCTTTCCAACGCGCGCAGCAAGGATAGTTTATTGACCTCGCTCAATATTACATGTGGCATACGCCATTGTATCTTGAATAATTCGATATCAGCTTCAGCCGAAGCATGTCCAAATATGCAATTGTTGTCGTTGCGCGAACATATCAGAATTAATTCGTGACGAGCGTTGATCACAATTCGCTTATAATCTTCGCAAAAACCCAATAGTATGTTTAGCGGCACGCAAAAATTGAAGTAAGATTCAACAGCATTATTTGACATATTCCACGCAGCATTCCCCAAGATTTTATCTTTCTCGGTTGTTAGAGAGATATAGTTTTTAATAGTGGAAGTTATTCCAACGTTTCTGTTGCGGTCAATCTCCACACCGTCGAGTTCATATCGAAGTTCATCAAACATAAACGCGACACAATTGTTGCCCAATATCACTCTTCCCTCTTCAGCTACTTTACGCACCATCAACTTTCCTTCGACGTATAGAAAACTTTCACATGGTAACGTGTACAAATCTTGATGTTGTATCGGTATCCGTATCTCGTCGCTATATCCAAGCGTTGTGTTGGCGTATGGATTGTAGGTATGAGTCTCAATCTTGACGATACGGTCGTCAAAGATCGGCTCATCTCCGATATTCAAGATGTTAATCACATTGTTAAGTATTTCGTACGACGAATTCCAATGATTTTTAAAACTCGCGATTCAACGCGCTGAGCTTCTTTTTAGCGTAACCAGATATCTGATTATTGTCACCCGATACAGCAGTCACTCGCCTTCTCGCAAAAATATTGTCCCTCGCAAAGATATTGTCTCTCGCGTGCTTCCGTTCAACACAAGGATTTCATTTGTCAAACGCTTTATTTTTGTCGCCGTCGTATATGCAATCTTACGGTAATTTCCTCTCCTCGAAAATCGAGCAAATGTCCTTCTTGATCAACAATGCGTATCGTTAGATCAGTAATGCTCCGTGCGACGATCGGTAGATAAATGATCTGTGCTGGTGTTTCCGATTTTATATCCTGGCGACACGCTCGGTGAAAATTCATGTATCGTGTGTACGCGCTTGACACTGCTGTACGCGCCAGTGGTTACGCTTTCTATACGAATAATATTTACGCTAATAATATTTATTGGTACATCCGATTCGTGCCATTTCCGAGGCTGTAATATACGATTCGACGAAAATCCCAACAACGATCCAACGTTGCCCGGTTTACTAAAATTTATTCTATAGACATATTTGATTTCACTTTTTAGCGTATTATGATTAGCGCGAAGCGTTATTGGATATTCATCGTGTTCTTCGCCATCAACAATATCGTTGGAATCAACTATGCGTTGATGTCGTAAAATTGCATGTCGGATATGAGTGGCCTTCACTTGGACACAGTACAATTGGACACGGTGCAAATGGACACATTACAAATGGACACGAGATTTTGCACACGGTTCAATTGGACACAGTGCATTTGGACACAGTAATTTTGGATACAGTAGCTTTTGGACACGTAAGAAAATATGCATCGTTTACTTGGACACCGCTCACTTGGACACCGTTCATTTGGACACCGTTCGTTTTGACATCGTTATTTGCCCACCGTTTGTTTGGACACCGTTTATTTTCCCACCGTTCATTTGGACAATGTTCATTTGCCCACCGTTCGTTTGGACACCGTTCATTTGTACACAGAAACATGCGCACTGTTTGTTTGAATATGTAACAGATGGAGAGAAATAAAAATCATTTTGGGAAAATATAATCAGTATTCTTATAACACAGTCAGAATGTCATTGCTATAATGATGCGTATTATTTGTTTTGTCCGACCGTTTCGAACATTTCGCTACAAGTTGATTGATAACAAAAAATTTTTCATTTGTTTCCTGTTCATGTTTTAGAGTAATTGTGGTAATTATTTACTATAACGGACCCAGCTCCAATCACGTTGACCTTGATATATGTTGTCAAGGACATAATCCTGAGTAACTTTTCCTTATAACTTAATCGGCGGTCGTTGTTTATTAAAAAGTTATTAACAAATAAAGTTTGAAAAATAAAATATTAATTTTTACATAAGTTTGTAATTTCCACGCAAGAAACAAGGTCCATCTGCATCAGAACCCTGATTTAAATGTGAAACAAGGTCTTTACATAATTAATATAATATTAGAAAAAATCACTACACATAGGAATCAAAAATTTTATTTATTCTACAGTTGCAAATGTACTGTTTTCATTTAAGGGATACAATGTTGCCATTATTTCAAAAAAATTACGTATTCGTTCACAATATTGATATTTACGTTTAAATATAAACTCAGCCAAATAATGTATGTAATGATAATCACGAGTTCCATATTTTGGTATTCCACTTCAAATATCACGCCATATGCGTTCTATGTTTTGTGTGTGGACTCCTGCATGAGGGTCTAGTTTTAAATCAGAAATAGGTTTGGGTTAGGTTATATCTTGCGGAAGTGAAGTCCCCCCGCAGGGGGGACGGAACCCACTACATCCACGCATATACTTTCCCATTCACACAACAATTCTGGGCTGAACCTCGTTTTGCATTGTAAAGTATATGCATGGATACAGTGGGTTCCGCCCCCCCCCCTGCGGGGGGGCTCCACTTCCGGAAGATATAACCTAACCCAAACCTATTTCTTATTTAAAACAAAAACTTGGTGTGGATTACGTCGTATAACTTAAATCAAATTTTGGTTTCGAATCCAACTTAAACTTTAAATATCTCAAAAATTATAAGAGACCGCCGATTAAGTTATAAGAAAAAGTTATTCAGGATCAAGTCCTTGACAACATATATCAAGATCAACGTGATTGGAGCTGGGTCCGTTATAGTAAATAATTACCGTAATCGTTTGTATCTTTCAAAATACATACTATTATAGTAATTATAGTTTTTCCAATTACTTTAAGTCATTACATATGATTCAATTAACATATAGAGATTTTACTTTGTCAAATAATGTATGTGGTGCCGAAAATACTTTAATTCTTTTTTAAACTACTTCAATTATAATGCCAAACGCTCTACGAATGTTACATTTTTTTTTAATGGTGGTATAAATATCGTAAAATATTCATTCTTTATAACATCTAAATATGTAATACCAATGCTGTTATCCGTAAAACAATTACAAAATAAAAGTTGGTCAAGAATAACACATCCTTTCTATCGAATGAATAAAACTATATAATTTCTTTTTATGTCCCGAAAAATTTTTTACACCCATCCTTATACCCAAATTATATCATCTTTTATCTGTCTCTTCACAATATGATATCCAAATATGCGAAAGGTTAAACGAAGTGCTAAAAGCAATGTAAAATTAATGACATCAGTATCTTTCAATTAGAGAGATATATAAGTATGAATATATTTTATTTTGACAGATATTATAACCTTCAAATGTATCACCTTTTCACGATTTCATATTTTACATAGATTTACCAGTATAAAATGTTATAAGAATACTGATTATATTTTCCCAAAATGATTTTTATTTCTCTCCATCTGTTACATATTCAAACAAACAGTGCGCATGTTTCTGTATACAAATGAACGGTGTCCAAACGAACGGTGGGCAAATGAACGGTGTCCAAACGAACGGTGGGCAAATGAACGGTGTCCAAACGAACAGTGGGCAAATGCACGGTGTCCAAACGAACGATGGGCAAATGAACGGTGTCCAAACGAACGGTGGGCAAATAACGGTGTCCAAATGAACGGTGCGCGTCTTTCTGTGTCCAAACGAACGGTGTCCAAATGAACAGTGTCCAAGTGAGCGGTGTCCAAGTAAACGATGCGTATTTTCTTATGTGTCCAAAAGCTACTGTATCCAAAATTATTGTGTCCAAATGCACTGTGTCCAATTGAACCGTATGCAAAATCTCGTGTCCATTTGCAACGTGTCCATTTGCACCGTGTCCAATTATACTGTGTCCAAGTGCACCACTCCCGTCGGAGATATTCGTTTATAGCGTGTAATTCGTACGATCCCTCGGGAATCGTAATTTCCTTATCATCGTTATCAAAATAAAATTTATTATTCCAAGAATTCACGTTCGATATCGTATGATACGTTTCAAAGTCCGTTAAACCAAGCTCGTAATCGCCATCGTTTAAATCTATAGCCGGAAAGTAGCTTACAGCAAGAGCGCTACTCTTGCCGATCAACGTAAGTGTGAGCGACATGCTGGAAAACTGTCAAACGAATACTGAGTCGCGACGGTGAATTGTCAGGCTTTAAATTCATATCGATCATCGACCGTTTGAAGAAATCGAAGACACAATTGTCCACAAATACTTTGATTATAATTTTGATAGGCCGTGTGATTGTATTCTATATTTGCAACATTCTGTCCAAAATATCACACTAATTCCTTGGGCGGTCGCAGATTTCCAAAACTATCGAAATATACTACACGATCGCTCCTCTTTGCATACGCAACCCAATGAGTACCGGAACCATCGACGTCATCAAAATTGACGATACCGCTTTCATTTCGTCGTACACCGTTTATCGGTAAATAATTGCGCATGAAAACACCTCTAAAAAATTGTATATGCATACGTCTTGCAAGCTGTTCCAATTGTACATTGGTTGTTACACCGGCAGGCATTTTTATTTTGACATTTTTTTTCTTGGCTGCTGTTGAGAACCCTCGTCCACGCTTGTATGGAGCGAGATAAAGTCCGTGACCTTCCATGGCGCGATTATGACGTTGCATTTCTTCGAGCTGACGTTGCGTCGCCTTGCTATCGTTCACCGCCTTCGCGATTCCCGCTGCTCCGCCAGCCAACGAACCGAGAACTCCCAATAATGGTAAAATTGGTAAGATACCACCGCGCTTCGCTATAGGAAGTATTCGTTTTTTCGAAGTCTTTTTCTTCATCGATGATTTTTTTGTTTTCAGCCCCATACCGAATTTTGTCTTTGCCTTCATAGCCGCCCAAACAGCTGTAGCGGCTGCTCTTTCGCCAATAGTCGAAACTCTCGCGGTAATACGTGTTCGCACTTTCGTGGCGAGTATATTATCCGCAACGTATCGTTGACGGAGATCGTTGCTTCGAGAATAAGCTATGTCGTGCTCGCGATACGCGGCATCCAATGGATTGATACGCCTATGTAACTGCTCGGTGGTAAGCTCGAGAATATCGCAACCGATAGAAGAAGGAACATTTTTAAGACTGAGCGGTTATAATATATAGGGCTATAAATAGGGTCCCGATGATTCATTTTCTAAAAATCTTGTTCGAAATTCGCGAGAGCAAACATGCGGTTCGTGCGACAAGCGACGACAATCAAAGTGACAAATTTTGACGATAAAACACGAGTAACGTCCAAGAAAGAAATACGCAAGCATGGAAATATGCTGCCGATTACTATACGCAGTATCATTTGCAGTCCTTTGAATTGCGGTAAGACTAATGTGTTGATAAGTTTAATAGAAAGTCCATACGGTGTACGTTTCGAGAATGTGTACGTATACTCGAAATCGCTTCAACAACTAAAATATCGATACTTGAAAATTTGCTATTACCGATCGATGAAATTGGTTATTTTATATTCTCTAATAATAGTGATGTTATTCCACCGAGCGAGGCGTTACCGAATTCCATTTTTATCTTTGACGACGTGGCCCGCGATAAGCAAGATACGATAAGAGACTTTGCAATGGGTCGACACTCGAGCGTCGGCTGTTTCTATCTTTGTCAAACGTATGCCAAGATACCCAAGCATCTCGTACGGGACAATGCAAATTTACTAATTTTATTTAAACAAGATGATACAAACTTGAAACATGTATACAACGATCATGTAAATACTGACATGTCTTACGACGATTTTCGCATTCTGTCAGAAATGTTGGCAACACAAGTATGGATTTGTAGTGATTGATAAAGACAGTTTACAGACTAAAGGACAATATCAAAAAGGATTTAACGATTTTGCAATACCGTGATTAGTAGCTATTAATACATCGATCGAGCAACGTCTAAAATTTTTCGTTCGCGCGCAACATGACGACTACGATTGACAGTGACGATCGTGAAAAAATTGCGAAAGAGATTGTAAAAATAAGCGAATCAATCCGCAAAAAATATCGTTCTTTAAAAACTGGTTAAATGGAGGAAGACATCACATTGGAGAAGTATTTTAAATTAATTATCAAACCTCTAAAACAACTTGTCAAAAATACAATCAATGTGGAATGTAATGAAGCGAAAATCGAACCATCGAGTATGCTTGAAGACAAGCATCTGAAAAAAGAGTCAGGAACAAAGCGAACAAGGTCAAACATATCATTGAACGATTTGCTAATAACTTCTACTCCAAATCAATCAAAACGTAAGCGAATGAAACAATTATCAAATGTGGTTATTTCTACTCCGATAAAAGAAGTACAATCGAGTCAAATATTGCACGAAAGATCGTCTCCGTATGTGGAAGAAGTTTTTGAAACCACGCCTGAAACGCTTGTGACGTCGGTTCAACATCAATTACAAACATCCGAGGGTAAAATATATTGCGCACACATCTGGGTCCACTAGGGCAAAAATATGTTGGAGCTATTTTGAGTCAAGATAAAAATAACAGTGTGGATTATGTTTACGGTGTTAAATTTTGCAACAAAGGAATGATGCTTGGTGATCAAATTTTTGATGTGGATAAAGATGATAATATAATTATCGGTGGAATAAGATACGTGGGAACACTAGGTCTCTACGAGTTGATTTTCAAGAGAATACCCGACGGTGACGTATACAATGACGATGATAAAATTAAATACAAAAATATATTACTGGCGACAAATGCGCATAGACGCGGCAATGATATGCGTAATCCAGTGTTAAGGAACAAGGGATACAAGTATAAAAATATAATAGCGTCATTAATCTCTATTAAAAATATAATAGCGCCTAGAAAAAAAACTGGAAGAGGTATAAACATACCGCGCGCTATGACGTTAAACGATAATAAGATCGATTACGTGCATTGGAATGATCCCAACGAGTTGGTAGATCGCTTGCGATTGCTGGAAGCTTCGCGTCAAGCCGGCAACAATGCCCACGACAATGAAATATTATCAATTATCGAGGAACTTTACGAAGCTGGCCTTATTATAAATTAATCTATGCGTCAGCGAAACGAGTCAGTCTGTCATTATTGTTTGTATCGAAATGTCGATTAATAAATTTGGATTATCGTTGGGAACACCCAACAACTCATACTATCAATGGAATGGATTACTAAGAAATTACGTGCGCGATAACGCTCTGTGTCAGACAGCCTCCGGCTTTGACGCAAGGTCGCGCAAGATATGACGCGTAGCGCAACCGGAAGATGATACTGATGCAGCAAACAAACAGTACGTGTAAATACGTGTCAAGCTTTTGGAGGACAGATAGGAAGAACTTGAGAAAAAAATAATCACGCACGAGACGAATGTGCAGACGCTGCAAATAATGATGGATGAGATGCAGAAAATGCTTCGGTATGCAACTCACGCGCAGAATACATCTAATTCAGCGCCGGAGAAGAAAGATATATAAAGAATATATGTGGAGGAATTATTTCATTATTGCAAATTATGCCTCGATCAAATATGTCGCAAAAGACCTTTGTAAAACAGCTGCTCGTGGAAGAATTGCATGTTCCAGCAAGAAAAAAACATATGTATTACTTGTTATGCGAAAATACGCATATTCTAAATGAAAAATTCAAACAATTTGTAACTGTTTTACAACAGAATAATATCGCTAATGTATGCGACGCTGCAAAAACTATACATAAATGTGATATGTTTAACAGCGAATCGCTCATAGATTGCGAGTTATTGACATGTGCTGTAAATGATATTCTTCACGAGGCTTGTAATAAATAAGTTATTTTACTAAAGTAGTGATACTATGCGGGTTCTAAGCCATGGTCCTCTGAGGGGGGGGGTGAGGGTGAGGGGAAAGCGGCGCGAGGGTGTGACGTCACGGGGGGGTATGACGTCACCGGGGTATGGCGTCACTGGGTATTGACGTCACGGGGTGGTATGACGTCACGGGGGTACGACGTCACGGGGGTATGACGTCACGGGGGTGGGAATGACGTCACGGAAACGATAGGCGCTGGGGTAGCGGGTTAGAGGGAACGTGAAGGTACGATGCCGCGAGTAGGTGAGGACAGAGATAGCGCAAGGCGTCCGCAATGTGTAAGAGAGGGATAGCGCAAGGCGGTGCGAGAGAGAGAGAGAGAGAGAGCATACGCGAGTCGGTGCGAGAAGGATAGCGCGAGGCGATCACAGGCGCGAGGGAGAAGGATAGTGTCCGCATTGGTGTAGGAAAAGGATGACGTTCGCGGGAGAAAGAGATAAAGAGAGAGATAACGCGAGGCATGCATGTACCGATGAGATAGCGCGAGGCATGCATGTAGGAAAAGGAAAGAAGGTGCAGAAATAATCGATATTTTTTAAATTATAATAATAATTTTATTTAAAAAAATGTGTATATATACAAATGTGTGTGTGTGTGTTAAAATAATAAGAAATAATTAAAATGATAATAAAAATAAAAATATAAAAATATAAAATGTTTGCTGCAGGCTCCTTCTGAAACAAAAAAATTAAAGTCTTATTAATAAATCTATTTGTTAATATTATAAAATTTAAAAAAATTTTTTTAAAATAGATAAAATTAATTCTTCGAGTATTTCAATGTTGTTCTCACCCATAACAAGACGTCATCTATGTTTTACATATCAAAATACCAATCCTTGGACATCACTGTATAATGATCTCTCAGACAATGATCCAAATCTATTGTACGAGATTTCTTCAAGCCGATTGCTTGACCTTGCACCATTTATACAATTGAAGTGACAGGAGTGTTTGTCGATAGCGCCGGGACACGAACATCTAAGCGTTTGTATTTTTTACGTAACGAATGTCTTAAACTTTCAAGTCGCGCGATTCGGCTAGCCAGCGATTGAATTCCATGCCCCTGTTGTAACATCTCGTGTCGGTACTGTTCTTCCAACCACTCGAGACATTTAAGGCATGTTCTTTCCCATAACTCACATGCACACACCGAGTTCACCTGTATGAAATCCTCCCATAGAAATTGTTCTAATTCCGCAAAATGTTCGGAGGCCCCCCCAGCTTATACAGTGCAAATTGGGAACATATTGCAGGGCATTATCTGGTATAGCGGTTTTCCACATTCTCCGCAAAACGATCCCAGGATTAGTTCATAAATTGCACTTTCATGCTCTTGCACAACACGAATATTCGAAAATAAATCTGAAATACGCATAAAACAGCATGTGCAAAATTTTTTGTTGTCTTCACTTTTATAATAAAAGTATATACCGCACATTTTTACCGCACCTAAACTATTTATTTCAACTCGGTTTAAAGTACGTTGATTTATGTCCGTAATAACACTACTGCAATCACTATTGTAATCGGAATCCTCCGAAAGTATGCGGTCTTCTCAATTTCCATCAAGTTGTCATCTTCGAGAATAACATCCTCATCTTCAATAATAATAACTTTTTGATCAGCCATAACACATATTGTTAAGATCGTCGTAAGGATGAAGACGGTTGCGTATTATAACGTTACACACTCCTCTCAATTATATATTGTAGTTTCATATCTTTTGTCTCCTTCTAACTGGAGTATCACGTCTCATCTACCTCATCATTTTTTCTACATCTTTAGCAGAGTGTGTCGAGAGAAAGATTTAAGTTTTGCAGACTGTGCATATCTATTACACAGTTTTATTCATACATAAAGGATGGTATAAATAATTAAATTCACAGATAATTAGTAAAATCACTTATTTATTACAAGCCTCGTGAAGAATATCATTTACAGCACATGTCAATAACTCGCAATCTATGAGCGATTCGCTGTTAAACATATCACTTTCATGTATAGTTTTTGCAGCGTCGCATACGTTAGCAGTAGGATAGTAAGGCCGGTTTTGGCTCAGTTTTGTGTGAGTGTGAGAGAGAGGGTATCGTTGGGGAGTAAGAGAGAGAGATAGTTTCGGAGCAGTTTGTGGGCGCCCGAGGGATGGAGAGCGGGCTGGGCGGGTGCATGGGGGGGTAAGTATGGTGAGAGGGGAAGCGCGGCCGGGGGGAAGCGGTGGGTACGTGTCGCCGAGAGCGCTCGAGAGATGGCGTTCGGGGGTGGCGGTTCCTCCCGATTCGCGACCTTGACGCGACTCGCGCTTCTAGCGCGCGATCCGCCGTCGCGATTCTTTAGGGGGGCGCTTCTAGCGCGCGATCCGCGAGCGGACGGCGGGCGCCCGGCGTCGAGGGGCGGGGGATCGTCGGTGGGCGGTCGAGCGGACGGAGGGGCGTCCCTCGTCGCTCTCCTCCTCTCGAGGCGCGCGTTAGCGCGAGCGCGCTCGTCGCTTTAGCGAGATGGCGAATCTTCGAAAGGTCGTGAAATAAAGAGATATCGTCGTTCTAGCGAAAGAGGAGAGGTGTTTTTATTGTTTTCTTTTACAAATTTTTTAATATATTAATAATACGACGATATGAGTACGCGAGTGAGCGTATCACGATTCTCCGAAGAGCAGAGCCTGCAGTTCGCAATCGATTATATCGTTGCGGTCGAAGTTATCGCTCTCGCGTATCATCGCGGGAATAAGCGCCTTATCGCGAGCGCCTGCCGCGATGTCGAGGAAACGAATTAGCTTGTTGTCCACGCGCGCGGTTAAACCGCTTAAAGATGCAACGATGCGGTTGACGCAAAGTTCCAGATTTAATATATTTACGACGGTGTTCTTCGATACGGCTAGGCGAATTTTAGGCGTTTCGAGACGAAGTATTCGGAGATTGCTGAGTTTGCCGAATCGTAGCGTCAATTGTCCGATGTGTATTGGCGTCGGGCGCGCCTCGTCGCGCTCGTCGGAGCGAAAGTGCGATAGAAGCGTGGGTCGTAGATCGAGCAGTTCCTTCCACGTATCCGGCGTTAGCGAGATCTCTTTGCCGTGACAATCTCCGAGGACGATTTCTACGAAAGAGGGTCGGCTGACGTTAACGCTAATTTCCAGATGTTTATATGCGGTTTTGGTCAATGGATAGCGTCTTCCTAAGATTCTGAGCGGTCGCGCGATCGAGACGTCCGCGTCGTGTTTTGGCGTTCGATCACGATCTCGTCTAAAAAATAGATATGAGCGATGAGAGAAACGGTGTTAGCGAATTATTAGTTCGAACAATATTAGTTCGAATAAATGTTCGATAGTCTTATCCATTGTCCATTTTAGCTTTTTTAGCGTATTCCGCGCTATCTTCGCGGTTTCGTTCGGTTAGTCTCGATCGATCGTCGAATGAGTGTTGCTGCTGCGGTTGCCCCCCCATTGTCGCGTACATTGTCGCTCGTTTTTTCTCGTTTGTTCTTTTTCGCGCGTTAGCTTCGGTGTTCTCCGTCAATAATGAAGCGCTTAATGGATGGACGGTCTTTATATACTCGCGTAGAGATCGCTTCTTCCCCTTTCGCGCGTTTTCTCTTATATATTCTATTTTTAAAAAATAACGGTAGGGTCGCTCTAGTCGTTCTCATCGTCGATTCTCTCTTTCTCGATCGTGTCGCTGAGACGATAGACGCGACTAAGTAGATCGCGCAATTACCTTAGCAGTCCATCCGTAGGACACTCGATGCCGAGCGCGTGTAGATCGAAAGGACCCGCCGAGGTTACGGTATTTGTAAATTTGTTGAAGGCGTAGAACTGACGTTTGGCGAAGAAATATAGATTGCCATTGATGTATCGGAAGGCCGACGTTATCGCGGACGGAATTCCGGGAAATATATCTTTTAATGGAGCGTGTCTAATGACTATCATGTGACACTCGTCGATTTCCGCGACTTTATCATCGTCGTATATAGCGTAGGTTCGTCCCGTGTGCGTATTTATCGCCGCGTTGATTTTAACGTTTCGGGGAAGTCCGATATCGTGGAGATATCTCGGCCAGCCCGATTTTAGTTTAAGACTGGGATATTCCGCGAGGTAGATCGAATCGTTCGCGAATAGCGCGAGATCGCCCGAGGGTCTTCGATACGCGGCGGATAGACGCGTGAAATTCGCCGGTAGAAACGTCGCGTAATCCGTGAGCGTCATGAGTCTACCGTAACGCTTCTCGGTCATGTCGACCGACCATATGTTGCGGCGATTAGCTATATATAATCGATGATTCATTATTAGCGCGGCGTCCACGCGTCGTAATGCGCAGAGATCCGCGCGCGCTGGGTCGGTCGGCGCGACGCTCGTCGTCGCGGGCGCCGCGGTGGTCGCGGGAGTCGCCGTTGGATAGTTTCCGTCGTCGTGAGATCCGTACAGATTCTGTATAGCGAGAATGTCTTCTATGCTCAGCTTAACTGGAAATTGATTCTCGATATCGGGTATATACGGGAACATTATAGAGTCAGTGCGCATACTATGCTGTAGACCCAATGCGTGGCCGATCTCGTGCGTTAGCGTTTGTAGCAGATGATGCGTGTCGGGAGGATTTTTGTTTAGATACACGTGCCATGGTTCGGAATCGTCGACGTGTATCTCCGATGTGAAGTCGGTTGTTCCAGAGGGAAAAAACGCGTGAGCTAGGGCTCCTCCCGGACCGTCGAAGGCTGCCGGGCAAATACCGACGTTTCGACGATTCGCGTAAGTGTGCGCGCCCGTTCGATACGATATTAATATATCGGGGTGTAACGGGTCGCGTGCGAAAGTTAGCGATGAGTTCGCCGCCCATAACGCGAATGCAGTTTCGGCCGTTCGCGAGATTTCTTCGCTAGCCATCTGAAAATTCTATGCGAGACGCGTCTTCGGCCATTTTCGCGCGATCGGGCTATACGCGCGATCGGGAATATCTGCGAGACCGCATCTCGGTTTACGCATAAGGTGAAGCGTAACGGCGTTTAACGCGCCGTTTCCCGATAATTGATAATATTCTTGAAACAGCGATAGTGCGCGACGCAGAGATGTCGTGTTATCGGACGACAGTGATTCTCCATCGTCTTTTAGAAAACCGTATACGCGCAGAAAACGAAGCGCTTCGATTCTTTTCGAGTCGAAGGGCGCGGCGACCGTCGTAGCGACGAGCATCGTCGCTAGAGTGAGAACCGTCCTCGTGTTAGTCATCGCGCGAAACGGGAAAAACGCGGTAAACTGTTGAGAGACGCCGAGCGCGATTGATTCGCGCGTTCCGCGAGACGCCTATTTTTATCGGTGACGAATAATGTGGGTGGGTGGGGAGAGGGAGAGGGAAACGCGTTTCTTTCGACGTCGAACGTTTGGAATGCGCGTTATCTAGCGGACGCGCTCGAGTTCCTCTTTTGTTTTTCCTATTTTATTATTCGTTTGTCCTCTAAGAAGGACATTCGATGAGCGATTAAAGATATCCCTTCCAACGATGCGCGTTATCTAACGGATGTTTTCGACATTCGATGAGCGATTAAAGATATCTCTTTCAACGATGCGCGTTATCTAACGGATGTTTTCTGTTATTTTTATTATTCGTTTGTCTTTTAAAAAGGACACTCGATGAGCGATTAGAGATATCTCCTTCCGGTAATGATAAATTAGAGATATCTCCTTCCGGTAACGATAAATTAGAGATACCTTTAGATATTCCTAGATACTTTTTTCCGGCGATGATGATCTCATTGTTCGCAGGGTATTCGGAATGCGCATTATCTAACGGATGTTTTTTGTTATTCCTATTTTTATTATTCGTTTGTCCTCTAAAAAGGACACTCGATGAGCGAGTAGAGATATCTCCTTTCCGGCAACGAAACGGTCGCGAAAGGAAGATGCGGCGCGATCGATAAATTGTACCGCAACATCCCGCGCGTCGATCTTTATAAAACGCGAGATCGTTTCGAGAAGCGTTAAAGTATTCTCGCTCGCGAGATAACGAAGCGCGAAACGATGGAACGTGAAGTGACGAGAATTAAAATTGGTCGTGAACTGTTCGATATGGAACGAATCGAACAGATCATTAACGCGGCCGATTATATTAATGTAAACGGGGACTTAATCGCGATAAAATCTTATGTTCTAGGAGACCTCGCTACGGATTTGCGTGTGGAAGCGCAAGGTGTTATCGATAATAGTCCGGATTCGTTTAGACTCGCTTTTCAGTTAAACGAAGACGTAGATATCGCACATTTAATGTAAGTATTTAATTGAAATTATAATAAATTATAATAAATTATAATAAATTTTATTAATTTTTACTTTTATTAATTTTTACTTTTATTAATTTTTACTTTTATTAATTTTTACTTTTATTAATTTTTACTTTTATTAATTTTTACTTTTATTAATTTTTACTTTTATTAATTTTTACTTTTATTAATTTTTACTTTTGTATTTTAGACAAGAAATAGAGAGCTGTGTAAAAACAGCGCGAGAATCGCTCTATGATTTAATAAATAGAACGAGAACTATGCTCGCACAAGCGCAAAGCGTTCATAGCGCATTGCGCGACGCTCGTCGACGCGGCGAGCGCGATTTCGCCGTTCCCGAAGGTAGGCGAGTCGTCGCATCACAGATCGATGAGGAGCCCTTCGCCGTTCCCGAAGTTAGGCGAGTCGTCGCATCACAGATCGATGAGGAGCCCGAATCGCGACTGATCGGCGAAATCGAATTACGATCAATGGAGGACGAAGCCGAACCGGCGACGGTCAACGAGAGTAAATCGCGGGCGAATGTACAATTAGCGAACTATGTGCTCGAATCGCAACCGTTCGACACGGAGTAATTTTACGCGTTAATAAAGCGCATTTGTAAGATAATTTTTATGAATAAATGTTATACATTAAGCGAAACGTTGATTCTTTACGCTTTTCTTTTCTTCTTCCGTATCCTCTCGTTTTCGCGCTTCTCGTAATAACCATCTGTGTCCGTATTAAGTATATTTAAATAGTATATTTAAATAGTATATTTAAATAGTATATTTAAATAGTATATTTAAATAGTATATTTAAATAGTATATTTAAATAGTATATTTAAATAGTATATTTAAATAGTATATTTAAATAGTATATTTAAATAGTATATTTAAATAGTATATTTAAATAGTATATTTAAATAGTATATTTAAATAGTATATTTAAATAGTATATTTAAATAGTATATTTAAATAGTATATTTAAATAGTATATTTAAATAGTATATTTAAATAGTGTGGCGATGAAAATTCAATCGCACTATGGCGAAGAAAGTTTAATCATAAGCGGCCGCACCGATAGTACGGGCGCCGCCGCTGCGCGGCGCGCGCCGGGCTAGCTAACTCGGGAGCCGAAAGACGCTCAGGCGGCTACATATACGCCGCGCACAGCTAGTACCGGGCACCTCCGCTAGGCGTCATACGCCGGGTACGCTTTTCCGTAATTGACAGTCAACCCGCAGGGAAGATAAGCAGGCTCCCCATGGAGTCAAGACGATTAGTAATTAGCGCATTTCTCGCTACATTAATCCGTACGACACGGCGCCTAGTCGCCCAAATTACGCCATCAAGGAGATCAAGAGCTGCCAAGACGAAGATCCCGCAGAATATTTCTCCTCTGGAAGGAGAAATCGGCATACGCCAGCGAACCAGCCCGACGCCTCTGCACCTCCTAGCGAGGAGGAATACAGGCGCTAAGCGCCTCGACACCGGCGCATCCTCGCCTTCGGCTGGCGCCAAGCGCCCACGCTCCGGCGCATCCTCGCCATCGCCTGGCGCTAAGCGCCTCGACACCGGTGCATCCTCGCCTTCGGCTGGCGCCAAGCGCCCACGCCCCGGCGCATCCTCGCCATCGCCTGGCGCTAAGCGCCTCGACACCGGCGCATCCTCGCCTTCGGCTGGCGTCAAGCGCCCACGCTCCGGCGCATCCTTGCCATCGACTGGCGCTAAGCGCCCCAATTCAGGCGCGTCCCCGTCTTCAGCTGGCGTCAAGCGCCCACGTTCCGGCGCATCCTCGCCTTCAGCTGGCGCTCAGCGCTCACGCTACGGCGCGTCCTCGCCTACACTGGACGCCAATCGCCACCGCTCAGGCGCCGCCTCGCCAGGAGGAACGACCGCACGACGACCGGCTTCGCCCATAATCCTTTCGTCGTCCGACGAGAGTCACGGGCGACCCAAAACACCCCAGCCGAGAGAGCCATCACCCGACGGACGGGTTCCGTGGTGGTTGCCTACCGGGATTCCCCCGGCATACCGATCAGTGGAGACCCAAACTGAGGAGCTCCCAGCCACGGGTACAAAGGGTACCCAGACTCAAGGGGGCTCAACTGGGTATCGCGATCAAGCGACGCAAACGCGGAAACGGGGAGGCCAACAGCGATACGTTCCGATTGACTACTTTTCGCGCCAATACTACCGCATGTAACATTTCACGAAAATATATACAGAATGTTATCTTATAAAAACTATCAACTTTATTGAAACCTCACGAGTCACTCTCCGTTCCTACCTCCATAGCGATCACTAAATAATAGTAGATACGAAAATTAACCTACAAATAGTATATTTAAATAGATTTAAATAGATTTAAAATTTCTATAATTAAGTTTATTATGCGATCGCGATAAAATAATATCTATGGACAGTTATAAATTTATAATTGCGATTATAATGCTCTAGACATCGACGGTAGCGCCGCACCTCCGGATCCACTTTTATATATTCAGGCAGTTTCTCCCACAATCGTTCTACGTAGCGACCGAAATGCTTTAGTAAAATTATTTTCGGAATATACCGCAATTGATCGGTGGTGAAATCGAGAATATCGTCGCCATCTATTAGTAAGATAAACATTTCGATTCACCGCGCGCAATTCGCTACTGCGCGATTGATGACGATCTATTCGTATATAAATAAAAAGGTCTCGCCCTGCCTTACGCGAGTGTACCGCGCACGCGCGCAGCAAGAGGAATGCGTTTCGTGCGGCAACCGATCGCGATAAAGGTGACGAACCTCGACAATAAAACGCGACCGTCGAAAGAAACGCGTAGACACGGTCGTTTATTACCGAGCGCTATTCGCTGCGTCATTTGCGGGCCTTCTAGTTGCGGCAAAACAAACGCATTAATAAGTTTGTTGGAGAGTCCGCATGGCGTATGCTTCGAGAACGTTTATGTTTACTCAAAGTCATTGTAGCAGCCTAAATATCAATATTTAGAAAATTTATTAACACCGATGGAAGATATAGGTTATTTCACATTTTCTAATAACTTTGACGTTATTTCACCCAGCGAAGCTCTCCCGAATTCGATATTCGTGTTCGACGATGTAGCGTGCGACAAACAAAATACCATCAGAGAATATTTCGCTATGGGTCGACACTCGAACGTCGATTGCTTCTATCTGTGCCAAACGTATGCTAAAATACCGAAGCATTTGATTCGAGATAACGCTAATCTGTTAATTCTTTTTAAACAAGATGGTACTAATTTACGTCACGCATACAACGATCACGTGAACACGGATATGTCGTACGAGAATTTTCACGCGCTATGTCGCGCGTGTTGGCGATATAAATATGGTTTCTTAGTGATCGACAAAGATAGCGCGCTCCGCGCTGGTAGATACAGACGAGGATTTAACGACTTCATTGTACCGTAGAGCGATCAGTTGTCGCGAATACGTCGAACGCGTCGATCGCTCTCTCGCGAGTTAGAAGAAGTTGCAATGGCCTCGACGGATATCGGCGAACGCGAAAAGACAGCAAAAGAGATAGCTAAAACGCGCGCATCGATTCGTAAAAAACACAGAGCATTAAAGACCGGAAAAATGGAAAGCGAGATCGCGATAGAGAGTCGTTTCAAACCGATCGTCGAACCGCTGCGGCGCATCGCTGATCGCGCCGAGCGAGACGAGATAGAGCGAAACGAAATTAAGCGCGAAATGATAAAACAAGACGCGATCGACATTTCACCCTCGACGAGCGTCGAGGAAAAATGGAAAGACGAAGCACTAACTCCCGTTTGGAAAAAACCTAAAGCGAAACGAATACGCGCTCGACGACGATTGAACGCCGTTTCTACTCCATTAAACGAATCTTTCGTCGAAAGAGATCCATTCGCGCGAAACGAAACCGAAGAATATGAAACGTTCGAATCCGAGAGTCTCGAATCGCCCTCGATGCCCGAAATACCCGTTAAACAAATTTCGCGAATTTCTCAAGATCGCGAAATATCGCACGGTCGACTAGGACCATTAGGGCGAAAATATATGGGGACTCTTCTCGGCGGAGAAGCGCCGAACGAGATTGATCACGTTTACGGAGTTTACATCGGCGAGAAAAGTGCAATGCTCGGCGATAAGCGATTTGACGTAGATGCGAATGATTCCATATTTATAGATGAGATTAAATATATCGGTACTCCCGGTTTATATGAATTAATTTTTATGAAAATTCCTAATAGTCTCATATATACAGAAAAAGATAAATTAACATACAGAAGTATATTGTTAACAACGAACGCTCATAGACGTGATCATGATGCTAAAAAATCTGTTTTAGGAAATAAAGGATACAAATACAAATTCATTATCGCTTCGCTTATTCACAAAAAATTCACGAAAAAAACAGGTGCGGGTCGCGTATTGTCGACTATGCGTGTCACGGACAATAAAATCGATTACGTCCATTGGGACGATCCAAACGAATTAGTGGATCGTCTGCGATTGTTAGACGCTTCGCGTCGAGCCGGCAACAACGCTCACGAAAACGAGATTCTATCGATAATCGAGGAGCTTCGCGAAACAGGAGCGATCGTATAAATTGAACTGTCGCGTGGATGACCGTTGCAGTCGTACGCGGAATTCGCGATGTCCGTGAGCAAATTTGGCTCGCCTTTAAAAAATCGAGGCTATGACGCGAGAACCGGAAGATTACGTCCGGCTATCGAGTCTCTGCGAAGTTACGTGCGCGATAACGCGCTGTGTCTAAGCTCTTCCATTGAATACGACGCGAGAGAGCGTAAGATAAAACGCTTGGCTCAACCTGAGGAGGACGCCGATGCGACAAGTAAAGGCTACGTCGAAGGAATTACATCGCAATTGAGAAAAGACGAGAACGAAGCGGGGCAGGGCGTCATTCTACTGTTCACGAGACTCGCTCAGCTCGATAGCGCTTTAGGTAAACGAATAGACGTCACGGAGAGTTTCGTTTCCGAGATAAAAACACGCGATGACGTTCTGAGTAAACGAATAGACGCTGTGGAAAATTCCATTTCGAGAATAGAAACGAGCGCTAACGCTCTAGATAAACGAATCGATATTTTAGATAAACGAATCAAAGGTTTAAGCGATCAAATCGAGGTCGCGAAAAAAACTATATCGCTCAACGCGGCGGAGTCTTCAACGAGAAACGCGAACGATCGTAAAGTAATGTTCAATCAAGGTAAAGCAATACGGGAACTAAGTCAAAAATCGCGTATCGCGGCGAATTCCGCGGTGAAATCCGAGACGAAGATACGAGAATTGGAAAATTCAACGTCACGATTGAAGAGAGACGCGGACGAGCTATCGGGAAGAGTGAGAGAACTGGCAAAGATTAGCGGGAGCGGCGAACCGCTCGAAAGAGAGATTAGCGGGAGCGGCGATCCGCTCGAAAGAGAGATTAGCGGGAGCGGCGAACCGCTCGAAAAAGAGATTCAATTCAACGTTATTCTCGAGAGAAAGAAAAAAGAATTATGAGCGTTAAAAAACGAAGACTAGTCGAGGAATTGCACGCGCCCGCAAGAAGAAACTTCTCGCGTCGTCGCGTTGCGGTGCGCGGGTACAACGACCTATGGCAAGCGGATGTGGTCGAGATGCGTCCTTACGCGAGACTCAACAAAGGCCACAACTACATACTCACCGTTATCGACGTATTAAGCAAATACGCATGGGCTGTACCGCTTAAGAGCAAAAGCACAAACGAAGTTACTCGAGCGTTATCTAAAATAATACGAGACTCTAAGAGGTGTCCGAAAAATCTACAGACCGATAAAGGAAAAGAATTTTACAATGCCGATATGCGAAATTTCGTGAAGAAGCACGAAGTAAATCATTATTCGACATATTCGGTGATGAAAGCGTCGATAGTCGAACGATTCAATCGTACACTCAAAAATTCTATGTGGAAGTACTTCACGCTAAACGGAACGTACAAGTGGATCGACGAGTTACCACGACTCGTCGAGGAATATAACACGCGAAAACATCGCACTATAAATATGAGACCTGTCGACGTAACTCCAAAAATTGCCGACAAACTTTTAAATACTGTATACAGCAATATAAAAATCGCGGCTCCGGCGAAATTCAAAGTAGCCGATCCGATACGCATCAGTAAATTTAAGACGATTTTCGAGAAAGGCTTCACACCCAACTGGACTACATAGATTTTTCGAATAACTAAGATACAACGAACTAATCCCGTAACGTATCTGTTAAAGGATTCGCGCGGCGAGCCGATCGCTGGAGGATTCTACGAGCACGAATTGTTGCGCGTTGGCGATCCCAACGTGTATCTCGTAGAAAAGGTGCTGCGTCGAAAGGGTGACAAGATTTACGTAAAATGGTTAGGAATGGACGAATCGCACAATTCTTGGATAAATAAAACAACTGTATTATGATAAAAATGTATTTTTATTAAATAAAACTACATATTATACATATTATACATATTATACATAAAATACAATTAATGACATTTTAATTATTTTTTATTAGTTTAATTTCTAATACAATATTAAATCTCGTGTTACCAAAAACAAAAAAATCTTAGAAAAAATTGTAGACATGTTAAAACTAAAATAATCGTATAATTATAAAACAAAGAAAAAAATAATAACACAATACAATTAAAATTAAGGCTTGTGAAAATCGATTATATATTATATATTATATATTATATATACGAGTTCTCTCTTGCGCTCCACATAAATTCTTTCTCGCGCCGCTACGCGGCCGCCACATCCTGCGTTCTCTCTTTTGCGCTTTATGCGGACTCTTTTTTATATTTTATATACATTCTTCATCGCATTGTTAAGTGAACGTCATATCTCGCGGTAGCTTTATTCTCGCGGTAGCTTTATTCTCGCGTTGCTCTATATATAACACTTTCAAGAATATAATAAAGAGTCATGGAAATCATCGATCTGTCTAATTCGCGGCTAATCTCGACTCGATTTATGGCAAATTCCCGCGTTCTGTCTCGTTTGCATATAGCATGATATATGTTCTATGCCAATGAGGGAGGACGCGAATTTGCCAAATCGAGTCGAGATTAACCGAGATTTAGACAGAATGGTGGTTTCCACGACTTTTATATCGCAAAAACACACAAAAAATTTGTTTTTTGGCGTTATATACGAATTTTTTTCGCGTTCTATACGAGTTCTCTCTCGCACCGCTACGCGGCCGCCGTATCCTGCGTTCTCTCTTTCAAACTTTATACGTACTCTTTCTCGCGCTCTGTATACATTCTTTATTACGTCACTATGATAACACTAAAACTCGCATTAACATCTTTTTCACATTATTCTATATAAAACACTTCCGAGAGCATAATAGAAAGATCGTGAAAATGTACGATCAGTCCTATTTATAATAGATTTTAACAAAATCTATTATATATAAGACTGATCGAACATTTCCACGATTTTTTATTAAAATCTATTATAAATACGACTGATTCATTTTTATTATTTTATTAAAATCTATTACAATAAATTATATTCAAATTATATTATTCGCGCAAAACGCGTGTTCTTCGAAACGATTCGTAGAACGTCCATCGATGTTTTAAATCTCGAAATTTCAAATCAAAGAATACAAACCTGTGATGTAATATACTTTGATATTAAATTAGAAATACATCTTTTCACGATAATTCATAAAATATTAATCAACGGTTCACGAATATTTCAAATTAAAGAACACAAGTTTGTGATATAAAACTTGTATACTTTGATATGAAATTTAGAAACGCGTCTCTTCGATATAATTTTTTCTTTTGAGTTAAAAATATGTATTTTTCGGTTAGAAGTTCTTCTTGATCGCGTCGTAACCTTGAGATGACCGTACGCGCGATGAGATGAAAATGCCGGGACCGCCCAGCGCTGAGCGCGGAGTGCGCGTAACACGATTCCGCAGAATCGTTGGAGGACAGACGATCACAAACGGAAAGAGAAAGAAAAGAGGCAGGATTATGCACGCAACTGAACCCTCTAAGTTTATTTCAGGTCACAAAATTAACAATAGCTGGACACTTGGTCATGATACTCGACACGCAGCGGAGAACGAGATAGCGCTGGCCGACTATATCGTGCGAGATCGACGGCTTAGACGATCATCGGAAAGCTTCCGTTTCGTGTCCTTTTCACTGCCGAGTAATAGCGCGACAGAGATCTTGTCGCGAAAGCGATTGATGAGACTCTTCGCAATTAGCGCGAACTGGATTAGCGCCCGTAATAACAACTACTTTCGACGCTGAGACGAGCCTAGGCCGATAGACGCGGGCACGAGACACAGCGAAAATGTGTGGTCGGCAGGCGAAATCGGGCGCAAGACTGTCGAAACGATGGGCAAATTTTACGGCATGGAATTCCGCCGGTTACTGTCGCTAAATTTCGATGATCTCATTGGCGGTGAGAAACATCGCGCGATCGTCTCGGCGTATTGCGAGTGATACGAAAAACCGGCAAAATCGTGAAAGGAATAGCAAAAAAAAGGGGGGCCGAATGCGAAAGAAAGCGAACGCGGGTTAGTTGTTTACGCGCTCGCCCGCTACCGAATTTCCGATCCAAAATATTTGCCTTAGCTATCGCGATATAATTTTGATGAATGTTCGAGAATAACTTTTAACGGGCAAGTTTGAACACTTCTCGAACTATTATTTTCGACGCAACCGTGAATTATATCGAAAATACAATGGTAATATATTATTTATAAAATATGTTTATACTAACAATAAACTACTAACTAAAGTTTAAATGTTTTAAGAAACATAGTATTTTTTCGCTCCCTACAACGGTATTTTATAATGTCCCCATGGTAACGTATCCGTAGTTCCCGATATCGTGTATCGTTTGTCATCGTGCGGACTGAGCGCGATCTTTAACTCCGATACTGTATACATCTCGTGTAACTCGGATCTTATACAAAACTGCTCGCGCTTCATCTCGATCCCCTGTCGAAGACAGCGCGCGTAATCGTCAAACGTTATCGTTCTCGCGACAACGCCGCTCTTAACACCCTTGATTCTTTTTGTATCGCTTTTACCGGCGACTCGCAGCGCGTACATTTTCGCTCTGAGTCCAATAAATTCGGTCATAATCGCGCCAGCGTTCTCATCCTTCATCGCACCGGGTATTTTTTTATTAGCGAGAGGCATTCCATACGCATTGCCCGTTGCGTAATCGCTCGTATCGAATTTGTCGATATCGCGCTTCATATTCTCGTATATGTCCTCGCACTCGACGCGATAAATGAGACTATCCGTATCGGTATACATTATTTTACACTTATCTCGATACAATGGTAGCATGTACTCGTAGTGAAATTCGTATAAACGAATCTTAGATATGTCGAGAATACACATACCTACATAAATTGGTTTATTGAACTTAACCTCGAGTTTACGCAATTCTACAGCTACGAGATCCTCCGCGAAAACGCTTCTACTGTGAAAATTCGGCTTCACGATCATCGCCTCCGCGCCGTATCGCCCGTCCCATCGAGTCACGAGTCGAACATTCGAATGATTGCGCACGTTCTCCATAGTTTTGCCAAACACGGCATTATTCATTAATTTGTATAGATTTTTCTCAAACTCGTTTTTCGCGTTAATTCGTAATCGTGTATTCAGTTCGATGTATTTGCGCAGCCATGAAGATTGCGCGAATCGCAATATTCTGTGTATTTTCTGCGTAATCCGTGTCGAACGCATTGCTGCAAATTGCGATAATATATTACATAACGGTTCTTATCGTACAGTGTGGCGAGAAGCTTCTCGTCTCGTTTTCCGGGCGGCTTATCGCGCGTCGGGCAGAATGGCAAGTCAGCGTGAGAATCGTGAAGGTCGGACGGATATGCAAGGTCGACCTCTAGAATATAACCGATAGGCGAGTCCGATGTCACGGACATTAAGTCAACGCTCGTAACGTTATCGACCCATCGAAAATTTTCGTAAGGTAACGATTGACACATCGCCCATCCATACAAATTATTTATATCGAAGTACATGAGATACGACGATGGTTCCGAAGAATCGTATGACTGTAAATATTTGTTATTAGCGCGCGCGTATCTGTTGGAACATTGACTTAGCCCGCCGCGTATTCCGCGTTCCACGAACATCACCATATCAATGTCGGTTAATAATTCGAATCGCACACCCGTATACTTTAACATAGCGTCCCATGTGTATCCCGGTAACATGTAATAATACGCGGGATCTAAATTATAACTTCTCATACACGCGTCACGAAAATTTTCGAAAACATCGGCCAATAGAAGAACGTCGGTCTTTAAATACAAATCGCTATAATCGCCTAACGTTTCGACGCGAAATCGCTCCCAGACTCTTATCGCGCGCGCGTAATCGCTCTCAGATATCGCGTCACCGGTTAGCGAACTGTAAAAAGCCTCGCGCGGCGGTAGACGAGTCTCTAACAATTTATCTACGTCGTCGACATACTCGTACGGAAATACACCCTTTCGCGCGAGAAGCTCAAAATCGGCATCGCTAAGATCGAAAAATTCCGAACGCGCGATTCTCAACTCACTTTTGTCTAGATACGACGCCAATTTCTCGACACTCGCGCTTAGAAATTTGAAAGAATCCACGAAACGCAATTTCAAGCGTTTTCCGAAACATCCCTCGTCCCACGCATCTTCGACGTTCTTCGTGAAAGAGATATACGTTTCTTTCGTTATCGGCAATATTTCCACGCTACCGGGAAAAGCGTTAACTACATCTTTAATGATAAAATGCGCGTCGTAACCCGATAAATTGTGAAAGAATACGGGAATTACGTAAGTATCCTTATAATTTAAATTACAATTCGAATGCGCCGGACCTCTGTACCGTCCAGTCAGATGACAGTGATCGCGCACGCGAGCGTCTCCCAATTCGAACGGTTTCTCGCATATGCTGCAGCGCGTCGCGTGTGAGATAGTTTCGGAGCAGTTTGTGGGCGCCCGAGGGATGGAGAGCGGGCTGGGCGGGTGCATGGGGGGGGGGTAAGTAGGGTGAGAGGGGAAGCGCGGATCACGAATCTCTCCCATTCATCCGATGTAAGATTCGTCATAGGAGCATCGATATCGAGAATAGTTTTCGCGCGAAGCGCTAGATCGTGCAGTTCTTTAACGAACCACAATACTCAATTTTCACCGCGATAAGCTCTGTAAGTAGAGCTAACGCCATCGAGCGCGCATCGCGCGTAATATCCGGCGCTATAGACTTCGTGATGCTGAACGATAGATGTATTCGACGTTCTCTTCTCCTCTTTCTTCTTCAGTACGCATTCGAGATCAGCGTACACCACGAATGGAAGTCGCTCCTTTCTACTATAGTTGCGAAACTCTAACCATTTGTCGTCTTTGGTAGGAAGGACTATAGCGCACTCGTTCATCCTTCCGCAGTCCACGCTGTGAGCCGATAACTTATCGCTCGTTCGAAAATAGTGCATGCATCTGCGACATAACGCACATTTTAAATCTCGCGCATTATCAACATCGCGCGACGATTTTTTTAATTAGTACTCACCGATCGCATATATGCGATTTATGTCGTCTACCGCTAAGTTGCGAGCCGACGAGTCGCGACAGATTCTTGATCCACGCGAAATGCGTCGCGTTATCTCGTCGCGTCATATCGTCAAAATACAACAGATTAACGTGTCTGTCCTTTTTATCGTCAGTGAGACGCAAAGGAACAACGCAACAACCGTCTTTTTCCTCCTTTTTATTTCGAACGGTATACACATTAATAGATATGTCGTTAATACGCTCGAATCTAGTAATTTTGTTCAAACTCATAGGAAATTTAACGCCCTTCAGATTCAGCACTGTCGTGTAATGCGGGTACGAAGATTCCCGACCCGCGTTTTTTTCAGCTGGATACAGAGCAGCGACCACCGCCCATGCGAAACACGCATTGTCATTAGATTGCACGTTTATTACCGCTTTCTTCAACACGATCTCTCGCGGCAATTTGACGTGACATCCCGCGTGCATAGGATTGTATCTATTCACGTTCACAGTTAAATTGAATATTCGCGATAACGCCCATCCGCTATCGCGCTCCTGAAATTCTTCCAACGAGGCTAGAGTAGCGTCGACCACTCGCTTCTCGTACCACTCTCGCAAGTCGGAAAGAGGTAGAAGCGGATAATTCTTCGTGACAATAGTCTTAACATCGATCTTGTCGCCCGAAACGAACTCGCCAATAAATACGGTATTGACCTTAACACCGTTATATTCATTCATAACATCGCGTATTCGATCGAGCACGGTATCTCTAGCGTCCTCGAGAAATCGTCGAGGTTCGATATAATCGAAATTAATAACCGCGCCGGTTAAAACGCGTCTAGAGAAAGCCGTCTCGATCTCGGACCACGAGAATCCCTCGCGTTCTTCTACACCGCCTCCCACGCGTTCGAAACGTCGACGCAGATCGTCTCTCGCGCCCGTTAATCGAACGATTCGAGCGATGAGAGAATTGATCGCTCCGGTCGATCTCCCTCGGCGCTCGCCCCGACATCTCTCCCGCAGAGACTCGAGACATTCGTCGCACCGTTGCGCCCACGTGCGATACGCGTTCCCCGTCGCGACGTCTCGCGCGCTATCGAGAAGATCGCGCGCCTCCATCGTTTCTCGATTCGTCACTCGTCGTCTAACGAACGCCAAGATTTTTTACAAATAAACCACGTCTCCTCCTCGTCGTAATTCTCGATGTAGAACAAAGCTCTCGTCTCGCAGCCGGCGCACCAATTATTCGACACGTCGAAAACCTCGTCGACGAGATCGCAAGCGGGCACCATTTCGCTATATACCGTTTTCGTCACGTGCGTTGATACGCTTTTCGCGAAACTCGAGCTACGCGCGCAATACGCGCAATATTTCTCGTTCTCCTCGAAATAATTTCCGTTCTCGAATCGGCAACCGAACTTAAAGAAACAATGCACGACGTGATTCACCTCCCACGAAAATTTCGGAATTCCGTATCGCTGTTTCCAATTGCGATAGAGCAAATAGCCATCGGCTCCGACATTCGCGAAAGGTTCGTCGAATCGCGTCTCGCTCGCCTCTCGCACAAACTCTTCCGCGAAGCCGATCTCTTCTATACAGTACAAACGATCCTCTATATAACGTTCGCGTAGTTCTTTCTTCAAACAATTCGGTATCTCCAAATTCCATATATCCTCGATACTTCCGATTCGAACATTCACCGCTCTTCCGGCTAATCTCGTTAAAGCGCTCGGCGCGCGCTTCATCGCGCCGCGAAATATTCTCGAACGTACTAATACCTCGAGACCATCGCGGCGTCCTTTTATAACGGGGAAAATAGCGAGAACGCGCCCCCGATTAACCGAACCGGATACTCGCTCTCGGACGCGTCTCGTCACCGGACGCGCGACGTCGCCGGAAAATGGAAAAAAACTCGCCCTCCGAAACGCGACAAGCGCGCTCGCGCTAACGCGCGCCTCGAGAAGAGGAGAGCGACGAGAGACGCCCCTCCGTCCGCTCGACCGCCCACCGACGATCCCCCGCCCCCTCGACGCCGGGCGCCCGCCGCCCGCTCGCGGATCGCGCGCTAGAAGCGGCGCGCCCCCCTAAAGAATCGCGACGGCGGATCGCGCGCTAGAAGCGGCGCGCCCCCCTAAAGAATCGCGACGGCGGATCGCGCGCTAGAAGCGCGAGTCGCGTCAAGGTCGCGAATCGGGAGGAACCGCCACCCCCGAGCGCCATCTCTCGAGCGCTCTCGGCGACTCGTACCCACCGCTTCCCCCGGCCGCGCTTCCCCTCTCACCCTACTTACCCCCCCCCCATGCACCCGCCCAGCCCGCTCTCCATCCCTCGGGCGCCCACAAACTGCTCCGAAACTATCTCTCTCTCTTCCTCCCCAACGATACCCTCTCTCTCACACTCACACAAAACTGAGCCAAAACCGGCCTTACTATCCTACTGTTATGTATTATTGTTAACATATTTGTAATATATTATTTTTATGTATCCAAGAATTGTGCGTTGCATCAAATCTCAGCCATTTTACAGAAACCTCGTCACCCTTTTTGCGTATTACCTTTTCCACGAGATGTAGGTCGGGATTGGCAACGCATTGTAACTCGTATTCGTAAAATCCGCCGGCGACGGGTTTGAGTACATAGGTCACTAGGGATTAGTTTTCTGCACTTTAACGATCTTAAACACTTCGGTCGACCAATTTGGCGTGTAACCTTTGTCAAAGATAAGTAGTAGTGTATCTAGGCCGGTTCTAAGCCATGGTCCTCTGAGGGTGGTGAGGGGTGAGGGGAAACCGGCGCGGGGGGGGGGTATGACGTCACGGTGGAGGGGGTGACGTCACGGGGGGGATGACATCACGGGTGTGAGTATGACGTCATGGGGTGGGAATGACGTCACGCGGGGGTGACCGCGGCGGAACGGTCGGTGCGGGGTCCGCGGAGAGGGGGAGGGGACCGCGGCGGAACGGTTGCCGCGGGGTCCGCGGAGAGGGGGAAGGGGGACCGCGGCGGAACGGTAGGCGCGGGGGCCGCGGAGAGGGGAAGGGGGACCGCGGCGGAATGGTAGGTGCGGGGCCGCGGGGAAGAGGGAACGCGAAGGTACGATGCCGCGAGTAGGTGTGGCATTGGTGTTGGAAAAGGATGACGTTCGCGGGAGAAAGAGATAAAGAGAGAGCGCGAGGCATGCATGTACCGATGAGATAGCGCGAGGCGATGCGAGAGAGAGCATACGTGAGGCGGTGTGAGAGAGAGCATATGCGAGGCGGCGCGAGGCGATCACAGGCACGAGGGAGAAGGATAGCGTCCGCATTGGTGTTGGAAAAGGATGACGTTCGCGGGAGAAAGAGATAAAGAGAGATAGCGCGAGGCATGCATGTAGGAAAAGGAAAGAAGAAGGTGTAGAAATAATTGATACTTTAATTACAATTATAAGTATAATAATAAGTTTATTTCATAATTGTGTGTATATTACAATGTGTGTGTGTGTGTGTGTGTGTGTGTGTGTGTGTGTGCGTTAAAATAAAAATAAAAATAATAATAATAAAAATAATAATAATAAAAATATATATATATAGGCGGCGCTCCTTCTGAAACAGAAAAATATTAAATATTAAAAATTAAATTTATATTAATATATTTTTTTAAATAGATACTTACATTTTTATATATCAAAATCCTAATCCTTGGACATCACTATATAATGATCTCGCAGACAATGATCCAAATCTATTGTACGAGATTTCTTCAAACCGATTGCTTGACCTTGCACCATTTGTACAATTGAAGTGACAGGAGTGTTTGTCGATAGCGCTGGGACACGGACATCTAAAGGTTTGTATTTTGTGCGTAACGAATGTCTTAAACTTTCAAGTCGCGCGATTCGGCTAGCCAGCGATTGAATTCTATGCCCCTGTTGTAACATCTCGCGTCGGTACTGTTCTTCCAACCACTCGAGACATTTAAGGCATGTTCTTTCCCATAACTCACCTGCACACACCGAGTTCACCTGTATGAAATCTTCCCATAGAAATTGTTCTAATTCCGCAAACTGTTCGGAGGCCCCCATATTTCCTATTTAAGTCTTTTCACAACACAAGTTTTGTCCAGCTTATACAGTGCAAATTGGGCACATATTGCAGGGCATTATCTGGTACAACGGTACATCTTTCCACATTCTCCGCAAAACGATCCCAGGATTAGTTCATAAATTGCACTTTCATGCTCTTGCACAACACGAATATTCGAAAATAAATCTGAAATACGCATAAAACAGCATGTGCAAAATTTTTTGTTGTCTTCACTTTTATAATAAAAGTATATACCGCACATTTTTACCGCACCTAAACTATTTATTTCAACTCGGTTTAAAGTACGTTGATTTATGTCCGTAATAACACTACTGCAATCACTATTGTAATCGGAATCCTCCGAAAGTATGCGGTCTTCTCAATTTCCATCAAGTTGTCATCTTCGAGAATAACATCCTCATCTTCAATAATAATAACTTTTTGATCAGCCATAACACATATTGTTAAGATCGTCGTAAGGATGAAGACGGTTGCGTATTATAACGTTACACACTCCTCTCAATTATATATTGTAGTTTCATATCTTTTGTCTCCTTCTAACTGGAGTATCACGTCTCATCTACCTCATCATTTTTTCTACATCTTTAGCAGAGTGTGTCGAGAGAAAGATTTAAGTTTTGCAGACTGCGCATATCTATTACACAGTTTTATTCATACATAAAGGATGGGATAAATAATTAAATTCACAGATAATTAGTAAAATCACTTATTTATTACAAGCCTCGTGAAGAATATCATTTACAGCACATGTCAATAACTCGCAATCTATGAGCGATTCGCTGTTAAACATATCACTTTCATGTATAGTTTTTGTAGCGTCGCATACATTAGTGATATTATTCTGTTGTAAAACAGTTACAAATTGTTTGAATTTTTCATTTACAATATGCGTATTTTCGCATAACCAGTAATACATATGATGTATACATTTTTCAAAATCGAATAAATAGAATAGAGTTGGCGGCTTCATATATAAAGAATTATTTAATAATCCAAATTTTATAATATTCGAATCAGATATTTTAACCACTTCGAATGTCAAATCTCGAATCCGCAATGGGATTTCAGCCGATTGTAGAAGTCGTTCAATGTCCGCACGTTTCAGCATTAGCGATTTCCACGTTTCAAAGGGCAATATTATTTAATTGCCCCGATTATCGCCGAGAACCAATTCCACGCAAGATACAGCTCTAACGTTTATTCCAATGTCCAAATATTTGTACGACGTCGGAGTTAAGGCGTATCGTCTTCCGAGTATACGAACCGCGCGACGAGACTCGGATGAAATGCTAAGGAGTAAAAACAATTATATTTATATAAATATTTAAAAAGTATAAAAAATATTTAAAAAGTATAAAAAATATTCAAGTTAATTAAAACTTACTTGTTACATTTCTTCTTACACGGTGAAGTTTCATCAGCATCTTGAATCGGAACGTAATAATTCATGCGGCTTCCTTCAGTGGGATACATTTTTATATGAACCTTTCACACAAGTGATTGATGCAATACTGAACGTATTGAACATATTTAAAATATGTATTAGCGTTTCAAAATTGCAATGTGGTGGGGGATTATTGATGACGCGATATTTTTTTCAATTTTTCCATTCAAGCGCCGATATACGGCTGCTTCGCGATGACATCATCACCAGGTGTGAGATTTAGCCGAATGCACAAAAATGCAACGTAATATAAAATTTGCAAGCGCCGATGTGCGGCTGCTTCGCGATGACATCGCCTATAGATATCAGATTTCAAACGCGCGTGTCAAAACATGACAAAATCCCATAATATAAGTATAATCCTCATGATTAAATTGCACTAACATTGGACAGCTGCATGTAATTTGAAACTTTTGCGATACATCTGGGATTTGACATCATCTCTAGACGACAAAATGCAATAATCGACATTAGCCAAAATGTACGTGACAAATCGCGAAATAAAGATTTAGATACACATGATGGAAAGAGACATCAAGATAGAATATAAAATCATGGTAAAGAGGTACACCCTGTCAGTATTTTCGCCAAGAGTTCCGAGATAAGAGCTCTTAATAAGCACATCTTATTAGCAAAAATTTTCGGCATAAATTTGGAAATATGGCAGAAAACAGTGCCGAACGAAATCTGCATGAGCAATCTGCATGGGTAAATTCGATAGAGGATTACGTTGCGTGGGAGCAACGATGCAACGAATATATCGAATCATTGGAAGAGCAAAGTCGAATCAAACATCCACGATTATCGATTGGGATTCGACAATCGCTGATTGCCCAAATTGCACGATTCGAGGGATTGAAGCACTCGTTACGCACGCGTTTTGTACACGCGGGTGTAGGATGCAGCACGCAGCAAGACGGATTGATTTGGCGAGAGATCGATACGGCGTTCGAGAGCCGCATATTGACTGGTGCGGTTATAAATTATAATCACATCGTGCCTCGGCAATTTTTCGAGGATGCTAAAGATATTGTGCTCGAACACGTGCAAACCGTGCTGAAAAAACACTTTAATGTGAAAATTAATACAGTGTTCAATGGTGAATTTGTGACGGGTGATAAACGCGCAAATAAAAGTTTCAATACGAGAAACTATGAACTCTTTCGCACATCCGATTTACGCGAATGGTACGAGCGGCGCGTTGTCGAGCCCACTCTAGCATCGCTCGAAGAATTTCAGGAACGCGATAGCGGGTGGGCATTATCGCGAATACTCGATTTAAATGTAAATATAAATAAATATAATCCAATGCGCGCGGGGTGCCACATTAAATTACCGCGAGAAATAACGATGAAGAGAGCGGTAATAAACGTACAATCTAATGACAATGCGTGTTTCGCGTGGTCTGTGGTCGCCGCTCTATATCCAGCTGAAGATCATGTTTATCGGGAATCTTCGTACCCGCATTACACGACAGTGCTGAATCTCCAGGACATTGAGTTTTCAGTGACTGTGAATCAAATTAAAAAATTCGAACATGCCAACAATATCTCAATCAATGTATATAGTATCGAGGAAAAGAACATTGTCCCGATACGTCTGAGTGAGCTGAAAAAAGACAAACACGTCAACCTGTTGTACGTGGAAGACAACAACGTTGGACATTTCGCGTGGATCAAGAATCTATCCCGCCTCGTGAGCTCGCAATTGAGCAAAAAAGAACACAAGAAATATATCTGCGATCGGTACGTATATATTTAATAGATTATATTACAGAAATCTTTGAACAAAAATTAAAAATTATTTCTTTTACAGATGTTTGCACTACTTTGGCTTGAACGACAAGTTACAATCACATACGGTGGACTGTCGAGAGATGAACGAGTGCGCTATCCGATTACCGAGCGATAAGGGCAAGTGGCTCACGTTCAACAATTATAATCGGAAAGAACGGCTTCCTTTCATCGTGTACGCCGATCAGGAGTGCGTTTTAGAGAAGACGGAGGAAGAGAGAAACTACCAACATCACAAAGTATTTAGCATAGCATATTATGTACATTGTTCGTACGATAATTTGTTATCCGCATATCATTCCCGTCGCGATATCGATTGCATATCATGGTTCGTCGAAGAACTTGAAAATTTAGCACTGCGTGTAAAAAGTATTTTATCAGCTAATGTCCCCATGGTAAATTTAACATCTGATGAATGTGAAAATTTTCATAGCGCGACACAATGTCACATTTGCGAGAAACCATTCGTACAAGACGATACACGCGTACGCGATCATTGCCATCTTACCGGGCGATACAGAGGTCCCGCGCATTCAAATTGCAATTTAAATTATAAAGATTCTTTTTGCATTCCAATAGTTTTTCATAATTTATCCGGTTACGATGCACATTTTATTATCAAGGAAATAGCTACAGCGTTCGAAGGGGGAATCGAGTTACTTCCGATAACAAAAGAAAAATATATATCATTTACGAAAAATGTTAAACTTACCGAAGAGAAATCGAAAAATCATATTAAATTGCGTTTTATCGATTCGTATAAATTTCTTACAACCAGTCTCGATAGATTGGCATCATTCTTGAATAAAGACAAACTCAAAATTTTAAAATCTGAATTTCAAAATTTATCGAATGACAATTTCAATTTAGTAACACGGAAGGCCGTCTTTCCGTACGAATATATTGACTGCGTCGACAGGTTGCAAGATACGTGTTTCCCGCCGCGCGAATCATTTTACAGTTCCTTGACCGGTGACACGATATCCGAGAGCGATTACGCGCACGCGGAGAACGGGTGGGAGCGGTTCTCCATTCGAACGCTGGGCGAATATAGCGACTTGTATCTCAAAATTGATGTCTTGTTATTAGCAGACATTTTTGAAAATTTACGCAAGAGTTGTATTAAAAGTTATGGGCTCGACCCCGCGTATTACTACACTCTTCCCGGATATACGTGGGACGCCATGTTGAAGCATACAAATATTACATTCGAATTGCTTACGGATATCGACATGGTTTTATTTATCGAACGCGGAATACGCGGTGGTTTGAGTCAATGTTCCATCAGATACGCACATGCTAATAACAAGTATATGCAGTCGTACGACCCATCGAAACCTTCAACGTATCTTACTTACTTTGATGTAAATAATTTGTACGGATGGGCAATGTGTCAACCCTTGCCCTATGCATATTTTCGATGGGTCAACGACGTATCCGATTTTGATACATGATCGATCGCACTCGATTCGCCTATAGGCTACATCCTTGAAGTCGATCTCGAGTATCCGCAACGTGTTCACGATGCGCACACTTATCTACCGTTTTGCCCGACACGCGACAAACCACCTGGTAAGCGGCAGAATAAGCTGCTCGCAACCTTATACGATAAGAAACGTTACGTAATACATTACCGCAACCTGCAGCAATGCACGCGACACAGACTTCGCGTTACAAAAATACATCGAATATTACAGTTTTCGCAATCTCCATGGCTTCGCAGTTATATCGAACTTAATACACAATTCCGAACATTCGCGAAAAATGATTTTGAAAAAAATTTATATAAATTAATGAATAATGCGGTATTTGGCAAAACGATGGAAAATGTGCGCAATCACGTTAATATTAAGCTCAGTGACACATTGGGATGGAAGATATGGCGCAGAGGCGATGATCGCAAAACCAAATTTTCATAGTAGAAGCGTGTTTTCGAAGAATCTGATCGCCGTTGAATTGCGCAATCTCGAGGTGAAATTTAATAAACCAATCTACGTGGGTATGTGTATACTCGACATATCCTAGATATGTTTGTACGAGTTTCACCACGATTATATGATACCTATGTATCGAGAGAAATGTAAAGTCGTGTACACCGACACCGACAGTCTCATATATCACATCGAGTGTGAAGATATATATGAGAATATAAAGCGCAACATCAACAGATTCGATACCAGCGATTATGTGGTGGACAATGTGTACGGTATACCGCTCGCGAATAAAAAGATACCGGGTTTAATGAAGGATGAAAATAATGGCGCCATCATGACCGAATTCGTCGGGCTTAGGGCAAAAATGTACGCGTTGCGAATAGATGGTAAGAAAGACACAAAAAAGGTAAAAGGTGTCAAGAGTAACGTCGTCGCGGAAACGATAACGTTCAACGATTACACGCGGTGTTTGAAGGAAGAAATTGAAATGACGCGTCAGCAGTCTTGTATAAGATCTAAATTACACGAAGTATACACTATTCGCGAGACAAAAATTGCTCTAAGTCCGTACGATGACAAGCGGTATATCGTACCCGAAACCACCGACACGCTACCGTGGGGACATTACAAAATACCGTTGTAAATAAAAATCATGTATATTTATTGTAAATAAAAAATTATGTATATTTATTGTAAATTAAAATTATATGTATATTTATTGTAAATTATATGTATATTTTATAAAGTGTACAATTTTGTTTATATATTTAAAAAATATCTTTAATATTATGTATTATTGTTAACATATTTATAATATATTATTTTTATGTATCCAAGAATTGTGTGTTGCATCAAATCCCAGCCATTTAACATAAACCTCGTCGCCCTTTTTGCGTATTACCTTTTCCACGAGATGTATGTCGGGATTGGCAACGCGTTGTAACTCGTATTCGTAAAATCCGCCGGCGACGGGATTTTCCGGGATTCCGAATCTTTGAGTGCATAGGTCACGGGATTAATTTTCTGCACTTTAACGATCTTAAACACTTCGGTCGACCAATTTGGTGTGTATTCTTTGTCAAAGATGGTCTTAAATTTACTCACGCGTACCGGATCGCTTACTTTGAATCTTGCCGGTGCCGCAATCTTTACGTTGTTGTATACCGTATTTAAAAGTTTATCGGCGATCGCGGGGGTAACATCGATAGGTCTCATACCGATAGCGCGATGTTTTCGCGCATTGTACTCTTTAACGAGCCGGGACAACGCGTCGATCCACTTGTAATTTCTATTAAACGTAAACATTTTCCACATATTGCTCTTTAACGTTCGGTTGAATCGTTCCACGACCGAGGCTTTCATGATAGAGTACGTCGAATAATGATTAATGCTGTGTTTCTTCACGAGTTTCTGTACATTTGTGTTGTAAAATTCTTTTCCTCTGTCGGTTTGAAAATTTTTCGGACTTCTTCCATCGTCTCGAATTATCTTTGCGATAGCATCAGCCGTCTCGTTTCCACTCTTGTTCTTGAGCGGTACAGCCCACGCATACTTGCTCAACACATCGATAACTGTGAGTATGTAGTTGTAGCCTTTGTTGAATCGTGCATATGGACGCATCTCGACCACGTCCGCCTGCCACAGATCGTCGTATCCGCGTACTATGACACGTCTACGTGGGAAATTTTTTCTCGCTGGAGCATGCAATTCTTCCACGAGCAGCTGTTTTTCAGAGGTCTTTTGCGACATATTTGATCGAGGCATTATTTGCAATAATGAGATAATTCCTCCACATATATTCTTTATATATCTTTCTTCTCCTGCGCTGAATTAGATGTAGTCTGCGCGTGAGTTGCATACCGAAGCATTTTCTGCATCTCATCCATCATTATTTGCAGCGTTTGCACATTCGTCTCGAGCGTGATTATTTTTTTCTCAAGTTCTTCCTGTCTGTCCTCCAAAAGCTTGACACGTATTTCCACGTACTGTTTGTTTGCTGCATCAGTATCATCTTCCGGTTGCGCTACGCGTCGTATCTTGCGCGACCTTGCGTCAAAGCCGGAGGCTGTCTGACACAGAGCGTTATCGCGCACGTAATTTCTTAGTAATCCATTCCATTGATAGTATGAGTTGTTGGGTGTTCCCAACGATAATCCAAATTTATTAATCGACATTTCGATACAAACAATAATGACAGATTGACTCGTTTCGCCGACGCATAGATTAATTTATAATAAGGCCAGCTTCGTAAAGTTCCTCGATAATTGATAATATTTCATTGTCGTGGGCATTGTTGCCGGCTTGACGCGAAGCTTCCAGCAATCGCAAGCGATCTACCAACTCGTTGGGATCATTCCAATGCACGTAATCGATCTTATTATCGTTTAACGTCATAGCGCGCGGTATGTTTATACCTCTTCCAGCTTTTTTTCCAGGCGCTATTATATTTTTAATATAGATTAATGGCGCTATTATATTTTTATACTTGTATCCCTTGTTACTTAATACTGGATTACGCATATCATTGCCACGTCTATGTGCATTTGTCGCCAGTAATATATTTTTGTATTTAATTTTATCATCGTCATTGTATACGTCACCGTCGGGTATTCTCTTGAAAATCAACTCATAGAGACCTGGTGTTCCCACGTATCTTATTCCACCGATAATTATATTGTCATCTTTATCCACATCAAAAATTTGATCACCAAGCATCATTCCTTCGTTGCAAAATTTAACACCGTAAACATAATCCATACTGTTATTTTTATCTTGACTCAAAATAGCTCCAACATATTTTTGCCCTAGTGGACCCAGATGTGTGCGCAATGTATTTTGACCCTCGGACGTTTGTAGCAGATGTTGAACCGATGTCACAAGCGTTTCAGGCGTGGTTTCGAAAACTTCTTCCACATACGGAGACGATCTTTAGTGCAATATTTGACTCGATTGTACATCTTTTATCGGAGTAGAAGTAATCACATTCGATAATTGTTTCATTCGCTTACGTTTTGATTGATTTGGAGTAGAAGTTATTAGCGAACCGTTCAATGACATATTTCACCTTGTTCGCTTTGTTCCAGACTCTTTTTTCAGATGCTTGTCTTCGAGTATACTCGATGGTTCGATTTTCGCTTTATTAGATTCCACATTGATTGTATTTTCGACAAGTTGTTTTAGAGGTTTGATAATTGGTTTAAAGTGCCTCTCCAATGCGATGTCTTCCTCCATTTGACCGGTTTTTAAAGAACGATATTTTTTGCGGATTGATTCGCTCGTTTTTACAATTTCTTTCGCAATTTTTTCACGATCGTCACTGTCAATCGTAGTCGTCATGTTGCGCGCGAACGAAAAATTTTGGGAGTGGTGCACTTGGACACAGTATAATTGGACACGGTGCAAATGGACACGTTACAAATGGACACGAGATTTTGCACACGGTTCAATTGGACACAGTGCATTTGGACACAGTAATTTTGGATACAGTAGCTTTTGGACACATAAAATACGCATCGTTTACTTGGACACCGCTCACTTGGACACTGTTCATTTGGACACCGTTCGTTTGGACACAGAAAGATGCGCACCGTTCATTTGGACACCGTTATTTGCCCACCGTTCGTTAGGACACCGTTCATTTGCCCACCGTTCGTTTGGACACCGTTCATTTGCCCACCGTTCGTTTGGACACCGTTCGTTTGGACACCAAAATTTGATTTAAGTTATACGACGTAATCCACACCAAATTTTTGTTTTAAATAAGAAATAGGTTTGGGTTAGGTTATATCTTCCGGAAGTGGAGCCCCCCCGCAGGGGGGGCGGAACCCACTGTATCCATGCATGAGACATCCAAATATGCGAAAGGCTAAACAAAGTGCTAAAAGCAATGTAAAATTAATGACATCAGTATCAGAGATATATAAGTATGAATATATTTTATTTTGACAGATATTATAACCTTCAAATGTATCTCCTTTTCACGATTTCATATTTTACATAGATTTACCAGTATAAAGTGTTATAAGAATACTGATTATATTTTCCCAAAATGATTTTTATTTCTCTCCATCTGTTACATATTCAAACAAACAGTGCGCATGTTTCTGTGTACAAATGAACGGTGTCCAAACGAACGGTGGGCAAATGAACGGTGTCCAAACGAACGGTGGGCAAATGAACGGTGTCCAAACGAACAGTGGGCAAATTAACGGTGTCCAAACGAACGGTGGGCAAATGAACGGTGTCCAAACGAACGGTGGGCAAATAACGATGTCCAAACGAACGGTGTCCAAATGAACAGTGCGCGTCTTTCTGTGTCCAAACGAACGGTGTCCAAATGAACAGTGTCCAAGTGAGCGGTGTCCAAGTAAACGATGCGTATTTTCTTACGTATCCAGAAGCTACTGTATCCAAAATTACTGTGTCCAAATGCACTGTGTCCAATTGAACCGTGTGCACAATCTCGTGTCCATTTGTAACGTGTCTATTTGCACCGTGTCCAATTGTACTGTGTCCAAGTGAAGGCCACTCAAAATTTTAGATGTTGCTCGATCGATGTTTTAATAGCTACTAATCACGGTATTGCAAAATCGTTAAATCCTTTTTGATATCGTCCATTAGTCTGTAAACTGTCTTTATCAATCACTACAAATCCATACTTGTGTTGCCAACATTTCTGACAGAATGCGAAAATCGTCGTAAGACATGTCAGTATTTACATGATCGTTGTATATATGTTTCAAGTTTGTATCATCTTGTTTAAATAAAATTAGTAAATTTGCATTGTCCCGTACGAGATGCTTGGGTATCTTGGCATACGTTTGACAAAGATAGAAACAGCCGACGCTCGAGTGTCGACCCATTGCAAAGTCTCTCTTATCGTATCTTGCTTATCGCGTGCCACGTCGTCAAAGATAAAAATGGAATTCGGTAACGCCTTGCTCGGTGGAATAACATCACTATTATTAGAGAATGTAAAATAACCAATTTCATCGATTGGTAATAGCAAATTTTCAAGTATCGATATTTTAGTTGTTGAAGCGATTTCGAGTATACGTACACATTCTCGAAACGTACACCGTATGGACTTTCTATTAAACTTATCAACACATTAGTCTTACCGCAATTCAAAGGACTGCAAATGATACTGCGTATAGTAATCGGCAGCATATTTCCATGCTTGCGTATTTCTTTCTTGGACGTTACTCGTGTTTTATCGTCAAAATTTGTCACTTTGATTGTCGTCGCTTGTCGCACGAACCGCATGTTTGCTCTCGCGAATTTCGAACAAGATTTTTAGAAAATGAATCATCGGGACCCTATTTATAGCCCTACATATTATAACCGCTCAGTCTTAAAAATGTTCCTTCTTCTATCGGTTGCGATATTCTCGAGCTTACCACCGAGCAGTTACATAGGCGTATCAATCCATTGGATGCCGCGTATCGCGAGCACGACATAGCTTATTCTCGAAGCAACGATCTCCGTCAACGATACGTTGCGGATAATATACTCGCCACGAAAGTGCGAACACGTATTACCGCGAGAGTTTCGACCCTTGGCGAAAGAGCAGCCGCTACAGCTGTTTGGGCGGCTATGAAGGCAAAGACAAAATTCGGTATGGGGCTGAAAACAAAAAAATCATCGATGAAGAAAAAGACTTCGAAAAAACGAATACTTCCTATAGCGAAGCGCGGTGGTATCTTACCAATTTTACCATTATTGGGAGTTCTCGGTTCGTTGGCTGGCGGAGCAGCGGGTATCGCGAAGGCGGTGAACGATAGCAAGGCCACGCAACGTCAGCTCAAAGAAATGCAACGTCATAATCGCGCCATGGAAGGTCACGGACTTTATCTCGCTCCATACAAGCGTGGACGAGGGTTCTCAACAGCAGCCAAGAAAAAAAAATGTCAAAATAAAAATGCCTGCCGGTGTAACAACCAATGTACAATTGTTCCAACAGCTTGCAAGACGTATGCATATACAATTTTTTAGAGGTGTTTTCATGCGCAATTATTTACCGATAAACGGTGTACGACGAAATGAGAGCGGTATCGTCAATTTGGATGACGTCGATGGTTCCGGTACTCATTGGGTTGCGTATGCAAAGAGAGGCGATCGTGTAGTATATTTCGATAGTTTTGGAAATCTGCGACCGCCCAAGGAATTAGTGTGATATTTTGGACAGAATGTTGCAAATATAGAATACAATCACACGGCCTATCAAAATTATAATCAAAGTATTTGTGGACAATTGTGTCTTCGATTTCTTCAAACGGTCGATGATCGATATGAATTTAAAGCCTGACAATTCACCGTCGCGACTCAGTATTCGTTTGACAGTTTTCCAGCATGTCGCTCACACTTACGTTGACCGGCAAGAGTAGCGCTCTTGCTGTAAGCTACTTTCCGGCTATAGATTTAAACGATGGCGATTACGAGCTTGGTTTAACGGACTTTGAAACGTATCATACGATATCGAACGTGAATTCTTGGAATAATAAATATTATTTTGATAACGACGATAAGGAAATTACGATTCCCGAGGGATCGTACGAATTACACGCTATAAACAAATATCTCCGACATGCAATTTTACGACATCGACGCGTAGTTGATTCCAGCGATATTGTTGATGGCGAAGAACACGATGAATATCCAATAATGCTTCGCGCTAATCATAATACGCTAAAAAGTGAAATCAAATGTGTCTATAGAATAAATTTTAGTAAACCGGGCAACGTTGGATCATTGTTGGGATTCTCGTCGAATCGTATATTGTAGCCTCGGAAATGGTACGAATCGGATGTACCGATAAATATTATTAGCGTAAATATTATTCGTATAGAATGCAGCGTAACCACTGGCGCGTACAGCAATGACAAGCGTGTACACACGATACATGAATTTTTACCGAGCGTGCCGCCTGGATATAAGATATCGGAAACGCCAGCACAAATCATTTATCTACCGATCGTCGCGCGGAGCATTACTGATGTAACGATACGCATTGTTGATCAAGAAGGACATTTGCTCGATTTTCGAGGAGAGGAAATTACCGTAAGATTGCATATACGGCGGCGGCAAAAATAAAGCGTTTGACAAATGAAATGCTTGTGTTGAACGGAAGCACGGAGCACGCGAGAGACAATATCTTTGCGAGGGACAATATTTTTGCGAGAAGGCGAGTGACTGCTGTATCGGGTGACAATAATCAGATATCTGGTTACGCTAAAAAGAAGCTCAGCGCGTTGAATCGCGAGTTTTTAAAATCATTGGGATTCGTCGTACGAAATGCTTAACAATATGATTGACATCTTGAATATCGGAGGTGAGCCGATCTTTGACGACCGTATCATCAAGATTGAGACTCATACGTACAATCCATACGCCAACACAACGCTTGGATATAGTGACGAGATACGGATACCGATACAACATCAAGATTTGTACACGTTACCATGTGAAAGTTTTCTGTACATCGAAGGAAAGTTGATGGTGCGTAAAGTAGCTGAAGAGGGAAGAGTGGTTTTGGGAAACAATTATGTCGCGTTTATGTTTGATGAACTTCGATATGAACTCGACGGTGTGGAGATTGACCGCAACAGAAACGTTGGAATAACTTCCACGATTAAAGACTATGTCTCTCTAACAACTGAGAAAGGTAAAATCTTGGGGAATGCTGCGTGGAATATGTCGCATAATGCTGTTGAAACTTACTTCAACCTTTGCGTGCCGCTATTGGACTATTGTATTTTTGCGAAGATTATAAGCGAGTTATGATTAGCGCTCGTCACGAATTAATTTTGATATGTTCGCGCAACGACAACAATTGCATATTTGGAAATGCTTCGGCTGAAGCTGATATCGAATTATTCAAGATACAATGGCGTATGCCACATGTAATATTGATCGAGGTCAATAAACTATCCTTGCTGCGCGCGTTGGAAAACGGGCGATACTTGAATATCAGTTTTTGCTCTTGGGATCTATACGAATATCCTCTATTGCATAATGCATAAAGCCGCCTCTCAGCTGGAGAAGCCGCGATACGTGATCTTTGCGCTACAGACTGTCAAAAAAATGCTGTGTCAAAAGATATTACTACATTCGACGACGGCAAATTGATCAATGTTAAACTCTATCTAAACTCCGAATTTTATCCCTACGATGATTTGAATTTAGATTTCAATAAAAATAGATTCGCCTTCTTGTTTGATATGTACTCTCGTTTTCGCAAATCTTATTACGGATGTGATAATGATGATGTGCTATTAAACATTTCAAACTTTTTTTACATTGCGGTCCTCTCGCGGTTATCGATTGCTCGCGACAAAACGAGTCTGTCAAAAATTCCACCGTAGACTTGAGATTAGAGTTTGAGTGCAAGGAGGATATACCGACAAATATTACCGCCTATTGTCTCATCTTACACGTTCGCGTTGTCGAATATTGCCCATTGACCAACGTAGTTTGTAAAATTACCTAAATCAGCAAATATCCCCTCCAATGTCAAAATATATAAAGATTAAAATTTTGACGATCGGCAACAGTCGTACATCGTTCTTGCAATCGTACGGTAATATTATCAGCATGATCGCGCCAACGTTTGTGGATCTGCAGGAATTCATTATCGGGAGAAACTTTGTCGTGAAGGAAGTAGCGATATTGAGAAATGAATCTGTTCTCTCTCATTACTTTTTTGCAAGTCCCGTACCATGGCGTGCGGTTACAAAATCTGAGACATGTCAAGCTTCATGGCTAATCGGACATCACCATGGACTTCAATGGGAGGATGTAAACGTTCCATACAGCTTCGCTAGGCGTTTGATTACGAGAGCTGTGATGGGCGCGACGGAAGAGGAAGATGGAACATGTCCTATCATGTACGTTAAAGGATGCGAGAAACGACGTTATTATTGAGACCTTGGATGCGGACTATGAAGATATCATTTCGTTAAATAAGCTAGATGTTACTAATACTATGCGCTGTGAAAAACATTTAAAAAATTGCGCTTTACAAAATGTATTTAAAATATTCAATTGGTGGACGAATCATCATAAAGATTCACCCAAACATTATTTAGAATACCAGGTATATAAATATGAAACCGGAATTTTTGTATAGAAAATACACGTTTATTGTATGAAAATGATAAAAAATATTTTATTCCAAGTATTGCCCATTGCTAGCTATACATTTTTCCCATCTCTCTGACAATTTATGGATGCCACGCCAAAAAAACTGTTGCTCCTTTGAGGCAAACCAGTCATCCAGCCATTTTCGTACATTTTCGTAAGAAGTGAAGCACTGCTCAGCAAGCGCGTGTCCCATCGATGCAAATAAGTAGTAATCGGATGGAGCCAAGTCTGGTGACTAAGCCGCATGCGAAAATATTTCCCAACTAAACGCCTCAATCGTTTCCTTGACCGGTTTTGCTGTGTGTGATGGTGCATTATCATGAAGCAAAATCACTTTGTGTTGCCTTTTTTGATATTCTGGTCGTTTTTCACACAAAGCTTGATTCAAATCGAGTTGTAGTTGCGTTTGAGCGTCATCCTCATCCAACAATGTTTGCAATTCGCTGTCTTCAAACTTTTTCGGTGGTCTTCCACGTTCTTCGTTTCTCACGTCAAAATCGCCACTTTTGAATTTTTTAAACCACTCAAAGCACTGTGATTTACCAAGAGCATGCTCATCGTAAGCTTCGACAAGCATTCGATGCGATTCTGCAGCAGTTTTCTTCAAATGGTAACAGAAAATCCATGCTGTCCGCAAATTGTAGTTTCCAGGCACAAAATTCGACATGTTCAACGGTATTAAAAACTATGCTGTTATATGAAACTTGTATTGTTGTGAATTGAAAATCTTTATCAGATGTCAAAACAAGAAAATAGCGCCAATGACGCGGTTTGACGGTAACTACATTGACAGCTAGGGCTAGCTATGGGCAAATTCCGGTTTCATATTTATATACCTGGTAAACTATTGTTAAAATATATTTTATTATCTTTTATTCTTCCCTTTTCCTCTTTCTTATCCCAGTACGCGAGTATTAAATTTCTGTACATGACGTTAGATAGCGGCGTCAGCTAGTTAATTAAAATATAGATGTTACATTTCAGTACATGGACATAGACTTTAAATATTTGAATGGTGTATAAATAATTGTTTTGTCGTTCAAAGCCGTTTAAAGCCGTTCGATAGCCGTTCAATAATTGTTTATAACTGTTTGATAACCTGTTGTGCCTCTAGCCGCTAAGGAAGAGGTCTTTTGGGATTTGTACGCCCAAAGGATTAGGATCCACGCTCGAAATAAGACACTCCCGGACGTTAGGTATAATTTAGTATATTTTGCAAGATTTAATACACTTTCACTTATTCGCGATTATAATAGTCGGGCGCGATACGTACGGTACTTCGATAATGTTGAGCGAGCGAGTAGTCTGCGAGTCGACTCTCTTTTTCTTCCGCTCGCGAGGTGCATCTCGCGCTTATTATATCTCTTAATTAATTAGGTCGTTGATTGGGGAGGAGTGTGGTGTCCCTGACCGGAGCATGTCTCGTGCTCCGCTTGTCAGTCTGTCTCGTCAGCTGCTTACTCAGCTTCCGAGAACTTGACCGTGACTTCCTTCTCTTTAGTCACGTATCTTACTTTTATTTTATTAATATCCTTTTATTACTTTGCTCTTTCTTAATTATCTTTCCTTGATCTCTTTTCTAATTTTAATGCTTTGCTTTACTCAGCTCTTTCTTACACTTTTCTGTTTAACTTTATTGTTTTATTCTTTAATATATTAAGAAATTGGTCGGGTTACGACAAACCGTTCGATAGCCGTTCAATGGCCGTACTCAAAATCTCGCAATTTTTGCGCAATCTCCTGAACATCATCTCTCTCACCCTGGTCCTTCTCTTTAGTGTTCTCTCTCTCTCTTCCTTTTCTCTCTTGTACGCGACCTTAACCCAATCCCGAAGCCTGTCCTATCAATCTAACCAGCATCGCGCCATGCTATCATCCAATCATAAGCACGCTCTCAGGACCTTATCCGCGCTCCTGCGTCGATATCGACCCTTCCGGAGATTCTCGATCATTCCGTAAATACCCGTTTCTAGCAACAAGTGGCTGTTCACACCAGCCTACGTCTCGGATTAATTAGCGGTTCTTTGTTTGGATCAATTATATAATTTATCGGTTCGGTTCTTAACGCGATTCATTATTGTTAATCATCATTAATCTGCATCAGGAATTTCTCATTTAGTAATGAACGAATATTATCAGTAACAAGGACAAATAACGGGTTATTAGTGCGGGTCATTGATTCGAATACTAACGGTCTTCCTCTCTTCGACAATCTAGTATCGCTCTCGGATTTATCTTATCATTCTGTGAGTACCGGTCTTTCGTAACGCACGTCGCCTTTAGAAAAGTCTACAAAAGCTCTCGGAATTCGGTTTTGCTACTAGGATCGGATTTAGTGAACAATCTCCCGGTTTTCTCAAGGTTCTCGGTATCAACAAGGACTTTATCAATCGGATATAAAACGTCGAAATACGTTTCCGCGAAGAACATCGGTGAAGTGCGGCTCGGAACAGAGTGAGTGTGAGTGAATCTAACTGTTCTTTTCGACACACTCCGAAACCAGAAACTTCTCGGGTCATTTATCAAACATTTTTTGGTCCTTCGAGCCGGATCGGTGGGTGCGGCAACGAACATATCTGTGTGCGGACTTAGAAATTCGCGTGTGTGCTTTCCATGTGCTACCGGCGAAAGTTCGAGAACGATCCGCGTCGTGCTCTCTCTCTTTCGCTCTCAGACTTCCGTCGCGTTCGCCAGTTCGTGAGTGTTCGGCGACGCTCGGACGGAATCGGGCGCTCGGTGAGCGATCGTCGCCGCCTGTAGTGCTCTCTCACTCTCTCGCTCTGACTTCTGTCGGGCTCGGTTGCTCGTGCGTGTTCGGCAATGCTGGGACGGACTCGGACGCTCGGTAACGGATCTCTGCGATACGTGGGGCGTTCTCTCTCGCTCCCGTAGCCACGCTGTGCTCAGGCTCACCCTCTCAACAGCCATCTTGTGAGCCTCGTGCACGCGATACGAACGGCCAAGAAGACTAGAGACCAGGAGACCGAATTTTCCCAAATTCCAGTAGTGGGGGTAAGTAAAAATACGGTCGCATTTCATAGGCGCTGTTCGCGGTATGATCGTCGGCTTATTCATGAACTACGCGTGCTGGACCTCGGAGCGTCGTGCAATATAACCAAGAACATGGGCTTGGCATCTTGGCAAACTGTAAACACTGAATTTAATTTGAGTCGTAAGTATTAATCAATAATATACGATACTTAGGAACGACGAAGTTCACATAGGAAACCTTTTTTTGATAAAACAAGCGATAAAACAAAATAAAATATTCCGTATTGTGAAACATGATTAATTGAATTTTTATTTTGCATAGGGCACTGACAATGAGGCTGCCATGTGAGTCCCAAAATCTTACCCTAAGTGTTATCAAACGAATGAGGCTCTACTGCGGTGCCGTTCATAGGGAGAGCCTGGAATAGCTCCGGATGATTACTCTGCCACTTCGCCAGAGGAAAGCCGACCGCCTTGCAGAGGTTTACCAGTTGGTGAACGACAGAGGTCAGCTCCAGAAGAGCATCAGCGCCACCACAGATGTCGCCCACATACCTGCCCTTGAGGAGAGGGGGGACCGCCAGGGGGTAGTTTCTACCTTTGTCTTCGACAAGTTGCAGGAGAACGCGACCAGCTAAGAATGGAGCTGATCGGGTGCCATACGTGACCGTCGTGAGTTGAACGAACTTTTGCCAATTGTTGACTATAAGGTCGAGTTTCACCTTAAGCATTTGAAGTTGAAGAGTGGGGAACTTCGGTTCCTTACACTCGAGAGCCACCGATTTGATGTAAGTGTGCCGATTCATTTGCAGAGAGATTTTCGCTTCTAAATTGGACATGATGAGTTATGATTGTTTTATCCGATGATTTCCAATTGATTAAATTCACTGAAGAGAGAGTGTCCGATGAGCCGTGCGTCTCAGAGGGTGAGAAAGAGAAGTCCGTATCCCGTGCACGAGACTCACAAGATGGCCATGGAGAGGGTGAGTCAAAGCACCGCGTGGCTACGGGAGCGAGAGAGAACGCCCTACGCGTCGCGGAGATCCGTTGCCGAGCGCCCGAGTCCGTCCGAGCGTCGCCGAACGCGCACGAACAACCGAGAGCGACGGAAGTCTGAGAGCGAGAGAGAGAGTGCGCCGCGGATCGTTCTCGAACCTTCGCCGGTAGCACGTGGAAAGCACACACGCGGTTCTCTTAGTCCGCACACAGAGATGTTCGATTAACTTCACTGAGGAGAGAGTGTTCGATAAGCCGTCCGCAAGAAGACTAGAGACCAGGAGACCGAACTCCAATAGTGGGGGTAAGTCAAAATATGGTCGCATTTCATGGGCGCTGTTCGCGGTATGATCGCCGGCTAATTCATGAACTACACGTGCTGGACCTCGGAGCGTCGTCCAACATAACCTCGCCCTCGCCAAAGTTCGAATGTTTACGTTCTTTGTTGTGAAACGATGTTTAAAAAAAAAGTGAAATCATGTCTAAAGTGTGTTGTATTGTGAATTGTGGGAGTAAATGCATAAATGTAATTTGGGTCCGACTAAAAGGACGCTATTCGGATTCCCAAAGGTAAGTGTATTTGATTATGAAAAAATGAATAACAATCATTTTCTCAAGAAAACATACAATCAGTTTGATTTTTTCACTTTTCAGGTTTCTCATGAAAATCAAATCTGGATTGATAAGGTTTCTCTGTTTTCGAGAAAGGGAAATGCTACTTGAAAATATTTACGTATTTGCGATAAACATTTCAAGGACAGCGATGTTGAGCGGATTTTCCGAACTGTCTTGAAGGATGGAACAATGAACGAAATACCACGTGAAAAATTTAAATTGAATAAAGATAGTGTTCCATGTATTTTCGATGTCCATTAAGATAATTTTGAAGGAGAGTCCATGGATATAGGAGACGAAAATTTATCTGTAAGTTGAAAATTGGTATAAATTACGCTTCGAAATTATATTTGAGATAAAATATTCTCGACATTAAAAAAATGGAAATTTCCAGGTTTCTACTTCGTTTCAAGACGCACTACCTACCCAAGAGAACGAAGCAATAGAATAAACCATCGAGGCATTGAAAAGAGACTTCGAAGCTCCAGAGCATTCCAGCGAGACAATTAAATGGGAAAAGGGTTATTACCTGAGAGCATCATTCTTTTTTACTGCGGTGATTCTGAGAAATATACAAGGAAAACGTTAGTAGTGAAAAAGGACATGAGCGTAGAGGTAATTTTTATATCTGATTCATAATAAAATAAAATTGTATTAACTTCGGTAATATTTCACAAGTATAATTGAAAAGTTTTCATTTTCAGGTCCGACTTGGGGATGAAGTTCTCAAGTTAAATATAACGAACGAAGTTCATTGTTTTCAAGATCTTTTGTTTGCCATGAGAACTCTCAGCGAAAGTCATATATGTAGTGAACCCGATCATGACACTCCCTGTACTTCTGGTTTTTTTGAATCAACGTCGAACCCGAACAGTCAGAGATGCGACTTATGCCGAGTACGACGCCGGATCAAAATTCATAACGAAAGGAGGAGAGCGAAACGCTTTAATGTAAAACAATATAAAACGAAAAAAGTGATTAAAAATTTGAAACAACAAAACAATCGCATGAGAAACTATGTAAGTATTATAAAACCATGCGATTAAAATATCACAATAAGTTTTTATTTCTTTATAACGTTTCGATTATATTTCAAATTATAGATTTAAAAAAAAGAACAAATCATAGAGGAGTTGCATTCTCGTTGTGCTGCACTATTTGACAGAACAGTTGAAGATGCCATTAAAATCCACCCGAAAATGCAGCAAGAAGCTATAAGAGCTTGTTTGGCTGCCGCGAAATGTAAGGGTTCCAATGGAATACGATACACAAACGATTGGATATTAGAGTGTCTACTGATTCGTATTAAGAGTCGCAAAGCATATGAGCACTTGCGGAAACACCAGATTCTTCAACTACCGTCGATCGACACCCGACATCGACCTGACTAAGTACTTGAAGAACCTGAAGGCTTCGTACGGTTTCTGTTCATCAACTTTCCAGCTTTTACGGATGAAGGCTGCAGCCATGCAATCGGAAGATAGGCAAGATTTGTTTGAAACTTTACATGTATGAGTTTTTTCCTCATATATCTATCTGTTATCCGTTACCAATTTTTCCATTTATTCTAACAGGTACGCTGGTGCTGGATGAGATGCAACTGAGCGAAGGAGTTAATTTCAATCGAAAAGATATGTTGTTCAAGGGATTTACAGACTTGGGCAAATATACTCCCGAAGATCAGAAAAATCAACGCGGTGATCACGCCTTAGTTTTTCTTTTTCAACCGTTTCACGGCAAATGGGTTCAGATAGTGGGAGCATTCTTGAGTAAAGGATGTGCCAACAGCAGAGTTCTGAATAAATTAATATTAGAGTGCGTTATTTTGATGGAAAATGCAGATTTTCATGTCAATGTCGTGACAACAGACGGAGCCTCATGGAATCGTTGTGGAAGTTGTTCGGTATCGAAGGATCAAATAGTTGTTGCAGGCATCCTTACTCAGTCGATGTCGATTCACCATTACGAAAGTTATGGTTTTGCTCCGATTTTTCGCATTTGATTAAGCTTTTGAGAAACCTCATTATGTCTATAGCTGCGATATGGGTAATTTCCAATTTTATTATTTTCATAATAAGGTTACTATTCTCATCGCTTTTGAAATAATTTAGACGACTGTTACTTTTAGACTCCTGACGGTACTGTGAGAAAGAGACATTTTGAGGTAGTTTTAGATCTTGATGGAGGAAAAAGAAGTTTCGGATTGAAAAATGCCCACAAATTGACCCACCATCATCTCAATCCAAAGTTTTATCAAAAAATGTACGTTGCTATGGTCTTTCAGGTAAACCTTCAAACTACAACCTCTGGTTCCCAACATGATGTTTAAAAATACTAATATAGAATGTGAATTCTTCTCAGGTATTCTCACTGGAAGTTGCTGCCGTAATGGATCTATATAAAGAAAAAGATGAAAGACTGAAAGATTCCGGGCCGACCATAGCGTTTATCAAGCGGATTAACAAAGTCATTGTGGCAATGACCTCTCGCAGTCCTATTGGAGCATTAAAACCGGATAGCGAAAGTTCTAAGGTAGGTAATGCTTTTATTGTTTAATTTCGATCTGAAAATAGAAATAGAAAAAAAAATAATATCTTTGTTTACAATTTCCCCATACAGGCTATAAGTGACTTTCAGGAGTATTTGGAGGAATGGCACGACAAAGCTTTGGAAAATGATTGGAAGTTCTTGTCCCCTGGGACATATCAGGGATTTCAATTGACTTTGAAAAGCACAATGGGAGTCACGACGTATTTGACAGAAAATTGTGGATACGAGTACCTGATGACTTCACGTCTAAATCAAGATGCTCTAGAGGTAAGCGACTCTGAAAATTGTTGAATTCATCACAACTAAACTAAATTTTCGATAGAATGCTTCAGTATTTTTTTTTCAGGATATGTTCGGTATGTACCGCGATGCCAGTGGGTCAAGTGATCACCCGGATCCTCTGCTGTTCATTCAAATATACAGATTGATGAGCTTTTATTCACTTGTTAAACCACCGAAAGGACGAACGTCGAAGGAATTGAGATGTTTGATACACTGCTTGATTCTAAGGATGTTGATTTAAAAGCAAAAACAAATCAACTAGAAAGGAGGAATACTTTGGAAAAAATCATCGAACGAGGAGAAAGTCACTCCAGAGAATATGATTTCAGAGATGCTCACGATTATAATGTACAAAGCGCAAATGAGTACGCCCAAGCATACTTCTCTGGATTTGTTGCTCACAAAATAAAAGATTGGACGTCTTGCTCAGAGTCTTGCTCTTTCGTCGGCGTGTAAGAGTGAAGGGGATTGTGAGAGAGACAGGAGAATAAAGTTACTCACCAACGGGTACTTAAAGTTCCCGTCGGACACTTTATTCAATCTCTTAATCGCTATTGAAAGAGCAATTCTCAAAACAATTGGTGGCGAAGAGCTGAATTGCTATTCTTTCCAGCACAGAGTATCCTCGCCGAGAGTTTCCCGTTCGTCGGATGTGAAGAACATAAGGGAGCGTTGACAAAAATGTGATTCACTATTACACATTAAGCAGAGCACACATTCTCAGCAAAACTTATAATAAAATATATGATGAAAAGAAACTGTAGATGCAGAAACATCGAAAACAATCGAAACTTAGTGGAGGATCTAGAAAAAATAATAAGGACGAGTGTTCGATAGATAAAAGACTGAATAAAAGTTATGTCGTTAAAAAATAAATATATAGAGCAAAAACCATAATTTTATTTCATTTATTTTTACAAATCACAAACATTTTATGTACAATTAAGCTGCTTCGAGGAAGCTATTATTAATTTCATTTCAAAAATTTATGTGCTTTGAAAAACCGAGAGTTTATCAATACAATTTAGACTTTCAACAACATCTCTCACTGATTCTGGCTCAGATATTAGCCACTTTATATGCTTTTGTTTAAAATATATCTTTCCGTTCATGTTCGAATCAATGATCATATTCAATTTTATAGTAAAATCATTCTCTGCTTTAGCAAATAGTATGCGGTGATCTTGCGCAACAAATCTCCAAGCTTCATGTGGCAATTGAATGAGTTTTGCATTCTTTCGTAGATGTTGAAACAGGCAATTTTTGCATGTCTTTGCAATCCTGTAGTCGCCGTGTATTTCGCAACACGCTTTTACGAATCTTTCCTCTTCTCGATATTTGCCCATGGTTGCACCAATTACTTTTCCAGACTCACAGATACACAATCGCATATTCCTATCCATATACAACCATAAACAAATATTCCAGCTTATACATCCACTATAATACCTTTAACATATGCACATACATCCACAAACATTCAACCTTATTCATCCACTGTAACATCTTTAACATCACATCCACACACATCTACAAATATTCAACCTTATTCATCCACTGTAACATCTTTAACATCACATCTACACATATCTACAAATATTCAACCTTATTCATCTATTGTAACATCTTTAACATCACATCCACACACATCCACAAACATTAAACCTCATTCATTCACTGTAACTTCTTTAACATCACATCCACACACATCACATCCACATACATCTATTCACGCCGATACATCACACTTGATACAAAAATTGCCTGCACATTCTTCTAATTTGGCCAATAATCATACAAATAATACATATCAGTTTCAGAATCATTTAAAAACATAGCCGGCACAGGAAAATACTCAGGTAAACGAGTATCAGATGGCACGCGCTGAAATCCCACAGTCTACAGAAGAAACGGACTACAATCGGTAAATTTGTACATAGAAATAGAAATAGTAATTTCTAAATAAATATATTTGCAAGAATGTAAACGTAAACGTACAATGTTCACAGGATAACGCAGAAAAAATTGAGCAGCATTGATGCCGAGCTCAAGTTAGTAAATCAAATATATCTATTAACTTTGTAATATATATATTATATAATCTTTGTAATATAAATGATTTTATTATATTTTATTTATAGAAGAATGAATGGTTTGCTGTACAACCTCCTAAGATGTGTGCAAAATAACAATGACCGCAATCGCATACCGCGTAAGTCTGTTTGCCCATATCATCCGTGGCCGAGATGGATGTTTTTGAGACTATCAACGATAATGATTATCGTGAAGTTGTAAGTAAATAGTAAGTAATATAAAAACTTTCTGTCGTCTATATGAAATATGCATTAACATTATTTTTCAATACTTTGCCTAGGTGAATTATCTCAAATACATCGGCGGATTCAACTTGAAGAAAGCAGTAAATCTGTGCCTAAAAGAGGGATTAAAGGACTCAGTAACGCCGTCATTCACCTGGTGCGGTCGCGAAGAAAATCAACGACCGTTATACAATACTCGCTTTATTATTTCAATTTATGGTACGACCTCTTTATTTTTCAACATATATCTAACATTAATATTGTATTATATATAATATTTATATTATATATATTTATATTACGATTATTTATATTGTGTTAATAATAATGTAACTATAGTGTTTCTTTTTCAGAAGCGGTGAGTAGCAATCACTATTTTGATAAGCCGACTCGGTCAGAATTCCAATGTCAGATACGAGAAGTCCTTAGAGCGGCCAAGGAGAGATGCAGGAGTAAGGCGCATATGCGACGCATACGACGCGCAGACAATCACAGGCGTGATTTTTGGAACAATGACGATCCGGAAGAGACCCAAGAAGAAGAGATTCAAGCAAATGAATAAGGATGTGAAATATGAGTAAGGATGCGTAAGACGCGCAGACGATTTTTATAGAAAGATAAGTAAATTTTTTTTTGTTTTTCTATCTTTACATAAAATTCTTTAATTTCATATATAAATTTAATTTTATATATTTCGATTTGTATTTCTTTATTATTTTTATGTATAGCTTTTTTTCAGCAGACTTCGCTGTTTCGTCAGACTTTTCAGTGCCAATTTTATAAACATAACGTTGAAACATCGTTGGCATATTAATCGGCACTTTTCAGTGCCATTTAAATGTTTATTGCCAAACATCCTTCATATATTAATCGGCATTTTTTAGTGCCATTTAAACATTTATTGCAGAGCATATCGTTCGCATATTAATCGGCACTTTTCAGTGCTAAAATATTTTTATTCTTCTCCATACACATGTCTTAATTTTTATTTTGTATGTTGCCAGGTTGCTTCTATAATCAAGGAGATTTTTGGAATCCGGTTGCATATTGCGTCTTTCTAGCAGAAACTGCTACGCGATGGATATTATATATATACCATATATATATATATATATATATATATATATATATATATATATATGTGTGTGTGTGTGTGTGTGTGTGTGTGGTTTGAGGAACCAGAACACACAACTAACAAATGAGAATAACAGTAATAATGAATGATATAACCAATATGAAGGATATATAAGACACCTCTGTCTCCTCTTCACAATCACTCGGATAAGCCCTCGACCGTCGAGGCAGGGCTTTCCACACACACTCACTCTCAACCGCGTGATACGACACGTTTTTCCTATCACCGGTTCCGCTCAAAAATATAACAACCTTACACGCTTGCCACGACTCGACTCTCTCTCTACGCGACCGACTTTCGAACACCCCTTTCGGTAGCTGCGCATGGCTCTTACAATTGGCTTCGTCCGCCATCTTGTGCGGCGAATTTAAATCTCATTCTACATGCTTTAACATTATATTACATTATATTTCACTATATTACATTACGTTACGTTACGTTACGTTACGTTACGTTACGTTACGTTACATTATAAGGGTATCCGGTAATGTCCCCACGGTAGCGTGTCGGTCGAATCAGATACGTTTGTCGTCGTACGGACTCAGGGCAATTTTTGTCTCGCTGATTGTGTACACTTTATGCTATTTTGATCTTATGCAGAACTGCTGTCGAGTCATTTCGATTTCATCGCGCAGACACCGCGTGTAATCGTCGAACGTTGTCGTTCTCGCTACGACGTTACGCTTGACGCCTTTAATCTTTTTTGTATTCTTTTTACTATTTACCCGCAACGCGTACATTTTTGCTTTAAGCCCGACGAATTCAGTCATGATCGCACTATTATTCTCGTCCTTCATCAAGCTCGGCACTTTCCTGTTCTCGAGCGGTATACCGTACGCGTTGTTAGCTGGATAATCGCTCGTGTCGAACCTAGCGATATCGCGTTTCATATTCTTCTAATATTATTAATTCGTGGATCTATATGGATCGCGTTGCGCAGCGTTTGTAACTCTTCATATATCTGTTGAATAGACGGCACTTGGGTTTGCGATATTGGTGCAGGTTGTAATGATATAGGCAGTGGTGGTGTAGGCGGTGGTGGTATAGGCAGTAATGGTGTAGATGTAGACGGTAATGCAGGTGGTGTTGGTGCAGGCGGTACTGATATTGTTGCAGGCTAAAAGCAAGCAAAATAAATAATTTATATATATAAATTATAATTATGTTTATACTGTATATTACGTATATTGTATGTACAATTCTATATCAATATTTGTTAAATACACGGTGGCTCGAAATTTAAGGATAATATGATTGCAGCATAAAATTTCTTAAAAAATTAGATATTGAAAATACGTTATTTTCTTAAAAAAAATTTTTTTCATAAGGTGAAGATTTAAAGTTTGATCAATCATAAGTGTTGGTTAGAAAATGATTTATATATGACTATACGTGATAATGTGTGAACTACGACTAATTTTGTGTCTAGCGTCAATGATAACAAATACTGTTAATACCAATGTGCCGTCGATTCAGAGGATTTTTTAACCAACATTTAAGATTGGTCAAATTTTTAATCTTTATATCTGAAAAACTACTTCCTAAATAAAAAAAACAATATTAACTTTTATTATATAATTTTTCATAGCTTTATATGTTTGCATGTTACCTTTAAAATATATTTGTTTGTTTGTGGCTGCGTTTACAAAAAAGATTTCTTCACGTATGGAGTTCTATCGAATTGTTGGTTCTGCGGAAGATTCTCTTTGCCTGCTTCTGCTGTAAAGTTTAATAATTTTTGTCGCAGAGTGCTCTGCGTAGTACATGTGTGAGTTTTTCTGATTGTGTGCGTGCGGATCGGGACCTTTGTTCTGGGATCGCAGGATTCTGCGTTCAAAAACATCATCTGTGTGCACACAGATATATTATTTACTTCTTGCCGCTACAAAAGCTTTGTCGCGTAGCGTTAAGAATTTGTCGAATGGAATATCACATATCATCCGATATCTGTCCGTGCTAAATAAAATATGTAATAAAGACCGCTTCAGCAATCTATTCTTTTTTGAATAGCAGCTCACAAAAAGCAAGAATGAATAAGATAACGTTTCCTTAAAGAGTTTCAGTCTTACCGCAAGTTTTTTCATTTTACATATATACAGGGTGTCAAGTAAGTGATCAAACGAAAGGTGGAGATAGATTGGGTTAAACTGAGTCGAAAAGTCCCGAACCATTTTTTGTTATAATCACCGACGAGATACTATTAAAGACCGATGGTCTTACGGGAGTTAGTGTGACTGGAAAAAGATCGCTGCGCACTAGCGTCCTCTCAGTAATATTGCGGCCAGAATGAGAAACAGTATCTAAAATCTAAGAGATGGTAAAATAATATATGGTAACACGAGAAATGTAATTATTCGGAAAAAATATCAGTTCAGAAATATTTCGTATATATGGACTCTGAAATGATATTTTTTCGAATAATTGCATTTCTATATATATACATATAATTCTTTTAATAGATCGTACATATATTATTTTGAAGTGACGATATTTCTTTTCGAATAATTACATTTCGCAGTAATTTTTGGAAAGAGAAGTTCAACTCTTAAATTTGTTATATTTCCCATGTTATTTCAGGTATATGTATAATTACACACACACATACACATATTTTTTTTATATATGTAATAATCATATATATCTGAAATGTAACGTAATATAATTAATTATATATAATATATATACATCTGAAATGACATGGAAAATGTAACAAATTATAATAATAATAATGTGTCAATTGTTAGCTGCTCATACAGAGCATTTCCAGGAGACGCCACGTGGAGGCCAATTGACATGTAACGTAGAATTCTTTTGAAATAAGCATAACATAATACATATATATATATATATATATATATATATATATATATATATATATTTATATATATATATATATATATATAATTTTATATGCGCAGATATGAAACACACATGTCCGCGCATAAAAAAATAAAGTATAAAATCAATAAAATGTACTATAATTGTAAAGAATTCTAAGTTAACTGTCTCCCTTTGCAGTTCGGTCCGTCATAAGACCGCAAACTGCACACTATCCTACTTTTCATAAATCGCTTCATTAGATAAATCACGATTTATATGTTCCGTGTTAAATATATGTGCCTTTTACTCGATCCGCATAAAATGCCGCGAGTTAATATAAAATATTTTTGATCGTACCGCTCTAGGAGCCGCGATCTTTTTACTCGATCCGCATAAAATGCCGCGAGTTAATGTAAAATATTTTTGATCGTACCGCTCTAGGAGCCGCGATCTTTTGACTCGATCCGCATAAAATGCCGCGAGTTAATGTAAAATATTTTTGATCGTACCGCTCTAGGAGCCGCGATCTTTTTACTCGATCCGCATAAAATGCCGCGAGTTAATGTAAAATATTTTTGATCGTACCGCTCTAGGAGCCGCGATCTTTTTACTCGATCCGCATAAAATGCCGCGAGTTAATGTAAAATATTTTTGATCGTACCGCTCTAGGAGCCGCGATCTTTTTACTCGATCCGCATAAAATGCCGCGAGTTAATGTAAAGATATATTTTACATACTTTGTATATTCGTCAGCTTTTGTGGAGGTTTATGCTGATAGCGATTTTTTGAAATCCTTAATCGCTCTCCTAACCAAATTAAATCTTTATGTATTTTTACTTTCATCATATAATATGCAAGATTCTTTCGGTGGGAGCTGCAAGTATCATGTTGAAACCAACCGGGATATTGCATGTCTACAGCTTGTATCATTAATGGAAATAGGATATCTAATATGTTATAATTCCCTCTGATATTAGGATAGCCTGCATCAAATATTGCATTTATTAGCTTAAATACAAATGAAAACTCTGCTGTAGGAACACATAAATGTCCTAATTCTTGATCGTCATGAGTCTCATATGCTCGGAAAAATGTTAAAATTTGTCTTGCATGTGTCAGTTCGTGATTTTCGTTAATAAATGAGATGCGACATTGTTCGCAACCAGATTTTGTAACACATTTTTTTGCCACAAATCCTGCAAAATATTCAATAGCAGATGCTTCTAAAGTTTCATCATTTGCATATGATGCATCAATAACAGTTTTTTCTACGTTAATCAACATATTTTCATTATCATTACTTTCATAATCGTTAATCATATTTATTGGCGCTGTTAACTCAACATGAGATGTTTTATCAATGTCAGATGTATTTTTATGTATTAAATTTGGAAGTAAGATTTCATCTTCATCATCTAAGCAATTTGCAGATTGAGCAGGCTTAGATAAATTTAATACAATGTTTTTTTGTAATAATAATCGAAAAACTTTTGCAGTTGGATTTTGATTATATGTTCCACCATACGTACGTATCATGGAAAACAGATTTTCCAACGGATCTTGGTTTACTCTAGAAGTCATAAAAAATTTAACTTCTTCACGTTTCAAATCATCCCATAATAGTAAAATAGCTTTTACAGAAATTTGTAATCCCTCAAAACATGGCGGTATTTTATTATTATTATTTGTGATAGTGCGCCATTTGGAACAACTTTCCAATAATTGTATTAAATTATTTTCTACATCTAACCGATTTTCTGATAACGCACAAGCATTTGGATTTGGATGATTACAATTTCGACTATTTAAAGAATCGAAACTGTTATTAAGAATTGTAAAAAATTCAGCAGTATGCATTACAGTTTCACTCTTAATTCCGCCTGTTGTTCCTGCAGTTAACAAAGCTGCTGATACTCTGCGACTGAATATCTGCAGAGCTAAACGGCATTTCATTCTATCAAAATTATTAGGATTTATATGTCTTTCTGACAATTTGCAAGCCGCTCTTGTCGCTTTGCCATTTTCTAATTGCCATAATGACCGTACATCATTCCACGATGCTATTTTATTATCATCGTATAATATATCATACTTTAAGAGCTGATTTCTTATCGATTTATAAATATGTGGCATATCAAAAATCGTATATATTTTTTTATGTCCATGCATAAAATAAGGATGATTTTTAGAAATTTTATGTTTTATAGCACTTTGGTTATTGGTGCCTTGATCACAAACAATTGCACGCAATTTTAATCCCGTATCTAATATTGCATCTATAACTATATTTAATGCAGACGATAAATGATCCTTATTTAGAGCACCACCGGTCAAAAAATACGCTACAGGTTGCTTCCAATTATGCAATAAACCTCGGACCATAAAAACTAATGCACTTGTTGCTACTGTTGCGTTATGTCCAAGTGGTCCTAAATCCTCAAAACCTTCAATTTTTTGTCGTCTTTCATAAAAATCGAAGCCCTTTTTTATTCTCATTTCGTCAAAAAGCAAAACGCAATTGCGTTCGTTAGTATCCATACAATTTACTTTTATTTTCAAACAATGAAACAAGGTGCTACAAATTCCGGGCCATAAATCTATTACATTAAACCATGTTTTAATTGTGCTTTCGGAAGGTAATATAAAACCAAATTCTTCGCGCATTTTTCTATATAAACTTGGCGAAGTGTAGTGCATTTTTTTAGCTAAATGCTTTTCTTCCTCACTGTAAGCAGACTGATCTTTATGAAACAGTTGCATTGTTAAAAATGTTAATAATAAACCTTGGAGCCGTCGCGACAAGGCATTTAAAAGGCTTTTATCTGATAGATCGCCTGTTGTTATTTTTTTTTGTAAACGAGCAATTTGAGTATTTTTCGTTCTAACCATGCGCGTTAATACATTATTACGTTTTTTTAATGTTTCTATAACATTATCTTTACGCGCTAATTCAGCTTTTAAAATGAATATTTGCTCTTTATATATCGCATCACTAGAAGTAACAGAATCCTCATCGTCGGATTCAAGCGGATATATTAATGGTTCCGTATCTTTTTTTAATCTTCCGCCTGGATATATTGCGTTTGGTTCGAAATGCTTGCTACATATTCTTAATTTACGCAAATATGCATCGGATTCCTCCGCTAAATGATCGCAACCACTATTCACTAACCATGTTATTAACCGATCTCTATTATTAATAGGCAGACGATAAAATCGAACATTTAATATATTGTCTCTACTTTTAATACCGCATTTTTTATAAATGCAAATACTACTATGAGTATTATATCCTTTCTTTATTTGATTGGACATTATTTTATTCGAGATATATATGTGTATATATGTATATATATATATATATATATATTTATATAATATAAGCTTACCCGCGTTTCTCTTGTCTTCTTTCTTAAATCTTCTCTTTAAATACTTTTTAAATATACTTATATTTTAAATAATTTTCACTACAGATATATTTTGTACAAAATACACTCTATACAATCCTACACAACTCTACACACTCTACACATCCATCACTCACTACTGTACCGCGAAAAAGAATCGTAACAATCGACAATGTTTTGTTCACGGAATACAGATAGTCTCATCGTGTCAGATGTCACGTGAGCTCTCCTGCGTAATCCACGCCCATTACCCCTCTCTTGCCGCTCATGTCATAGCAAGGAGCGATCAGATACGTGCGTAAATATGGCGTATAGCATGTATATATTAAGTGCTTTGCGGTCGTAAAGTTAGAGAATTATTTTTTAACTTTATGTACATTTTCAATAGCTACAATATTTAAAAAAGCGTATTATATACGTGATTTAATTAAATTATAATTTATATATTTTCTTATATCGCATGTTAAACAAATTTAACAATAACCTATAACTAAATAAAAAAATATTACATATCGATGCATATAAACATTATTAAAACATTATGACATTATTATAAATATTATTATAAACATTATTTATTCCATTTTTATATAATAAATCAAAGTGAAAAAATACTATATAATATATACTTTTTCAATATTTTGTTTTATTACATAATACTTTCAAAAGTATAAAAGTCTAAAAAATTAATTATAGTCTTATTTTGATGAGACATATATATATATATAATAATATATATGTGTGTGTGTGTATATGTATATGCATATGTATATGTATAATGTATAATGTATATGATGTTTTTTCAAACAATATATAGTATTTATTAAAGTTATTATTACAAAATAATGCAATTTTACCGAATGTAATTACCTTTTTGTTCTTTTGTAAAATATATTAAAAAGACGAATGCAAAACATATAGAAATAACAGATTAGCATAATTGACGTACCTTTAACATCGTCTTGACAATATTCCACTTCACATATATATGTATATATATCATAAATTATAAAAAAAAATTATATTTGAAAACATGTAGGTATTTACATAAAATGTGAATATAAAAACAATATGCACATATAAATGTGTTTATACATGATATGTTTATAAACCTAAGAGAACAAAAATAAATTTTATAACATTAATTTTAGACATATATATTTAAAGTTAAAAAAATTTGTAAGTAAAAAAGAGAAAGAAAAACAGAATAAAATTACAAATTACATAAATATAATCAAGTAAAAAAGAAACTTTTATTTTAATCGCATTTTTATTGTATTTTGTTTGTTCATGGATCCCTTGCTAAAAAAAACCTATTGAAATATATAAAAATTCCAAAGCGAAAAATTTTATTTAATATATATAATTATTTTAAAAAAATTAGAGAGCAATAAGTAATTATTAATTAATATTGCAAGAAATAATTTAAAACAAACTAATAAACTAATTAATAGAAAATATATATTAAAATTGTGTTATTTTGTATTCTTAAAAATTATTTTTTTTAAGTGTTAGAAATATAATAAATATAATAAAAATGTAATTTAAATGTCAAATTTATTTTTTATATATAAAATATAAAACAATATATATTTGAATAAACTAAAAATTATAATTAAAAATAATGTTTCTTTCTTCGCGCTCTCTTCCACTTCCTCTTCCTCTTCCTCTTTCTCCTCTTCTTCCTCCTCTTCTTCCTCTTCCTTCTCCTCTACCTCTATTTATATTGTATCGTCCGCGACGACCCTGGCAAATGTCATTTTGCATCTTTCTGCGCATTGACCATTTATATCTGTAACACATAGCAAGTAAATATAGTAATTTTAAAGCTAAATATTTAATTAATTATAATATTTTTGTAAAATATTAATACAAATATTTAGTTTAATACTTTTAATTTTTAATATTATAAATATTAATTATTTTACGTTGATATGAATAATAAATAATTGTTATATACATAAATATATATAGGGTGCTAAATTTTAAACGTAACAGACCGAATATTTCGGTAAGTAAATGAAATATGGAGATCCGTTTATATATATATATAAATCCGGTTTTTATTATGTATATAATTATAATTTCTATTATTGTAATAATAATTTCTATAATTAATATTTCTCAAAATTAAAAACCAAGCTACAAAGATTTTATTTATTTAACAATAAATAGAAACATGCATTTGTATACATGTGTAATAGTATTCTTACTGTATTGATAATATGCAATGACTTTAATCAATCATATATTTACATCATAATTCGAAAATTAATAAATATACCTCGCATCACGTTCGGCGCGCCTTACGCCAGCCCGATGTTGCATGCTACCGGTAGGGGCTTCGTGATTTTTACATTTTTGCTGCTCATCTGTGCTGATAGATCTGAAAAATTTAATAATACAAATATGTTTATGTGTATGTGTGAGAGCATACGTGTGTACGTATGTTTGTGCGTTCGTGTGTATTCATGTATGTATGATACATATCT
>NW_027223330.1:5981248-6082984 GCF_030449975.1 Polyergus mexicanus
GTTCTTATTTGTTATCCTGTGTGCAGTTAAAACGGTCGATAATGTCATCATTCTTCAATTACCTCCGGGCCCACCGGGCCCACTTGATGGTCACAAAAATTTACCCAGGGCTGACGGTCTTTAATAGTATCTAGTCGGTGTTATAATGCTTAATAAAGGAGTTATTATTGAGTAAAGTCTGACCAATCAGCGCCAACCTATAGCCGAGCACACGTCGGTGAACCGTGCGCCTGGTAGTATGCGGCAGCGCACACTTCACTGCGCGCGATTCATCAACGTATGCCCGGCTAAAGATCAGCACTGATTGGTCAGATTTTACTCAATAATAACTCTTTTATTAAGCATTATAAAAAAAAATGGTTCAGGACTTTTCGATTCAGTTTAACCCACCCAATCTACCTCCACCTTTCGTTTGGTTACTTACTTGTCGGACACCCTGTATAATATTATCTCCAAATATTTTATTTTGTATATTTTCTATTAACAATTTGTACAACATACGATTAAAATGACTTTTCTCGATTACTTATTTTGGTAAAAATATATTTAATAATATAAAATATTAATCTTTATTAACAATACTTTAAATATCTAGTTTCTAAACATAAATAAAATTAACTTAAATAATATAAAAAATAATAATACAAAATTAATAAATAGATAAACAATATAAAATATTTAAATAATAGTATGTATTTAAAAAAGATATATGTATTTTTTTAAATAAATTTATTTTTCTAAATATATGTGTATTTAAATATTTTCATCTATGTATATTAAAATGTTAAAAATAATATAAATTAATTATTATTGTTATATATCAATTATTTACAAAATAATTAAAAAGATGAAATAAGGCAAAAAGAAAACAAAACATGATATAATTAATATAAATTTTAATAAAAAGTAGTTGTTTCTATTTTTTAATACATTTTTTTAGTTATTTATCATACATATTATTTACAGTTACAATTAATATTATAATAAAATTGCCAAATGTATGGAGAATATATTATGCTGTAATTTGCGATTCATGACTACACCTACAAACATTTCGTATAAGTTTAATTGATTTCTTGAATCAATTTAACCATAGTTATCATTGGAATATATTTGTAGAGATAGTCCAATCGTTTCTTTTTTATATATATATTTTTTCGTATATATAAAGTTCTAATAATAAGTGTGCAGTTCACGCTCATTATGCGACTAACATTTGGAGGATATATTCATTTAATTATACAAAATAAAACATTGTAAACATATCAAAATATTAATTAAATACTTATTTTTGAAAAAATAATGTAGCACGAAGTTACATTAAAACAAGAAAAAAAATAATATTGTGTTTTTCTTCTTTCAAATTGTAAAATTCGATAGAAGAGAATTTATCATTTCTATTAACATATTATAAATTTTTACATATTCCACTGATTAAAAATGTCGTAGTAAATTATCTTTTATATAATTTAATAAACATTATAATGTTTGATGAAAAATGTAAAAATATATATTTAAAATCGTAAATGCATATACGCACGAAAAACTATGTATCTATCATTTGTTATCAATGCACATATAATTTTATTTAATAATTAATCATCTTATTTACATAATACGAAAAGCAGTTCACGTATAGGCGCGACTTATATTTGAAGGGTATACTTTTAAAAACATAAATATTGCACCCAGAGTTATGTTGTAATCCTAAAAAAAAAAAACAAATATTTTTATATAATATCTAATATTTTTGCAGAACCTTCTAATATAATCAATGCTTATTATGTAAATTATTTTTATAATAATTTAAACTGCATAATATGAATAAGGAAAAAGTAGTTCACGTCGTTATGCGCGACTAATATCTGAAAGGCAATTAAAAATTACTATCTCATAAATGTGTAAATTATTAAACAATAAATAAAATATAATTACTAATAAATTAAAAATTTTAATAAAAATTACTTGCAGATACTATCAATGCTTATTGTGGCGGCCTACAGCAACCACAAAATAATGGCAGCGCGATATTTGCGAAATAATTATCGTTTTTCGCAAGCGCTCGCCCGTCCGCGCGTAGTGCGGGAGACGCCGCTAGTCGGCGCAAGACGCTCAGGCCAACAAGAAAGTGAAAAGCAGTCCGGCGGGCATATAGCGCGTCCGCGCGTAGTTGCGGGCAGCACCGCTAGGCGTCGCAAGGCGCCCGGGCCAACCTGCAAGTGAAAAGCCGTCCGGCCGAAATATAGGTCAGACCCCCTGCGGAGAAAAATGACTGAATATATAATTAATGATAATAATAAAATTAATAAATAAAAATTAATACCTGTATGTGAAATGGATGTAATTTCGAGACCATCACAGTTTGCTTGATTGCATCGTTGTGGCAATATAATAATATCTTTTTCTAATTGCACAAAGTCCTTGCGTATTAATGTATTGAAATCAACATTGATCAATGGAAGCACTTTCAATCTTTCTGTGCAACAATTCGAACATTTTGATGTTTCCCGGAACGTTGGATACTGTGTGAATAATTTTCTACACAAAAAACTAACAGTTACTTGACAATCTATTAAAATACAATTATTTAGTAAAGTATTACCTGAAAATATTTGGCTTAAGATTTCCACGCGTAATCTATAAGATGATTTTTTAATACCATAAGATGTTACTTCTTTAATTAACTCAAAAAATTTAAAATCTGTCTCAATGAATATAAAATCTTTAATGCTTTCTGTGTCAAAATAAGCAGCAATAAATAATTGTAAAATGCTATCAAATGCACAAGTATTTGTTAATGAATATTTTTCTTTTCCAATGTGAACTGATTTTAAAGATAAATTATTACCATTTTTCATTATTGGTATCTTACATATATTACTTTTTAATAAAAATTCATTTCGTATACTCTTCTTTTGTAAATATCTCCCTTTAGATTTAATATCCGCTGTTACCAAGCCACGCCAATTTTCAATTTCTTTCGTTGCAATTATGTCTTGAACATTATTAATTTGTTGGCAATCAATACATATCTGTTGTTGTCCATATCCTTCTTCCCCTATCGGCATAGAACATCCATCCAAAGCATGTACATACTTTTTGCATACATAATACGTGTGTCCGCCGGTCGGTTCATGTCCATTTTCACAAACTGGGCATTTTTTTTCGCTTCTTACATTATTTTGCCCAACGATCTCAGTAGTGATACTATGCGGGTTTTAAGCCATAGTCCTCTGAGGGAGGGGGGGGGTGAGGGGAAACCGGCGCGGGGGGTATGACGTCACGGGGGGGGGGGGGGTTGGCGTCGCGGGGGGATGACGTCACGGGGAGGGACGTCACGGGGGTATGACGTCACGGGGGTGAGAATGACGTCACGCGGGGGTCACCGCGGCGGAACCGTAGGCGCGGGGTCCGCGGAGAGGGAGAGGGGGACCGCGGCGGAACGGTAGGCGCGGGGTCCGCGGAGAGGGAGAGAAGGACCGCGACGGAACGGTCAGCGCGGGGTACGCGGAGAGGGGGAGGGGGACCGCGGAGGAACGGTAGGCGCGGGGTCCGCGGAAAGGGGTAAAGGGACCGCGGCGGAACGGTAGGCGCGAGGTCCGCGGTGAGGGGGAGGGGGACCGCGGTGGAACGGTAAGCGGGGGGGGGCCGCGGGGAAGAGGGAACGGGAAGGTACGTTGCCGCGAGTAGGTGTGACAGAGATAGCGCGAGGCGTCCGCAATGCGTAAGAGAGGGATAGCGCGAGGCGGTGCGAGAGAGATCATATGCGAGGCGGTGCGAGAAGGATAGCGCGAGGCGATCACAGGCACGAGGGAGAAGGATAGCGTCCGCATTGGTGTTGGAAAAGGATGACGTTCGCGGGAGAAAGAGATAAAGAGAGATAGCGCGAGGCATGCATGTAGGAAAAGGAAAGAAGAAGGTGCAGAAATAATTGATACTTTAATTATAATAATAATAATAATAAGTTTATTTAATAATTGTGTATATTACAATGTGTATGTGTGTGTGTGTTAAAATAAAAATAAAAATAAAAATAATAATAATAAAAATAATAATAATAAAAATAATAATAATAAAAATATATATATAGGCGGCGCTTCTTCTGAAACAGAAAAATATTAAATATTAAAAATTAAATTTATATTAATATAATATTTTTAAAAATAGATACTTACCTTTTTACATATCAAAATCCTAATCCTTGGACATCACTGTATAATGATCTCGCAGACAATGATCTAAATCTATTGTACGAGATTTCTTCAAACCGATTGCTTGACCTTGCACCATTTGTACAATTGAAGTGACACGAGTGTTTGTCGATAGCGCTGGAACACGGACATCTAAAGGTTTGTATTTTTTGCGTAACGAATGTCTTAAACTTTCAAGTCGCGCGATTCGGCTAGCCAGCGATTGAATTCCATGCCCCTGTTGTAACATCTCGCGTTGGTACTGTTTTTCCAACCACTCGAGACATTTAAGGCATGTTCTTTCCCATAACTCACCTGCACACACCGAGTTCACCTGTATGAAATCCTCCCATAGAAATTGTTCTAATTCCGCAAAATGTTCGGAGGCCCCCATATTTCCTATTTAAGTCTTTTCACAACACAAGTTTTGTCCAGCTTATACAGTGCAAATTGGGCACATATTGCAGGGCATTATCTGGTACAACGGTACATCTTTCCACATTCTCCGCAAAACGATCCCAGGATTAGTTCATAAATTGCACTTTCATGCTCTCGCACAACACGAATATTCGAAAATAAATCTGAAATACGCATAAAACAGCATGTGCAAAATTTTTTGTTGTCTTCACTTTTATAATAAAAGTATATACCGCACATTTTTAACGCACCTAAACTATTTATTTCAACTCGGTTTAAAGTACGTTGATTTATGTCCGTAATAACACTACTGCAATCACTATTGTAATCGGAATCCTCAGAAAGTATGCGGTCTTCGTCTGATGAATCGTCCGACAAAATCTCAATTTCCATCAAGTTGTCATCTTCGAGAATAACATCCTCATCTTCAATAATAATAACTTCTTGATCAGCCATAACACATATTGTTAAGATCGTCGTAAGGATGAAGACGGTTGCGTATTATAACGTTACACACTCCTCTCAATTATATATTGTAGTTTCATATCTTTTGTCTCCTTCTAACTGGAGTATCACGTCTCATCTACCTCATCATTTTTTCTACATCTTTAGCAGAGTGTGTCGAGAGAAAGATTTAAGTTTTGCAGACTGCGCATATCTATTACACAGTTTTATTCATACATAAAGGATGGGATAAATAATTAAATTCACAGATAATTAGTAAAATCACTTATTTATTACAAGCCTCGTGAAGAATATCATTTACAGCACATGTCAATAACTCGCAATCTATGAGCGATTCGCTGTTAAACATATCACTTTCATGTATAGTTTTTGTAGCGTCGCATACATTAGTGATATTATTCTGTTGTAAAACAGTTACAAATTGTTTGAATTTTTCATTTACAATATGCGTATTTTCGCATAACCAGTAATACATATGATGTATACATTTTTCAAAATCGAATAAATAGAATAGAGTTGGCGGCTTCATATATAAAGAATTATTTAATAATCCAAATTTTATAATATTCGAATCAGATATTTTAACCACTTCGAATGTCAAATCTCGAATCCGCAATGGGATTTCAGCCGATTGTAGAAGTCGTTCAATGTCCGCACGTTTCAGCATTAGCGATTTCCACGTTTCAAAGGGCAATATTATTTAATTGCCCCGATTATCGCCGAGAACCAATTCCACGCAAGATACAGCTCTAACGTTTATTCCAATGTCCAAATATTTGTACGACGTCGGAGTTAAGGCGTATCGTCTTCCGAGTATACGAACCGCGCGACGAGACTCGGATGAAATGCTAAGGAGTAAAAACAATTATATTTATATAAATATTTAAAAAGTATAAAAAATATTTAAAAAGTATAAAAAATATTCAAGTTAATTAAAACTTACTTGTTACATTTCTTCTTACACGGTGAAGTTTCATCAGCATCTTGAATCGGAACGTAATAATTCATGCGGCTTCCTTCAGTGGGATACATTTTTATATGAACCTTTCACACAAGTGATTGATGCAATACTGAACGTATTGAACATATTTAAAATATGTATTAGCGTTTCAAAATTGCAATGTGGTGGGGGATTATTGATGACGCGATATTTTTTTCAATTTTTCCATTCAAGCGCCGATATACGGCTGCTTCGCGATGACATCATCACCAGGTGTGAGATTTAGCCGAATGCACAAAAATGCAACGTAATATAAAATTTGCAAGCGCCGATGTGCGGCTGCTTCGCGATGACATCGCCTATAGATATCAGATTTCAAACGCGCGTGTCAAAACATGACAAAATCCCATAATATAAGTATAATCCTCATGATTAAATTGCACTAACATTGGACAGCTGCATGTAATTTGAAACTTTTGCGATACATCTGGGATTTGACATCATCTCTAGACGACAAAATGCAATAATCGACATTAGCCAAAATGTACGTGACAAATCGCGAAATAAAGATTTAGATACACATGATGGAAAGAGACATCAAGATAGAATATAAAATCATGGTAAAGAGGTACACCCTGTCAGTATTTTCGCCAAGAGTTCCGAGATAAGAGCTCTTAATAAGCACATCTTATTAGCAAAAATTTTCGGCATAAATTTGGAAATATGGCAGAAAACAGTGCCGAACGAAATCTGCATGAGCAATCTGCATGGGTAAATTCGATAGAGGATTACGTTGCGTGGGAGCAACGATGCAACGAATATATCGAATCATTGGAAGAGCAAAGTCGAATCAAACATCCACGATTATCGATTGGGATTCGACAATCGCTGATTGCCCAAATTGCACGATTCGAGGGATTGAAGCACTCGTTACGCACGCGTTTTGTACACGCGGGTGTAGGATGCAGCACGCAGCAAGACGGATTGATTTGGCGAGAGATCGATACGGCGTTCGAGAGCCGCATATTGACTGGTGCGGTTATAAATTATAATCACATCGTGCCTCGGCAATTTTTCGAGGATGCTAAAGATATTGTGCTCGAACACGTGCAAACCGTGCTGAAAAAACACTTTAATGTGAAAATTAATACAGTGTTCAATGGTGAATTTGTGACGGGTGATAAACGCGCAAATAAAAGTTTCAATACGAGAAACTATGAACTCTTTCGCACATCCGATTTACGCGAATGGTACGAGCGGCGCGTTGTCGAGCCCACTCTAGCATCGCTCGAAGAATTTCAGGAACGCGATAGCGGGTGGGCATTATCGCGAATACTCGATTTAAATGTAAATATAAATAAATATAATCCAATGCGCGCGGGGTGCCACATTAAATTACCGCGAGAAATAACGATGAAGAGAGCGGTAATAAACGTACAATCTAATGACAATGCGTGTTTCGCGTGGTCTGTGGTCGCCGCTCTATATCCAGCTGAAGATCATGTTTATCGGGAATCTTCGTACCCGCATTACACGACAGTGCTGAATCTCCAGGACATTGAGTTTTCAGTGACTGTGAATCAAATTAAAAAATTCGAACATGCCAACAATATCTCAATCAATGTATATAGTATCGAGGAAAAGAACATTGTCCCGATACGTCTGAGTGAGCTGAAAAAAGACAAACACGTCAACCTGTTGTACGTGGAAGACAACAACGTTGGACATTTCGCGTGGATCAAGAATCTATCCCGCCTCGTGAGCTCGCAATTGAGCAAAAAAGAACACAAGAAATATATCTGCGATCGGTACGTATATATTTAATAGATTATATTACAGAAATCTTTGAACAAAAATTAAAAATTATTTCTTTTACAGATGTTTGCACTACTTTGGCTTGAACGACAAGTTACAATCACATACGGTGGACTGTCGAGAGATGAACGAGTGCGCTATCCGATTACCGAGCGATAAGGGCAAGTGGCTCACGTTCAACAATTATAATCGGAAAGAACGGCTTCCTTTCATCGTGTACGCCGATCAGGAGTGCGTTTTAGAGAAGACGGAGGAAGAGAGAAACTACCAACATCACAAAGTATTTAGCATAGCATATTATGTACATTGTTCGTACGATAATTTGTTATCCGCATATCATTCCCGTCGCGATATCGATTGCATATCATGGTTCGTCGAAGAACTTGAAAATTTAGCACTGCGTGTAAAAAGTATTTTATCAGCTAATGTCCCCATGGTAAATTTAACATCTGATGAATGTGAAAATTTTCATAGCGCGACACAATGTCACATTTGCGAGAAACCATTCGTACAAGACGATACACGCGTACGCGATCATTGCCATCTTACCGGGCGATACAGAGGTCCCGCGCATTCAAATTGCAATTTAAATTATAAAGATTCTTTTTGCATTCCAATAGTTTTTCATAATTTATCCGGTTACGATGCACATTTTATTATCAAGGAAATAGCTACAGCGTTCGAAGGGGGAATCGAGTTACTTCCGATAACAAAAGAAAAATATATATCATTTACGAAAAATGTTAAACTTACCGAAGAGAAATCGAAAAATCATATTAAATTGCGTTTTATCGATTCGTATAAATTTCTTACAACCAGTCTCGATAGATTGGCATCATTCTTGAATAAAGACAAACTCAAAATTTTAAAATCTGAATTTCAAAATTTATCGAATGACAATTTCAATTTAGTAACACGGAAGGCCGTCTTTCCGTACGAATATATTGACTGCGTCGACAGGTTGCAAGATACGTGTTTCCCGCCGCGCGAATCATTTTACAGTTCCTTGACCGGTGACACGATATCCGAGAGCGATTACGCGCACGCGGAGAACGGGTGGGAGCGGTTCTCCATTCGAACGCTGGGCGAATATAGCGACTTGTATCTCAAAATTGATGTCTTGTTATTAGCAGACATTTTTGAAAATTTACGCAAGAGTTGTATTAAAAGTTATGGGCTCGACCCCGCGTATTACTACACTCTTCCCGGATATACGTGGGACGCCATGTTGAAGCATACAAATATTACATTCGAATTGCTTACGGATATCGACATGGTTTTATTTATCGAACGCGGAATACGCGGTGGTTTGAGTCAATGTTCCATCAGATACGCACATGCTAATAACAAGTATATGCAGTCGTACGACCCATCGAAACCTTCAACGTATCTTACTTACTTTGATGTAAATAATTTGTACGGATGGGCAATGTGTCAACCCTTGCCCTATGCATATTTTCGATGGGTCAACGACGTATCCGATTTTGATACATGATCGATCGCACTCGATTCGCCTATAGGCTACATCCTTGAAGTCGATCTCGAGTATCCGCAACGTGTTCACGATGCGCACACTTATCTACCGTTTTGCCCGACACGCGACAAACCACCTGGTAAGCGGCAGAATAAGCTGCTCGCAACCTTATACGATAAGAAACGTTACGTAATACATTACCGCAACCTGCAGCAATGCACGCGACACAGACTTCGCGTTACAAAAATACATCGAATATTACAGTTTTCGCAATCTCCATGGCTTCGCAGTTATATCGAACTTAATACACAATTCCGAACATTCGCGAAAAATGATTTTGAAAAAAATTTATATAAATTAATGAATAATGCGGTATTTGGCAAAACGATGGAAAATGTGCGCAATCACGTTAATATTAAGCTCAGTGACACATTGGGATGGAAGATATGGCGCAGAGGCGATGATCGCAAAACCAAATTTTCATAGTAGAAGCGTGTTTTCGAAGAATCTGATCGCCGTTGAATTGCGCAATCTCGAGGTGAAATTTAATAAACCAATCTACGTGGGTATGTGTATACTCGACATATCCTAGATATGTTTGTACGAGTTTCACCACGATTATATGATACCTATGTATCGAGAGAAATGTAAAGTCGTGTACACCGACACCGACAGTCTCATATATCACATCGAGTGTGAAGATATATATGAGAATATAAAGCGCAACATCAACAGATTCGATACCAGCGATTATGTGGTGGACAATGTGTACGGTATACCGCTCGCGAATAAAAAGATACCGGGTTTAATGAAGGATGAAAATAATGGCGCCATCATGACCGAATTCGTCGGGCTTAGGGCAAAAATGTACGCGTTGCGAATAGATGGTAAGAAAGACACAAAAAAGGTAAAAGGTGTCAAGAGTAACGTCGTCGCGGAAACGATAACGTTCAACGATTACACGCGGTGTTTGAAGGAAGAAATTGAAATGACGCGTCAGCAGTCTTGTATAAGATCTAAATTACACGAAGTATACACTATTCGCGAGACAAAAATTGCTCTAAGTCCGTACGATGACAAGCGGTATATCGTACCCGAAACCACCGACACGCTACCGTGGGGACATTACAAAATACCGTTGTAAATAAAAATCATGTATATTTATTGTAAATAAAAAATTATGTATATTTATTGTAAATTAAAATTATATGTATATTTATTGTAAATTATATGTATATTTTATAAAGTGTACAATTTTGTTTATATATTTAAAAAATATCTTTAATATTATGTATTATTGTTAACATATTTATAATATATTATTTTTATGTATCCAAGAATTGTGTGTTGCATCAAATCCCAGCCATTTAACATAAACCTCGTCGCCCTTTTTGCGTATTACCTTTTCCACGAGATGTATGTCGGGATTGGCAACGCGTTGTAACTCGTATTCGTAAAATCCGCCGGCGACGGGATTTTCCGGGATTCCGAATCTTTGAGTGCATAGGTCACGGGATTAATTTTCTGCACTTTAACGATCTTAAACACTTCGGTCGACCAATTTGGTGTGTATTCTTTGTCAAAGATGGTCTTAAATTTACTCACGCGTACCGGATCGCTTACTTTGAATCTTGCCGGTGCCGCAATCTTTACGTTGTTGTATACCGTATTTAAAAGTTTATCGGCGATCGCGGGGGTAACATCGATAGGTCTCATACCGATAGCGCGATGTTTTCGCGCATTGTACTCTTTAACGAGCCGGGACAACGCGTCGATCCACTTGTAATTTCTATTAAACGTAAACATTTTCCACATATTGCTCTTTAACGTTCGGTTGAATCGTTCCACGACCGAGGCTTTCATGATAGAGTACGTCGAATAATGATTAATGCTGTGTTTCTTCACGAGTTTCTGTACATTTGTGTTGTAAAATTCTTTTCCTCTGTCGGTTTGAAAATTTTTCGGACTTCTTCCATCGTCTCGAATTATCTTTGCGATAGCATCAGCCGTCTCGTTTCCACTCTTGTTCTTGAGCGGTACAGCCCACGCATACTTGCTCAACACATCGATAACTGTGAGTATGTAGTTGTAGCCTTTGTTGAATCGTGCATATGGACGCATCTCGACCACGTCCGCCTGCCACAGATCGTCGTATCCGCGTACTATGACACGTCTACGTGGGAAATTTTTTCTCGCTGGAGCATGCAATTCTTCCACGAGCAGCTGTTTTTCAGAGGTCTTTTGCGACATATTTGATCGAGGCATTATTTGCAATAATGAGATAATTCCTCCACATATATTCTTTATATATCTTTCTTCTCCTGCGCTGAATTAGATGTAGTCTGCGCGTGAGTTGCATACCGAAGCATTTTCTGCATCTCATCCATCATTATTTGCAGCGTTTGCACATTCGTCTCGAGCGTGATTATTTTTTTCTCAAGTTCTTCCTGTCTGTCCTCCAAAAGCTTGACACGTATTTCCACGTACTGTTTGTTTGCTGCATCAGTATCATCTTCCGGTTGCGCTACGCGTCGTATCTTGCGCGACCTTGCGTCAAAGCCGGAGGCTGTCTGACACAGAGCGTTATCGCGCACGTAATTTCTTAGTAATCCATTCCATTGATAGTATGAGTTGTTGGGTGTTCCCAACGATAATCCAAATTTATTAATCGACATTTCGATACAAACAATAATGACAGATTGACTCGTTTCGCCGACGCATAGATTAATTTATAATAAGGCCAGCTTCGTAAAGTTCCTCGATAATTGATAATATTTCATTGTCGTGGGCATTGTTGCCGGCTTGACGCGAAGCTTCCAGCAATCGCAAGCGATCTACCAACTCGTTGGGATCATTCCAATGCACGTAATCGATCTTATTATCGTTTAACGTCATAGCGCGCGGTATGTTTATACCTCTTCCAGCTTTTTTTCCAGGCGCTATTATATTTTTAATATAGATTAATGGCGCTATTATATTTTTATACTTGTATCCCTTGTTACTTAATACTGGATTACGCATATCATTGCCACGTCTATGTGCATTTGTCGCCAGTAATATATTTTTGTATTTAATTTTATCATCGTCATTGTATACGTCACCGTCGGGTATTCTCTTGAAAATCAACTCATAGAGACCTGGTGTTCCCACGTATCTTATTCCACCGATAATTATATTGTCATCTTTATCCACATCAAAAATTTGATCACCAAGCATCATTCCTTCGTTGCAAAATTTAACACCGTAAACATAATCCATACTGTTATTTTTATCTTGACTCAAAATAGCTCCAACATATTTTTGCCCTAGTGGACCCAGATGTGTGCGCAATGTATTTTGACCCTCGGACGTTTGTAGCAGATGTTGAACCGATGTCACAAGCGTTTCAGGCGTGGTTTCGAAAACTTCTTCCACATACGGAGACGATCTTTAGTGCAATATTTGACTCGATTGTACATCTTTTATCGGAGTAGAAGTAATCACATTCGATAATTGTTTCATTCGCTTACGTTTTGATTGATTTGGAGTAGAAGTTATTAGCGAACCGTTCAATGACATATTTCACCTTGTTCGCTTTGTTCCAGACTCTTTTTTCAGATGCTTGTCTTCGAGTATACTCGATGGTTCGATTTTCGCTTTATTAGATTCCACATTGATTGTATTTTCGACAAGTTGTTTTAGAGGTTTGATAATTGGTTTAAAGTGCCTCTCCAATGCGATGTCTTCCTCCATTTGACCGGTTTTTAAAGAACGATATTTTTTGCGGATTGATTCGCTCGTTTTTACAATTTCTTTCGCAATTTTTTCACGATCGTCACTGTCAATCGTAGTCGTCATGTTGCGCGCGAACGAAAAATTTTGGGAGTGGTGCACTTGGACACAGTATAATTGGACACGGTGCAAATGGACACGTTACAAATGGACACGAGATTTTGCACACGGTTCAATTGGACACAGTGCATTTGGACACAGTAATTTTGGATACAGTAGCTTTTGGACACATAAAATACGCATCGTTTACTTGGACACCGCTCACTTGGACACTGTTCATTTGGACACCGTTCGTTTGGACACCGTTCGTTTGGACACCAAAATTTGATTTAAGTTATACGACGTAATCCACACCAAATTTTTGTTTTAAATAAGAAATAGGTTTGGGTTAGGTTATATCTTCCGGAAGTGGAGCCCCCCCGCAGGGGGGGCGGAACCCACTGTATCCATGCATGAGACATCCAAATATGCGAAAGGCTAAACAAAGTGCTAAAAGCAATGTAAAATTAATGACATCAGTATCAGAGATATATAAGTATGAATATATTTTATTTTGACAGATATTATAACCTTCAAATGTATCTCCTTTTCACGATTTCATATTTTACATAGATTTACCAGTATAAAGTGTTATAAGAATACTGATTATATTTTCCCAAAATGATTTTTATTTCTCTCCATCTGTTACATATTCAAACAAACAGTGCGCATGTTTCTGTGTACAAATGAACGGTGTCCAAACGAACGGTGGGCAAATGAACGGTGTCCAAACGAACGGTGGGCAAATAACGATGTCCAAACGAACGGTGTCCAAATGAACAGTGCGCGTCTTTCTGTGTCCAAACGAACGGTGTCCAAATGAACAGTGTCCAAGTGAGCGGTGTCCAAGTAAACGATGCGTATTTTCTTACGTATCCAGAAGCTACTGTATCCAAAATTACTGTGTCCAAATGCACTGTGTCCAATTGAACCGTGTGCACAATCTCGTGTCCATTTGTAACGTGTCTATTTGCACCGTGTCCAATTGTACTGTGTCCAAGTGAAGGCCACTCAAAATTTTAGATGTTGCTCGATCGATGTTTTAATAGCTACTAATCACGGTATTGCAAAATCGTTAAATCCTTTTTGATATCGTCCATTAGTCTGTAAACTGTCTTTATCAATCACTACAAATCCATACTTGTGTTGCCAACATTTCTGACAGAATGCGAAAATCGTCGTAAGACATGTCAGTATTTACATGATCGTTGTATATATGTTTCAAGTTTGTATCATCTTGTTTAAATAAAATTAGTAAATTTGCATTGTCCCGTACGAGATGCTTGGGTATCTTGGCATACGTTTGACAAAGATAGAAACAGCCGACGCTCGAGTGTCGACCCATTGCAAAGTCTCTCTTATCGTATCTTGCTTATCGCGTGCCACGTCGTCAAAGATAAAAATGGAATTCGGTAACGCCTTGCTCGGTGGAATAACATCACTATTATTAGAGAATGTAAAATAACCAATTTCATCGATTGGTAATAGCAAATTTTCAAGTATCGATATTTTAGTTGTTGAAGCGATTTCGAGTATACGTACACATTCTCGAAACGTACACCGTATGGACTTTCTATTAAACTTATCAACACATTAGTCTTACCGCAATTCAAAGGACTGCAAATGATACTGCGTATAGTAATCGGCAGCATATTTCCATGCTTGCGTATTTCTTTCTTGGACGTTACTCGTGTTTTATCGTCAAAATTTGTCACTTTGATTGTCGTCGCTTGTCGCACGAACCGCATGTTTGCTCTCGCGAATTTCGAACAAGATTTTTAGAAAATGAATCATCGGGACCCTATTTATAGCCCTACATATTATAACCGCTCAGTCTTAAAAATGTTCCTTCTTCTATCGGTTGCGATATTCTCGAGCTTACCACCGAGCAGTTACATAGGCGTATCAATCCATTGGATGCCGCGTATCGCGAGCACGACATAGCTTATTCTCGAAGCAACGATCTCCGTCAACGATACGTTGCGGATAATATACTCGCCACGAAAGTGCGAACACGTATTACCGCGAGAGTTTCGACCCTTGGCGAAAGAGCAGCCGCTACAGCTGTTTGGGCGGCTATGAAGGCAAAGACAAAATTCGGTATGGGGCTGAAAACAAAAAAATCATCGATGAAGAAAAAGACTTCGAAAAAACGAATACTTCCTATAGCGAAGCGCGGTGGTATCTTACCAATTTTACCATTATTGGGAGTTCTCGGTTCGTTGGCTGGCGGAGCAGCGGGTATCGCGAAGGCGGTGAACGATAGCAAGGCCACGCAACGTCAGCTCAAAGAAATGCAACGTCATAATCGCGCCATGGAAGGTCACGGACTTTATCTCGCTCCATACAAGCGTGGACGAGGGTTCTCAACAGCAGCCAAGAAAAAAAAATGTCAAAATAAAAATGCCTGCCGGTGTAACAACCAATGTACAATTGTTCCAACAGCTTGCAAGACGTATGCATATACAATTTTTTAGAGGTGTTTTCATGCGCAATTATTTACCGATAAACGGTGTACGACGAAATGAGAGCGGTATCGTCAATTTGGATGACGTCGATGGTTCCGGTACTCATTGGGTTGCGTATGCAAAGAGAGGCGATCGTGTAGTATATTTCGATAGTTTTGGAAATCTGCGACCGCCCAAGGAATTAGTGTGATATTTTGGACAGAATGTTGCAAATATAGAATACAATCACACGGCCTATCAAAATTATAATCAAAGTATTTGTGGACAATTGTGTCTTCGATTTCTTCAAACGGTCGATGATCGATATGAATTTAAAGCCTGACAATTCACCGTCGCGACTCAGTATTCGTTTGACAGTTTTCCAGCATGTCGCTCACACTTACGTTGACCGGCAAGAGTAGCGCTCTTGCTGTAAGCTACTTTCCGGCTATAGATTTAAACGATGGCGATTACGAGCTTGGTTTAACGGACTTTGAAACGTATCATACGATATCGAACGTGAATTCTTGGAATAATAAATATTATTTTGATAACGACGATAAGGAAATTACGATTCCCGAGGGATCGTACGAATTACACGCTATAAACAAATATCTCCGACATGCAATTTTACGACATCGACGCGTAGTTGATTCCAGCGATATTGTTGATGGCGAAGAACACGATGAATATCCAATAATGCTTCGCGCTAATCATAATACGCTAAAAAGTGAAATCAAATGTGTCTATAGAATAAATTTTAGTAAACCGGGCAACGTTGGATCATTGTTGGGATTCTCGTCGAATCGTATATTGTAGCCTCGGAAATGGTACGAATCGGATGTACCGATAAATATTATTAGCGTAAATATTATTCGTATAGAATGCAGCGTAACCACTGGCGCGTACAGCAATGACAAGCGTGTACACACGATACATGAATTTTTACCGAGCGTGCCGCCTGGATATAAGATATCGGAAACGCCAGCACAAATCATTTATCTACCGATCGTCGCGCGGAGCATTACTGATGTAACGATACGCATTGTTGATCAAGAAGGACATTTGCTCGATTTTCGAGGAGAGGAAATTACCGTAAGATTGCATATACGGCGGCGGCAAAAATAAAGCGTTTGACAAATGAAATGCTTGTGTTGAACGGAAGCACGGAGCACGCGAGAGACAATATCTTTGCGAGGGACAATATTTTTGCGAGAAGGCGAGTGACTGCTGTATCGGGTGACAATAATCAGATATCTGGTTACGCTAAAAAGAAGCTCAGCGCGTTGAATCGCGAGTTTTTAAAATCATTGGGATTCGTCGTACGAAATGCTTAACAATATGATTGACATCTTGAATATCGGAGGTGAGCCGATCTTTGACGACCGTATCATCAAGATTGAGACTCATACGTACAATCCATACGCCAACACAACGCTTGGATATAGTGACGAGATACGGATACCGATACAACATCAAGATTTGTACACGTTACCATGTGAAAGTTTTCTGTACATCGAAGGAAAGTTGATGGTGCGTAAAGTAGCTGAAGAGGGAAGAGTGGTTTTGGGAAACAATTATGTCGCGTTTATGTTTGATGAACTTCGATATGAACTCGACGGTGTGGAGATTGACCGCAACAGAAACGTTGGAATAACTTCCACGATTAAAGACTATGTCTCTCTAACAACTGAGAAAGGTAAAATCTTGGGGAATGCTGCGTGGAATATGTCGCATAATGCTGTTGAAACTTACTTCAACCTTTGCGTGCCGCTATTGGACTATTGTATTTTTGCGAAGATTATAAGCGAGTTATGATTAGCGCTCGTCACGAATTAATTTTGATATGTTCGCGCAACGACAACAATTGCATATTTGGAAATGCTTCGGCTGAAGCTGATATCGAATTATTCAAGATACAATGGCGTATGCCACATGTAATATTGATCGAGGTCAATAAACTATCCTTGCTGCGCGCGTTGGAAAACGGGCGATACTTGAATATCAGTTTTTGCTCTTGGGATCTATACGAATATCCTCTATTGCATAATGCATAAAGCCGCCTCTCAGCTGGAGAAGCCGCGATACGTGATCTTTGCGCTACAGACTGTCAAAAAAATGCTGTGTCAAAAGATATTACTACATTCGACGACGGCAAATTGATCAATGTTAAACTCTATCTAAACTCCGAATTTTATCCCTACGATGATTTGAATTTAGATTTCAATAAAAATAGATTCGCCTTCTTGTTTGATATGTACTCTCGTTTTCGCAAATCTTATTACGGATGTGATAATGATGATGTGCTATTAAACATTTCAAACTTTTTTTACATTGCGGTCCTCTCGCGGTTATCGATTGCTCGCGACAAAACGAGTCTGTCAAAAATTCCACCGTAGACTTGAGATTAGAGTTTGAGTGCAAGGAGGATATACCGACAAATATTACCGCCTATTGTCTCATCTTACACGTTCGCGTTGTCGAATATTGCCCATTGACCAACGTAGTTTGTAAAATTACCTAAATCAGCAAATATCCCCTCCAATGTCAAAATATATAAAGATTAAAATTTTGACGATCGGCAACAGTCGTACATCGTTCTTGCAATCGTACGGTAATATTATCAGCATGATCGCGCCAACGTTTGTGGATCTGCAGGAATTCATTATCGGGAGAAACTTTGTCGTGAAGGAAGTAGCGATATTGAGAAATGAATCTGTTCTCTCTCATTACTTTTTTGCAAGTCCCGTACCATGGCGTGCGGTTACAAAATCTGAGACATGTCAAGCTTCATGGCTAATCGGACATCACCATGGACTTCAATGGGAGGATGTAAACGTTCCATACAGCTTCGCTAGGCGTTTGATTACGAGAGCTGTGATGGGCGCGACGGAAGAGGAAGATGGAACATGTCCTATCATGTACGTTAAAGGATGCGAGAAACGACGTTATTATTGAGACCTTGGATGCGGACTATGAAGATATCATTTCGTTAAATAAGCTAGATGTTACTAATACTATGCGCTGTGAAAAACATTTAAAAAATTGCGCTTTACAAAATGTATTTAAAATATTCAATTGGTGGACGAATCATCATAAAGATTCACCCAAACATTATTTAGAATACCAGGTATATAAATATGAAACCGGAATTTTTGTATAGAAAATACACGTTTATTGTATGAAAATGATAAAAAATATTTTATTCCAAGTATTGCCCATTGCTAGCTATACATTTTTCCCATCTCTCTGACAATTTATGGATGCCACGCCAAAAAAACTGTTGCTCCTTTGAGGCAAACCAGTCATCCAGCCATTTTCGTACATTTTCGTAAGAAGTGAAGCACTGCTCAGCAAGCGCGTGTCCCATCGATGCAAATAAGTAGTAATCGGATGGAGCCAAGTCTGGTGACTAAGCCGCATGCGAAAATATTTCCCAACTAAACGCCTCAATCGTTTCCTTGACCGGTTTTGCTGTGTGTGATGGTGCATTATCATGAAGCAAAATCACTTTGTGTTGCCTTTTTTGATATTCTGGTCGTTTTTCACACAAAGCTTGATTCAAATCGAGTTGTAGTTGCGTTTGAGCGTCATCCTCATCCAACAATGTTTGCAATTCGCTGTCTTCAAACTTTTTCGGTGGTCTTCCACGTTCTTCGTTTCTCACGTCAAAATCGCCACTTTTGAATTTTTTAAACCACTCAAAGCACTGTGATTTACCAAGAGCATGCTCATCGTAAGCTTCGACAAGCATTCGATGCGATTCTGCAGCAGTTTTCTTCAAATGGTAACAGAAAATCCATGCTGTCCGCAAATTGTAGTTTCCAGGCACAAAATTCGACATGTTCAACGGTATTAAAAACTATGCTGTTATATGAAACTTGTATTGTTGTGAATTGAAAATCTTTATCAGATGTCAAAACAAGAAAATAGCGCCAATGACGCGGTTTGACGGTAACTACATTGACAGCTAGGGCTAGCTATGGGCAAATTCCGGTTTCATATTTATATACCTGGTAAACTATTGTTAAAATATATTTTATTATCTTTTATTCTTCCCTTTTCCTCTTTCTTATCCCAGTACGCGAGTATTAAATTTCTGTACATGACGTTAGATAGCGGCGTCAGCTAGTTAATTAAAATATAGATGTTACATTTCAGTACATGGACATAGACTTTAAATATTTGAATGGTGTATAAATAATTGTTTTGTCGTTCAAAGCCGTTTAAAGCCGTTCGATAGCCGTTCAATAATTGTTTATAACTGTTTGATAACCTGTTGTGCCTCTAGCCGCTAAGGAAGAGGTCTTTTGGGATTTGTACGCCCAAAGGATTAGGATCCACGCTCGAAATAAGACACTCCCGGACGTTAGGTATAATTTAGTATATTTTGCAAGATTTAATACACTTTCACTTATTCGCGATTATAATAGTCGGGCGCGATACGTACGGTACTTCGATAATGTTGAGCGAGCGAGTAGTCTGCGAGTCGACTCTCTTTTTCTTCCGCTCGCGAGGTGCATCTCGCGCTTATTATATCTCTTAATTAATTAGGTCGTTGATTGGGGAGGAGTGTGGTGTCCCTGACCGGAGCATGTCTCGTGCTCCGCTTGTCAGTCTGTCTCGTCAGCTGCTTACTCAGCTTCCGAGAACTTGACCGTGACTTCCTTCTCTTTAGTCACGTATCTTACTTTTATTTTATTAATATCCTTTTATTACTTTGCTCTTTCTTAATTATCTTTCCTTGATCTCTTTTCTAATTTTAATGCTTTGCTTTACTCAGCTCTTTCTTACACTTTTCTGTTTAACTTTATTGTTTTATTCTTTAATATATTAAGAAATTGGTCGGGTTACGACAAACCGTTCGATAGCCGTTCAATGGCCGTACTCAAAATCTCGCAATTTTTGCGCAATCTCCTGAACATCATCTCTCTCACCCTGGTCCTTCTCTTTAGTGTTCTCTCTCTCTCTTCCTTTTCTCTCTTGTACGCGACCTTAACCCAATCCCGAAGCCTGTCCTATCAATCTAACCAGCATCGCGCCATGCTATCATCCAATCATAAGCACGCTCTCAGGACCTTATCCGCGCTCCTGCGTCGATATCGACCCTTCCGGAGATTCTCGATCATTCCGTAAATACCCGTTTCTAGCAACAAGTGGCTGTTCACACCAGCCTACGTCTCGGATTAATTAGCGGTTCTTTGTTTGGATCAATTATATAATTTATCGGTTCGGTTCTTAACGCGATTCATTATTGTTAATCATCATTAATCTGCATCAGGAATTTCTCATTTAGTAATGAACGAATATTATCAGTAACAAGGACAAATAACGGGTTATTAGTGCGGGTCATTGATTCGAATACTAACGGTCTTCCTCTCTTCGACAATCTAGTATCGCTCTCGGATTTATCTTATCATTCTGTGAGTACCGGTCTTTCGTAACGCACGTCGCCTTTAGAAAAGTCTACAAAAGCTCTCGGAATTCGGTTTTGCTACTAGGATCGGATTTAGTGAACAATCTCCCGGTTTTCTCAAGGTTCTCGGTATCAACAAGGACTTTATCAATCGGATATAAAACGTCGAAATACGTTTCCGCGAAGAACATCGGTGAAGTGCGGCTCGGAACAGAGTGAGTGTGAGTGAATCTAACTGTTCTTTTCGACACACTCCGAAACCAGAAACTTCTCGGGTCATTTATCAAACATTTTTTGGTCCTTCGAGCCGGATCGGTGGGTGCGGCAACGAACATATCTGTGTGCGGACTTAGAAATTCGCGTGTGTGCTTTCCATGTGCTACCGGCGAAAGTTCGAGAACGATCCGCGTCGTGCTCTCTCTCTTTCGCTCTCAGACTTCCGTCGCGTTCGCCAGTTCGTGAGTGTTCGGCGACGCTCGGACGGAATCGGGCGCTCGGTGAGCGATCGTCGCCGCCTGTAGTGCTCTCTCACTCTCTCGCTCTGACTTCTGTCGGGCTCGGTTGCTCGTGCGTGTTCGGCAATGCTGGGACGGACTCGGACGCTCGGTAACGGATCTCTGCGATACGTGGGGCGTTCTCTCTCGCTCCCGTAGCCACGCTGTGCTCAGGCTCACCCTCTCAACAGCCATCTTGTGAGCCTCGTGCACGCGATACGAACGGCCAAGAAGACTAGAGACCAGGAGACCGAATTTTCCCAAATTCCAGTAGTGGGGGTAAGTAAAAATACGGTCGCATTTCATAGGCGCTGTTCGCGGTATGATCGTCGGCTTATTCATGAACTACGCGTGCTGGACCTCGGAGCGTCGTGCAATATAACCAAGAACATGGGCTTGGCATCTTGGCAAACTGTAAACACTGAATTTAATTTGAGTCGTAAGTATTAATCAATAATATACGATACTTAGGAACGACGAAGTTCACATAGGAAACCTTTTTTTGATAAAACAAGCGATAAAACAAAATAAAATATTCCGTATTGTGAAACATGATTAATTGAATTTTTATTTTGCATAGGGCACTGACAATGAGGCTGCCATGTGAGTCCCAAAATCTTACCCTAAGTGTTATCAAACGAATGAGGCTCTACTGCGGTGCCGTTCATAGGGAGAGCCTGGAATAGCTCCGGATGATTACTCTGCCACTTCGCCAGAGGAAAGCCGACCGCCTTGCAGAGGTTTACCAGTTGGTGAACGACAGAGGTCAGCTCCAGAAGAGCATCAGCGCCACCACAGATGTCGCCCACATACCTGCCCTTGAGGAGAGGGGGGACCGCCAGGGGGTAGTTTCTACCTTTGTCTTCGACAAGTTGCAGGAGAACGCGACCAGCTAAGAATGGAGCTGATCGGGTGCCATACGTGACCGTCGTGAGTTGAACGAACTTTTGCCAATTGTTGACTATAAGGTCGAGTTTCACCTTAAGCATTTGAAGTTGAAGAGTGGGGAACTTCGGTTCCTTACACTCGAGAGCCACCGATTTGATGTAAGTGTGCCGATTCATTTGCAGAGAGATTTTCGCTTCTAAATTGGACATGATGAGTTATGATTGTTTTATCCGATGATTTCCAATTGATTAAATTCACTGAAGAGAGAGTGTCCGATGAGCCGTGCGTCTCAGAGGGTGAGAAAGAGAAGTCCGTATCCCGTGCACGAGACTCACAAGATGGCCATGGAGAGGGTGAGTCAAAGCACCGCGTGGCTACGGGAGCGAGAGAGAACGCCCTACGCGTCGCGGAGATCCGTTGCCGAGCGCCCGAGTCCGTCCGAGCGTCGCCGAACGCGCACGAACAACCGAGAGCGACGGAAGTCTGAGAGCGAGAGAGAGAGTGCGCCGCGGATCGTTCTCGAACCTTCGCCGGTAGCACGTGGAAAGCACACACGCGGTTCTCTTAGTCCGCACACAGAGATGTTCGATTAACTTCACTGAGGAGAGAGTGTTCGATAAGCCGTCCGCAAGAAGACTAGAGACCAGGAGACCGAACTCCAATAGTGGGGGTAAGTCAAAATATGGTCGCATTTCATGGGCGCTGTTCGCGGTATGATCGCCGGCTAATTCATGAACTACACGTGCTGGACCTCGGAGCGTCGTCCAACATAACCTCGCCCTCGCCAAAGTTCGAATGTTTACGTTCTTTGTTGTGAAACGATGTTTAAAAAAAAAGTGAAATCATGTCTAAAGTGTGTTGTATTGTGAATTGTGGGAGTAAATGCATAAATGTAATTTGGGTCCGACTAAAAGGACGCTATTCGGATTCCCAAAGGTAAGTGTATTTGATTATGAAAAAATGAATAACAATCATTTTCTCAAGAAAACATACAATCAGTTTGATTTTTTCACTTTTCAGGTTTCTCATGAAAATCAAATCTGGATTGATAAGGTTTCTCTGTTTTCGAGAAAGGGAAATGCTACTTGAAAATATTTACGTATTTGCGATAAACATTTCAAGGACAGCGATGTTGAGCGGATTTTCCGAACTGTCTTGAAGGATGGAACAATGAACGAAATACCACGTGAAAAATTTAAATTGAATAAAGATAGTGTTCCATGTATTTTCGATGTCCATTAAGATAATTTTGAAGGAGAGTCCATGGATATAGGAGACGAAAATTTATCTGTAAGTTGAAAATTGGTATAAATTACGCTTCGAAATTATATTTGAGATAAAATATTCTCGACATTAAAAAAATGGAAATTTCCAGGTTTCTACTTCGTTTCAAGACGCACTACCTACCCAAGAGAACGAAGCAATAGAATAAACCATCGAGGCATTGAAAAGAGACTTCGAAGCTCCAGAGCATTCCAGCGAGACAATTAAATGGGAAAAGGGTTATTACCTGAGAGCATCATTCTTTTTTACTGCGGTGATTCTGAGAAATATACAAGGAAAACGTTAGTAGTGAAAAAGGACATGAGCGTAGAGGTAATTTTTATATCTGATTCATAATAAAATAAAATTGTATTAACTTCGGTAATATTTCACAAGTATAATTGAAAAGTTTTCATTTTCAGGTCCGACTTGGGGATGAAGTTCTCAAGTTAAATATAACGAACGAAGTTCATTGTTTTCAAGATCTTTTGTTTGCCATGAGAACTCTCAGCGAAAGTCATATATGTAGTGAACCCGATCATGACACTCCCTGTACTTCTGGTTTTTTTGAATCAACGTCGAACCCGAACAGTCAGAGATGCGACTTATGCCGAGTACGACGCCGGATCAAAATTCATAACGAAAGGAGGAGAGCGAAACGCTTTAATGTAAAACAATATAAAACGAAAAAAGTGATTAAAAATTTGAAACAACAAAACAATCGCATGAGAAACTATGTAAGTATTATAAAACCATGCGATTAAAATATCACAATAAGTTTTTATTTCTTTATAACGTTTCGATTATATTTCAAATTATAGATTTAAAAAAAAGAACAAATCATAGAGGAGTTGCATTCTCGTTGTGCTGCACTATTTGACAGAACAGTTGAAGATGCCATTAAAATCCACCCGAAAATGCAGCAAGAAGCTATAAGAGCTTGTTTGGCTGCCGCGAAATGTAAGGGTTCCAATGGAATACGATACACAAACGATTGGATATTAGAGTGTCTACTGATTCGTATTAAGAGTCGCAAAGCATATGAGCACTTGCGGAAACACCAGATTCTTCAACTACCGTCGATCGACACCCGACATCGACCTGACTAAGTACTTGAAGAACCTGAAGGCTTCGTACGGTTTCTGTTCATCAACTTTCCAGCTTTTACGGATGAAGGCTGCAGCCATGCAATCGGAAGATAGGCAAGATTTGTTTGAAACTTTACATGTATGAGTTTTTTCCTCATATATCTATCTGTTATCCGTTACCAATTTTTCCATTTATTCTAACAGGTACGCTGGTGCTGGATGAGATGCAACTGAGCGAAGGAGTTAATTTCAATCGAAAAGATATGTTGTTCAAGGGATTTACAGACTTGGGCAAATATACTCCCGAAGATCAGAAAAATCAACGCGGTGATCACGCCTTAGTTTTTCTTTTTCAACCGTTTCACGGCAAATGGGTTCAGATAGTGGGAGCATTCTTGAGTAAAGGATGTGCCAACAGCAGAGTTCTGAATAAATTAATATTAGAGTGCGTTATTTTGATGGAAAATGCAGATTTTCATGTCAATGTCGTGACAACAGACGGAGCCTCATGGAATCGTTGTGGAAGTTGTTCGGTATCGAAGGATCAAATAGTTGTTGCAGGCATCCTTACTCAGTCGATGTCGATTCACCATTACGAAAGTTATGGTTTTGCTCCGATTTTTCGCATTTGATTAAGCTTTTGAGAAACCTCATTATGTCTATAGCTGCGATATGGGTAATTTCCAATTTTATTATTTTCATAATAAGGTTACTATTCTCATCGCTTTTGAAATAATTTAGACGACTGTTACTTTTAGACTCCTGACGGTACTGTGAGAAAGAGACATTTTGAGGTAGTTTTAGATCTTGATGGAGGAAAAAGAAGTTTCGGATTGAAAAATGCCCACAAATTGACCCACCATCATCTCAATCCAAAGTTTTATCAAAAAATGTACGTTGCTATGGTCTTTCAGGTAAACCTTCAAACTACAACCTCTGGTTCCCAACATGATGTTTAAAAATACTAATATAGAATGTGAATTCTTCTCAGGTATTCTCACTGGAAGTTGCTGCCGTAATGGATCTATATAAAGAAAAAGATGAAAGACTGAAAGATTCCGGGCCGACCATAGCGTTTATCAAGCGGATTAACAAAGTCATTGTGGCAATGACCTCTCGCAGTCCTATTGGAGCATTAAAACCGGATAGCGAAAGTTCTAAGGTAGGTAATGCTTTTATTGTTTAATTTCGATCTGAAAATAGAAATAGAAAAAAAAATAATATCTTTGTTTACAATTTCCCCATACAGGCTATAAGTGACTTTCAGGAGTATTTGGAGGAATGGCACGACAAAGCTTTGGAAAATGATTGGAAGTTCTTGTCCCCTGGGACATATCAGGGATTTCAATTGACTTTGAAAAGCACAATGGGAGTCACGACGTATTTGACAGAAAATTGTGGATACGAGTACCTGATGACTTCACGTCTAAATCAAGATGCTCTAGAGGTAAGCGACTCTGAAAATTGTTGAATTCATCACAACTAAACTAAATTTTCGATAGAATGCTTCAGTATTTTTTTTTCAGGATATGTTCGGTATGTACCGCGATGCCAGTGGGTCAAGTGATCACCCGGATCCTCTGCTGTTCATTCAAATATACAGATTGATGAGCTTTTATTCACTTGTTAAACCACCGAAAGGACGAACGTCGAAGGAATTGAGATGTTTGATACACTGCTTGATTCTAAGGATGTTGATTTAAAAGCAAAAACAAATCAACTAGAAAGGAGGAATACTTTGGAAAAAATCATCGAACGAGGAGAAAGTCACTCCAGAGAATATGATTTCAGAGATGCTCACGATTATAATGTACAAAGCGCAAATGAGTACGCCCAAGCATACTTCTCTGGATTTGTTGCTCACAAAATAAAAGATTGGACGTCTTGCTCAGAGTCTTGCTCTTTCGTCGGCGTGTAAGAGTGAAGGGGATTGTGAGAGAGACAGGAGAATAAAGTTACTCACCAACGGGTACTTAAAGTTCCCGTCGGACACTTTATTCAATCTCTTAATCGCTATTGAAAGAGCAATTCTCAAAACAATTGGTGGCGAAGAGCTGAATTGCTATTCTTTCCAGCACAGAGTATCCTCGCCGAGAGTTTCCCGTTCGTCGGATGTGAAGAACATAAGGGAGCGTTGACAAAAATGTGATTCACTATTACACATTAAGCAGAGCACACATTCTCAGCAAAACTTATAATAAAATATATGATGAAAAGAAACTGTAGATGCAGAAACATCGAAAACAATCGAAACTTAGTGGAGGATCTAGAAAAAATAATAAGGACGAGTGTTCGATAGATAAAAGACTGAATAAAAGTTATGTCGTTAAAAAATAAATATATAGAGCAAAAACCATAATTTTATTTCATTTATTTTTACAAATCACAAACATTTTATGTACAATTAAGCTGCTTCGAGGAAGCTATTATTAATTTCATTTCAAAAATTTATGTGCTTTGAAAAACCGAGAGTTTATCAATACAATTTAGACTTTCAACAACATCTCTCACTGATTCTGGCTCAGATATTAGCCACTTTATATGCTTTTGTTTAAAATATATCTTTCCGTTCATGTTCGAATCAATGATCATATTCAATTTTATAGTAAAATCATTCTCTGCTTTAGCAAATAGTATGCGGTGATCTTGCGCAACAAATCTCCAAGCTTCATGTGGCAATTGAATGAGTTTTGCATTCTTTCGTAGATGTTGAAACAGGCAATTTTTGCATGTCTTTGCAATCCTGTAGTCGCCGTGTATTTCGCAACACGCTTTTACGAATCTTTCCTCTTCTCGATATTTGCCCATGGTTGCACCAATTACTTTTCCAGACTCACAGATACACAATCGCATATTCCTATCCATATACAACCATAAACAAATATTCCAGCTTATACATCCACTATAATACCTTTAACATATGCACATACATCCACAAACATTCAACCTTATTCATCCACTGTAACATCTTTAACATCACATCCACACACATCTACAAATATTCAACCTTATTCATCCACTGTAACATCTTTAACATCACATCTACACATATCTACAAATATTCAACCTTATTCATCTATTGTAACATCTTTAACATCACATCCACACACATCCACAAACATTAAACCTCATTCATTCACTGTAACTTCTTTAACATCACATCCACACACATCACATCCACATACATCTATTCACGCCGATACATCACACTTGATACAAAAATTGCCTGCACATTCTTCTAATTTGGCCAATAATCATACAAATAATACATATCAGTTTCAGAATCATTTAAAAACATAGCCGGCACAGGAAAATACTCAGGTAAACGAGTATCAGATGGCACGCGCTGAAATCCCACAGTCTACAGAAGAAACGGACTACAATCGGTAAATTTGTACATAGAAATAGAAATAGTAATTTCTAAATAAATATATTTGCAAGAATGTAAACGTAAACGTACAATGTTCACAGGATAACGCAGAAAAAATTGAGCAGCATTGATGCCGAGCTCAAGTTAGTAAATCAAATATATCTATTAACTTTGTAATATATATATTATATAATCTTTGTAATATAAATGATTTTATTATATTTTATTTATAGAAGAATGAATGGTTTGCTGTACAACCTCCTAAGATGTGTGCAAAATAACAATGACCGCAATCGCATACCGCGTAAGTCTGTTTGCCCATATCATCCGTGGCCGAGATGGATGTTTTTGAGACTATCAACGATAATGATTATCGTGAAGTTGTAAGTAAATAGTAAGTAATATAAAAACTTTCTGTCGTCTATATGAAATATGCATTAACATTATTTTTCAATACTTTGCCTAGGTGAATTATCTCAAATACATCGGCGGATTCAACTTGAAGAAAGCAGTAAATCTGTGCCTAAAAGAGGGATTAAAGGACTCAGTAACGCCGTCATTCACCTGGTGCGGTCGCGAAGAAAATCAACGACCGTTATACAATACTCGCTTTATTATTTCAATTTATGGTACGACCTCTTTATTTTTCAACATATATCTAACATTAATATTGTATTATATATAATATTTATATTATATATATTTATATTACGATTATTTATATTGTGTTAATAATAATGTAACTATAGTGTTTCTTTTTCAGAAGCGGTGAGTAGCAATCACTATTTTGATAAGCCGACTCGGTCAGAATTCCAATGTCAGATACGAGAAGTCCTTAGAGCGGCCAAGGAGAGATGCAGGAGTAAGGCGCATATGCGACGCATACGACGCGCAGACAATCACAGGCGTGATTTTTGGAACAATGACGATCCGGAAGAGACCCAAGAAGAAGAGATTCAAGCAAATGAATAAGGATGTGAAATATGAGTAAGGATGCGTAAGACGCGCAGACGATTTTTATAGAAAGATAAGTAAATTTTTTTTTGTTTTTCTATCTTTACATAAAATTCTTTAATTTCATATATAAATTTAATTTTATATATTTCGATTTGTATTTCTTTATTATTTTTATGTATAGCTTTTTTTCAGCAGACTTCGCTGTTTCGTCAGACTTTTCAGTGCCAATTTTATAAACATAACGTTGAAACATCGTTGGCATATTAATCGGCACTTTTCAGTGCCATTTAAATGTTTATTGCCAAACATCCTTCATATATTAATCGGCATTTTTTAGTGCCATTTAAACATTTATTGCAGAGCATATCGTTCGCATATTAATCGGCACTTTTCAGTGCTAAAATATTTTTATTCTTCTCCATACACATGTCTTAATTTTTATTTTGTATGTTGCCAGGTTGCTTCTATAATCAAGGAGATTTTTGGAATCCGGTTGCATATTGCGTCTTTCTAGCAGAAACTGCTACGCGATGGATATTATATATATACCATATATATATATATATATATATATATATATATATATATATATATGTGTGTGTGTGTGTGTGTGTGTGTGTGGTTTGAGGAACCAGAACACACAACTAACAAATGAGAATAACAGTAATAATGAATGATATAACCAATATGAAGGATATATAAGACACCTCTGTCTCCTCTTCACAATCACTCGGATAAGCCCTCGACCGTCGAGGCAGGGCTTTCCACACACACTCACTCTCAACCGCGTGATACGACACGTTTTTCCTATCACCGGTTCCGCTCAAAAATATAACAACCTTACACGCTTGCCACGACTCGACTCTCTCTCTACGCGACCGACTTTCGAACACCCCTTTCGGTAGCTGCGCATGGCTCTTACAATTGGCTTCGTCCGCCATCTTGTGCGGCGAATTTAAATCTCATTCTACATGCTTTAACATTATATTACATTATATTTCACTATATTACATTACGTTACGTTACGTTACGTTACGTTACGTTACGTTACGTTACATTATAAGGGTATCCGGTAATGTCCCCACGGTAGCGTGTCGGTCGAATCAGATACGTTTGTCGTCGTACGGACTCAGGGCAATTTTTGTCTCGCTGATTGTGTACACTTTATGCTATTTTGATCTTATGCAGAACTGCTGTCGAGTCATTTCGATTTCATCGCGCAGACACCGCGTGTAATCGTCGAACGTTGTCGTTCTCGCTACGACGTTACGCTTGACGCCTTTAATCTTTTTTGTATTCTTTTTACTATTTACCCGCAACGCGTACATTTTTGCTTTAAGCCCGACGAATTCAGTCATGATCGCACTATTATTCTCGTCCTTCATCAAGCTCGGCACTTTCCTGTTCTCGAGCGGTATACCGTACGCGTTGTTAGCTGGATAATCGCTCGTGTCGAACCTAGCGATATCGCGTTTCATATTCTTCTAATATTATTAATTCGTGGATCTATATGGATCGCGTTGCGCAGCGTTTGTAACTCTTCATATATCTGTTGAATAGACGGCACTTGGGTTTGCGATATTGGTGCAGGTTGTAATGATATAGGCAGTGGTGGTGTAGGCGGTGGTGGTATAGGCAGTAATGGTGTAGATGTAGACGGTAATGCAGGTGGTGTTGGTGCAGGCGGTACTGATATTGTTGCAGGCTAAAAGCAAGCAAAATAAATAATTTATATATATAAATTATAATTATGTTTATACTGTATATTACGTATATTGTATGTACAATTCTATATCAATATTTGTTAAATACACGGTGGCTCGAAATTTAAGGATAATATGATTGCAGCATAAAATTTCTTAAAAAATTAGATATTGAAAATACGTTATTTTCTTAAAAAAAATTTTTTTCATAAGGTGAAGATTTAAAGTTTGATCAATCATAAGTGTTGGTTAGAAAATGATTTATATATGACTATACGTGATAATGTGTGAACTACGACTAATTTTGTGTCTAGCGTCAATGATAACAAATACTGTTAATACCAATGTGCCGTCGATTCAGAGGATTTTTTAACCAACATTTAAGATTGGTCAAATTTTTAATCTTTATATCTGAAAAACTACTTCCTAAATAAAAAAAACAATATTAACTTTTATTATATAATTTTTCATAGCTTTATATGTTTGCATGTTACCTTTAAAATATATTTGTTTGTTTGTGGCTGCGTTTACAAAAAAGATTTCTTCACGTATGGAGTTCTATCGAATTGTTGGTTCTGCGGAAGATTCTCTTTGCCTGCTTCTGCTGTAAAGTTTAATAATTTTTGTCGCAGAGTGCTCTGCGTAGTACATGTGTGAGTTTTTCTGATTGTGTGCGTGCGGATCGGGACCTTTGTTCTGGGATCGCAGGATTCTGCGTTCAAAAACATCATCTGTGTGCACACAGATATATTATTTACTTCTTGCCGCTACAAAAGCTTTGTCGCGTAGCGTTAAGAATTTGTCGAATGGAATATCACATATCATCCGATATCTGTCCGTGCTAAATAAAATATGTAATAAAGACCGCTTCAGCAATCTATTCTTTTTTGAATAGCAGCTCACAAAAAGCAAGAATGAATAAGATAACGTTTCCTTAAAGAGTTTCAGTCTTACCGCAAGTTTTTTCATTTTACATATATACAGGGTGTCAAGTAAGTGATCAAACGAAAGGTGGAGATAGATTGGGTTAAACTGAGTCGAAAAGTCCCGAACCATTTTTTGTTATAATCACCGACGAGATACTATTAAAGACCGATGGTCTTACGGGAGTTAGTGTGACTGGAAAAAGATCGCTGCGCACTAGCGTCCTCTCAGTAATATTGCGGCCAGAATGAGAAACAGTATCTAAAATCTAAGAGATGGTAAAATAATATATGGTAACACGAGAAATGTAATTATTCGGAAAAAATATCAGTTCAGAAATATTTCGTATATATGGACTCTGAAATGATATTTTTTCGAATAATTGCATTTCTATATATATACATATAATTCTTTTAATAGATCGTACATATATTATTTTGAAGTGACGATATTTCTTTTCGAATAATTACATTTCGCAGTAATTTTTGGAAAGAGAAGTTCAACTCTTAAATTTGTTATATTTCCCATGTTATTTCAGGTATATGTATAATTACACACACACATACACATATTTTTTTTATATATGTAATAATCATATATATCTGAAATGTAACGTAATATAATTAATTATATATAATATATATACATCTGAAATGACATGGAAAATGTAACAAATTATAATAATAATAATGTGTCAATTGTTAGCTGCTCATACAGAGCATTTCCAGGAGACGCCACGTGGAGGCCAATTGACATGTAACGTAGAATTCTTTTGAAATAAGCATAACATAATACATATATATATATATATATATATATATATATATATATATATATATTTATATATATATATATATATATATAATTTTATATGCGCAGATATGAAACACACATGTCCGCGCATAAAAAAATAAAGTATAAAATCAATAAAATGTACTATAATTGTAAAGAATTCTAAGTTAACTGTCTCCCTTTGCAGTTCGGTCCGTCATAAGACCGCAAACTGCACACTATCCTACTTTTCATAAATCGCTTCATTAGATAAATCACGATTTATATGTTCCGTGTTAAATATATGTGCCTTTTACTCGATCCGCATAAAATGCCGCGAGTTAATATAAAATATTTTTGATCGTACCGCTCTAGGAGCCGCGATCTTTTTACTCGATCCGCATAAAATGCCGCGAGTTAATGTAAAATATTTTTGATCGTACCGCTCTAGGAGCCGCGATCTTTTGACTCGATCCGCATAAAATGCCGCGAGTTAATGTAAAATATTTTTGATCGTACCGCTCTAGGAGCCGCGATCTTTTTACTCGATCCGCATAAAATGCCGCGAGTTAATGTAAAATATTTTTGATCGTACCGCTCTAGGAGCCGCGATCTTTTTACTCGATCCGCATAAAATGCCGCGAGTTAATGTAAAATATTTTTGATCGTACCGCTCTAGGAGCCGCGATCTTTTTACTCGATCCGCATAAAATGCCGCGAGTTAATGTAAAGATATATTTTACATACTTTGTATATTCGTCAGCTTTTGTGGAGGTTTATGCTGATAGCGATTTTTTGAAATCCTTAATCGCTCTCCTAACCAAATTAAATCTTTATGTATTTTTACTTTCATCATATAATATGCAAGATTCTTTCGGTGGGAGCTGCAAGTATCATGTTGAAACCAACCGGGATATTGCATGTCTACAGCTTGTATCATTAATGGAAATAGGATATCTAATATGTTATAATTCCCTCTGATATTAGGATAGCCTGCATCAAATATTGCATTTATTAGCTTAAATACAAATGAAAACTCTGCTGTAGGAACACATAAATGTCCTAATTCTTGATCGTCATGAGTCTCATATGCTCGGAAAAATGTTAAAATTTGTCTTGCATGTGTCAGTTCGTGATTTTCGTTAATAAATGAGATGCGACATTGTTCGCAACCAGATTTTGTAACACATTTTTTTGCCACAAATCCTGCAAAATATTCAATAGCAGATGCTTCTAAAGTTTCATCATTTGCATATGATGCATCAATAACAGTTTTTTCTACGTTAATCAACATATTTTCATTATCATTACTTTCATAATCGTTAATCATATTTATTGGCGCTGTTAACTCAACATGAGATGTTTTATCAATGTCAGATGTATTTTTATGTATTAAATTTGGAAGTAAGATTTCATCTTCATCATCTAAGCAATTTGCAGATTGAGCAGGCTTAGATAAATTTAATACAATGTTTTTTTGTAATAATAATCGAAAAACTTTTGCAGTTGGATTTTGATTATATGTTCCACCATACGTACGTATCATGGAAAACAGATTTTCCAACGGATCTTGGTTTACTCTAGAAGTCATAAAAAATTTAACTTCTTCACGTTTCAAATCATCCCATAATAGTAAAATAGCTTTTACAGAAATTTGTAATCCCTCAAAACATGGCGGTATTTTATTATTATTATTTGTGATAGTGCGCCATTTGGAACAACTTTCCAATAATTGTATTAAATTATTTTCTACATCTAACCGATTTTCTGATAACGCACAAGCATTTGGATTTGGATGATTACAATTTCGACTATTTAAAGAATCGAAACTGTTATTAAGAATTGTAAAAAATTCAGCAGTATGCATTACAGTTTCACTCTTAATTCCGCCTGTTGTTCCTGCAGTTAACAAAGCTGCTGATACTCTGCGACTGAATATCTGCAGAGCTAAACGGCATTTCATTCTATCAAAATTATTAGGATTTATATGTCTTTCTGACAATTTGCAAGCCGCTCTTGTCGCTTTGCCATTTTCTAATTGCCATAATGACCGTACATCATTCCACGATGCTATTTTATTATCATCGTATAATATATCATACTTTAAGAGCTGATTTCTTATCGATTTATAAATATGTGGCATATCAAAAATCGTATATATTTTTTTATGTCCATGCATAAAATAAGGATGATTTTTAGAAATTTTATGTTTTATAGCACTTTGGTTATTGGTGCCTTGATCACAAACAATTGCACGCAATTTTAATCCCGTATCTAATATTGCATCTATAACTATATTTAATGCAGACGATAAATGATCCTTATTTAGAGCACCACCGGTCAAAAAATACGCTACAGGTTGCTTCCAATTATGCAATAAACCTCGGACCATAAAAACTAATGCACTTGTTGCTACTGTTGCGTTATGTCCAAGTGGTCCTAAATCCTCAAAACCTTCAATTTTTTGTCGTCTTTCATAAAAATCGAAGCCCTTTTTTATTCTCATTTCGTCAAAAAGCAAAACGCAATTGCGTTCGTTAGTATCCATACAATTTACTTTTATTTTCAAACAATGAAACAAGGTGCTACAAATTCCGGGCCATAAATCTATTACATTAAACCATGTTTTAATTGTGCTTTCGGAAGGTAATATAAAACCAAATTCTTCGCGCATTTTTCTATATAAACTTGGCGAAGTGTAGTGCATTTTTTTAGCTAAATGCTTTTCTTCCTCACTGTAAGCAGACTGATCTTTATGAAACAGTTGCATTGTTAAAAATGTTAATAATAAACCTTGGAGCCGTCGCGACAAGGCATTTAAAAGGCTTTTATCTGATAGATCGCCTGTTGTTATTTTTTTTTGTAAACGAGCAATTTGAGTATTTTTCGTTCTAACCATGCGCGTTAATACATTATTACGTTTTTTTAATGTTTCTATAACATTATCTTTACGCGCTAATTCAGCTTTTAAAATGAATATTTGCTCTTTATATATCGCATCACTAGAAGTAACAGAATCCTCATCGTCGGATTCAAGCGGATATATTAATGGTTCCGTATCTTTTTTTAATCTTCCGCCTGGATATATTGCGTTTGGTTCGAAATGCTTGCTACATATTCTTAATTTACGCAAATATGCATCGGATTCCTCCGCTAAATGATCGCAACCACTATTCACTAACCATGTTATTAACCGATCTCTATTATTAATAGGCAGACGATAAAATCGAACATTTAATATATTGTCTCTACTTTTAATACCGCATTTTTTATAAATGCAAATACTACTATGAGTATTATATCCTTTCTTTATTTGATTGGACATTATTTTATTCGAGATATATATGTGTATATATGTATATATATATATATATATATATTTATATAATATAAGCTTACCCGCGTTTCTCTTGTCTTCTTTCTTAAATCTTCTCTTTAAATACTTTTTAAATATACTTATATTTTAAATAATTTTCACTACAGATATATTTTGTACAAAATACACTCTATACAATCCTACACAACTCTACACACTCTACACATCCATCACTCACTACTGTACCGCGAAAAAGAATCGTAACAATCGACAATGTTTTGTTCACGGAATACAGATAGTCTCATCGTGTCAGATGTCACGTGAGCTCTCCTGCGTAATCCACGCCCATTACCCCTCTCTTGCCGCTCATGTCATAGCAAGGAGCGATCAGATACGTGCGTAAATATGGCGTATAGCATGTATATATTAAGTGCTTTGCGGTCGTAAAGTTAGAGAATTATTTTTTAACTTTATGTACATTTTCAATAGCTACAATATTTAAAAAAGCGTATTATATACGTGATTTAATTAAATTATAATTTATATATTTTCTTATATCGCATGTTAAACAAATTTAACAATAACCTATAACTAAATAAAAAAATATTACATATCGATGCATATAAACATTATTAAAACATTATGACATTATTATAAATATTATTATAAACATTATTTATTCCATTTTTATATAATAAATCAAAGTGAAAAAATACTATATAATATATACTTTTTCAATATTTTGTTTTATTACATAATACTTTCAAAAGTATAAAAGTCTAAAAAATTAATTATAGTCTTATTTTGATGAGACATATATATATATATAATAATATATATGTGTGTGTGTGTATATGTATATGCATATGTATATGTATAATGTATAATGTATATGATGTTTTTTCAAACAATATATAGTATTTATTAAAGTTATTATTACAAAATAATGCAATTTTACCGAATGTAATTACCTTTTTGTTCTTTTGTAAAATATATTAAAAAGACGAATGCAAAACATATAGAAATAACAGATTAGCATAATTGACGTACCTTTAACATCGTCTTGACAATATTCCACTTCACATATATATGTATATATATCATAAATTATAAAAAAAAATTATATTTGAAAACATGTAGGTATTTACATAAAATGTGAATATAAAAACAATATGCACATATAAATGTGTTTATACATGATATGTTTATAAACCTAAGAGAACAAAAATAAATTTTATAACATTAATTTTAGACATATATATTTAAAGTTAAAAAAATTTGTAAGTAAAAAAGAGAAAGAAAAACAGAATAAAATTACAAATTACATAAATATAATCAAGTAAAAAAGAAACTTTTATTTTAATCGCATTTTTATTGTATTTTGTTTGTTCATGGATCCCTTGCTAAAAAAAACCTATTGAAATATATAAAAATTCCAAAGCGAAAAATTTTATTTAATATATATAATTATTTTAAAAAAATTAGAGAGCAATAAGTAATTATTAATTAATATTGCAAGAAATAATTTAAAACAAACTAATAAACTAATTAATAGAAAATATATATTAAAATTGTGTTATTTTGTATTCTTAAAAATTATTTTTTTTAAGTGTTAGAAATATAATAAATATAATAAAAATGTAATTTAAATGTCAAATTTATTTTTTATATATAAAATATAAAACAATATATATTTGAATAAACTAAAAATTATAATTAAAAATAATGTTTCTTTCTTCGCGCTCTCTTCCACTTCCTCTTCCTCTTCCTCTTTCTCCTCTTCTTCCTCCTCTTCTTCCTCTTCCTTCTCCTCTACCTCTATTTATATTGTATCGTCCGCGACGACCCTGGCAAATGTCATTTTGCATCTTTCTGCGCATTGACCATTTATATCTGTAACACATAGCAAGTAAATATAGTAATTTTAAAGCTAAATATTTAATTAATTATAATATTTTTGTAAAATATTAATACAAATATTTAGTTTAATACTTTTAATTTTTAATATTATAAATATTAATTATTTTACGTTGATATGAATAATAAATAATTGTTATATACATAAATATATATAGGGTGCTAAATTTTAAACGTAACAGACCGAATATTTCGGTAAGTAAATGAAATATGGAGATCCGTTTATATATATATATAAATCCGGTTTTTATTATGTATATAATTATAATTTCTATTATTGTAATAATAATTTCTATAATTAATATTTCTCAAAATTAAAAACCAAGCTACAAAGATTTTATTTATTTAACAATAAATAGAAACATGCATTTGTATACATGTGTAATAGTATTCTTACTGTATTGATAATATGCAATGACTTTAATCAATCATATATTTACATCATAATTCGAAAATTAATAAATATACCTCGCATCACGTTCGGCGCGCCTTACGCCAGCCCGATGTTGCATGCTACCGGTAGGGGCTTCGTGATTTTTACATTTTTGCTGCTCATCTGTGCTGATAGATCTGAAAAATTTAATAATACAAATATGTTTATGTGTATGTGTGAGAGCATACGTGTGTACGTATGTTTGTGCGTTCGTGTGTATTCATGTATGTATGATACATATCTATATATACCCATACATACAGAAAAAGATTTATGACACAATTATTTTAATTTTTTTATATACAATTTTATAATTAATATTAAAATATTTGTTAGACCATATATTAATAATATAATTTAATATTATAATATAATTTAATAATATAATTTAACTTTCATTAAGTTGTATTATTAAATTTATGGAATAAAAAATATATATATACATAAATATATATATATATTTGAATATAAACTTTTTAAATAGAAAAGTTTGATTTTATAATATATTTATAATATTGTATTTTGAATAAAATTTTTAAAAAGATTAAATTATCTTATTAGGTAACTATACATATATATATTTTTTCAATATTTCGTGTTTTATATTTTGAATAGATTCTCTCTCTCTCTCTCTCTCTCTTTCTCTCTCTCTCTCTCTCTCTCTCTCTCTCTCTAATAAAGAGAAAAATGATATTTTAAACATAATTAATATTATAACTAATTAATACTATATCACTGCACAATACCTTTGTTCGATGTCGTCTATCTCGTCATCAGCATTATATCCAATTTCACTTTCTTTTAATATCTGTTCTTCTAATTCTTTTTTCTTTTTTTTTAATATTTCTTCTTGTTCTATTATTTTCTCTAATTTCCGTTTTGCTTCCTTTTTATCCATTCTGTATTCAAAAGATATCATTACATTTGTGCTAGTATTTAACTTTCCATGCATATATATATATATATATATATATATACATATATTCTTATATGTATAGAGATTCTTCACACATATGAATAGAAACAGTATTATAATTAATACTTACATTTAATTAATTATAAATTTTCTTCCACGTCAATCTTATTCCACTTGGATGAAGAACTAATTTGGATCGACTGACAGGATTGTGCCAAATAAAAAAATACACATCCAGTACCCAGTCTAGTCCGCACTTGTCTATATGATGCGTTTTGTTTTACGAGCTATCTTTCCTGGTTGTCCTAGCGCGGCTCGTAAAAAACAAAAGCGAGAGCGAGAATAAGAACAGAGCGAGAGCGAGAGCGAGAGCGAGAGCGAGAGCGAGAGCGAGAGCGAGAGCGAGAGCGAGAGCGAAATAGAGCAGAGAGCGAGTGAGATGATCCATCATTAAAGAGTTCTGAAGCTCTTACAATAGGCTTTTCCTATCCATGATAATTTACAAATGTAAACATTTTATAAAATAAAAATTAAAAACTCTATTTTTTACTTTTTCTTTTAAAAATAATTTTAATGAATTAATGAGATTGTTGCGGTTAAAATGATACCACCCACACACACACATAACACGATTCGAACGTAATTCGAATCATTTTTAATTAATTAAATACGTGCAAAAAAATTTATTATATGATTAATTTAAAATTATACGAATGTGTTTGTTGCCATTTCAAATAAAAACATTTTAAATAAAAACCTTATTAATCTAGTAAAATTACATTCAAAAATAAAAAAGTATAAAGTACGAAAATACGAAATTACAAAAGGATAAGTAAAACAGAAATAATAAGCTTTAAGATTTTTTGATGCTTGCTTACAAGATATGAGGGAAAAGGAAGAGAGAGAGAAAGAGAGAAATTTTCAGGAGAAATTTTTGTTATATTAATGATAATAAAGATGTTTTTGTTATTCAGTAGTATTTATTATATATTCTATTAATATAATAAATATATTAATAAAAAATTATATTTATTATATCAGTAAAAAAAAGTATTATATCATGCATGTTTAATACAAAAAGTATACATATTACATATATATATATATATAATATATAACATATGGGACCTTTAACATTATAATTGATTAATTACAATTTTGTGTGTGTGTGTGTGTGTGTGTGTGTGTGTGTGTGTGTGTGTGTGTGTGTGTGTGTGTGTGTGTGTGTGTGTAATTAAATTTAATATCTATTCCAAAAGTGGTAGAGTGACATTTATAATGACGTATTTCAATGTCATAATCACATTTTTTTGATACATTTTTTGACATCGTCACTCCTGCTACTCGGGTACTTGTGTAAATTAAAGAAAATTATTAAGAAATATTAGAGAAAGAAAAATAAAATAAATCAAAAAAGATATTTATTAATAATAAAAGATATAATAATATAGTTTAATCACTGTCAATAACATTTCAGAGACATTTAAATAGCCATGTGCGATAGTTTTATATATATTAATTAATTTCTATATTATTTTATTTATATTATAGCTCATTATAATTTATATTTAACATAATTGGTAATTTACATACATGTAAAATAATGTATCATATTATATATCATATATTATATATTATATATATAGTAATTATATACATGTAATTAATATATGATATATAATAATATTTAAATATATATAATTCATAGATTATTTTCTTCATTAAAAATGAATCTTTTTATTTTACAGTGCATATATTATTATTTTCCACATCTTTTTTACTGTATGTTCAACTTTCCATTGTCGATAATAATAACATATAGAATAAGTTCTTATTTGTTATCCTGTGTGCAGTTAAAACGGTCGATAATGTCATCATTCTTCAATTACCTCCGGGCCCACCGGGCCCACTTGATGGTCACAAAAATTTACCCAGGGCTGACGGTCTTTAATAGTATCTAGTCGGTGTTATAATGCTTAATAAAGGAGTTATTATTGAGTAAAGTCTGACCAATCAGCGCCAACCTATAGCCGAGCACACGTCGGTGAACCGTGCGCCTGGTAGTATGCGGCAGCGCACACTTCACTGCGCGCGATTCATCAACGTATGCCCGGCTAAAGATCAGCACTGATTGGTCAGATTTTACTCAATAATAACTCTTTTATTAAGCATTATAAAAAAAAATGGTTCAGGACTTTTCGATTCAGTTTAACCCACCCAATCTACCTCCACCTTTCGTTTGGTTACTTACTTGTCGGACACCCTGTATAATATTATCTCCAAATATTTTATTTTGTATATTTTCTATTAACAATTTGTACAACATACGATTAAAATGACTTTTCTCGATTACTTATTTTGGTAAAAATATATTTAATAATATAAAATATTAATCTTTATTAACAATACTTTAAATATCTAGTTTCTAAACATAAATAAAATTAACTTAAATAATATAAAAAATAATAATACAAAATTAATAAATAGATAAACAATATAAAATATTTAAATAATAGTATGTATTTAAAAAAGATATATGTATTTTTTTAAATAAATTTATTTTTCTAAATATATGTGTATTTAAATATTTTCATCTATGTATATTAAAATGTTAAAAATAATATAAATTAATTATTATTGTTATATATCAATTATTTACAAAATAATTAAAAAGATGAAATAAGGCAAAAAGAAAACAAAACATGATATAATTAATATAAATTTTAATAAAAAGTAGTTGTTTCTATTTTTTAATACATTTTTTTAGTTATTTATCATACATATTATTTACAGTTACAATTAATATTATAATAAAATTGCCAAATGTATGGAGAATATATTATGCTGTAATTTGCGATTCATGACTACACCTACAAACATTTCGTATAAGTTTAATTGATTTCTTGAATCAATTTAACCATAGTTATCATTGGAATATATTTGTAGAGATAGTCCAATCGTTTCTTTTTTATATATATATTTTTTCGTATATATAAAGTTCTAATAATAAGTGTGCAGTTCACGCTCATTATGCGACTAACATTTGGAGGATATATTCATTTAATTATACAAAATAAAACATTGTAAACATATCAAAATATTAATTAAATACTTATTTTTGAAAAAATAATGTAGCACGAAGTTACATTAAAACAAGAAAAAAAATAATATTGTGTTTTTCTTCTTTCAAATTGTAAAATTCGATAGAAGAGAATTTATCATTTCTATTAACATATTATAAATTTTTACATATTCCACTGATTAAAAATGTCGTAGTAAATTATCTTTTATATAATTTAATAAACATTATAATGTTTGATGAAAAATGTAAAAATATATATTTAAAATCGTAAATGCATATACGCACGAAAAACTATGTATCTATCATTTGTTATCAATGCACATATAATTTTATTTAATAATTAATCATCTTATTTACATAATACGAAAAGCAGTTCACGTATAGGCGCGACTTATATTTGAAGGGTATACTTTTAAAAACATAAATATTGCACCCAGAGTTATGTTGTAATCCTAAAAAAAAAAAACAAATATTTTTATATAATATCTAATATTTTTGCAGAACCTTCTAATATAATCAATGCTTATTATGTAAATTATTTTTATAATAATTTAAACTGCATAATATGAATAAGGAAAAAGTAGTTCACGTCGTTATGCGCGACTAATATCTGAAAGGCAATTAAAAATTACTATCTCATAAATGTGTAAATTATTAAACAATAAATAAAATATAATTACTAATAAATTAAAAATTTTAATAAAAATTACTTGCAGATACTATCAATGCTTATTGTGGCGGCCTACAGCAACCACAAAATAATGGCAGCGCGATATTTGCGAAATAATTATCGTTTTTCGCAAGCGCTCGCCCGTCCGCGCGTAGTGCGGGAGACGCCGCTAGTCGGCGCAAGACGCTCAGGCCAACAAGAAAGTGAAAAGCAGTCCGGCGGGCATATAGCGCGTCCGCGCGTAGTTGCGGGCAGCACCGCTAGGCGTCGCAAGGCGCCCGGGCCAACCTGCAAGTGAAAAGCCGTCCGGCCGAAATATAGGTCAGACCCCCTGCGGAGAAAAATGACTGAATATATAATTAATGATAATAATAAAATTAATAAATAAAAATTAATACCTGTATGTGAAATGGATGTAATTTCGAGACCATCACAGTTTGCTTGATTGCATCGTTGTGGCAATATAATAATATCTTTTTCTAATTGCACAAAGTCCTTGCGTATTAATGTATTGAAATCAACATTGATCAATGGAAGCACTTTCAATCTTTCTGTGCAACAATTCGAACATTTTGATGTTTCCCGGAACGTTGGATACTGTGTGAATAATTTTCTACACAAAAAACTAACAGTTACTTGACAATCTATTAAAATACAATTATTTAGTAAAGTATTACCTGAAAATATTTGGCTTAAGATTTCCACGCGTAATCTATAAGATGATTTTTTAATACCATAAGATGTTACTTCTTTAATTAACTCAAAAAATTTAAAATCTGTCTCAATGAATATAAAATCTTTAATGCTTTCTGTGTCAAAATAAGCAGCAATAAATAATTGTAAAATGCTATCAAATGCACAAGTATTTGTTAATGAATATTTTTCTTTTCCAATGTGAACTGATTTTAAAGATAAATTATTACCATTTTTCATTATTGGTATCTTACATATATTACTTTTTAATAAAAATTCATTTCGTATACTCTTCTTTTGTAAATATCTCCCTTTAGATTTAATATCCGCTGTTACCAAGCCACGCCAATTTTCAATTTCTTTCGTTGCAATTATGTCTTGAACATTATTAATTTGTTGGCAATCAATACATATCTGTTGTTGTCCATATCCTTCTTCCCCTATCGGCATAGAACATCCATCCAAAGCATGTACATACTTTTTGCATACATAATACGTGTGTCCGCCGGTCGGTTCATGTCCATTTTCACAAACTGGGCATTTTTTTTCGCTTCTTACATTATTTTGCCCAACGATCTCAGTAGTGATACTATGCGGGTTTTAAGCCATAGTCCTCTGAGGGAGGGGGGGGGTGAGGGGAAACCGGCGCGGGGGGTATGACGTCACGGGGGGGGGGGGGGTTGGCGTCGCGGGGGGATGACGTCACGGGGAGGGACGTCACGGGGGTATGACGTCACGGGGGTGAGAATGACGTCACGCGGGGGTCACCGCGGCGGAACCGTAGGCGCGGGGTCCGCGGAGAGGGAGAGGGGGACCGCGGCGGAACGGTAGGCGCGGGGTCCGCGGAGAGGGAGAGAAGGACCGCGACGGAACGGTCAGCGCGGGGTACGCGGAGAGGGGGAGGGGGACCGCGGAGGAACGGTAGGCGCGGGGTCCGCGGAAAGGGGTAAAGGGACCGCGGCGGAACGGTAGGCGCGAGGTCCGCGGTGAGGGGGAGGGGGACCGCGGTGGAACGGTAAGCGGGGGGGGGCCGCGGGGAAGAGGGAACGGGAAGGTACGTTGCCGCGAGTAGGTGTGACAGAGATAGCGCGAGGCGTCCGCAATGCGTAAGAGAGGGATAGCGCGAGGCGGTGCGAGAGAGATCATATGCGAGGCGGTGCGAGAAGGATAGCGCGAGGCGATCACAGGCACGAGGGAGAAGGATAGCGTCCGCATTGGTGTTGGAAAAGGATGACGTTCGCGGGAGAAAGAGATAAAGAGAGATAGCGCGAGGCATGCATGTAGGAAAAGGAAAGAAGAAGGTGCAGAAATAATTGATACTTTAATTATAATAATAATAATAATAAGTTTATTTAATAATTGTGTATATTACAATGTGTATGTGTGTGTGTGTTAAAATAAAAATAAAAATAAAAATAATAATAATAAAAATAATAATAATAAAAATAATAATAATAAAAATATATATATAGGCGGCGCTTCTTCTGAAACAGAAAAATATTAAATATTAAAAATTAAATTTATATTAATATAATATTTTTAAAAATAGATACTTACCTTTTTACATATCAAAATCCTAATCCTTGGACATCACTGTATAATGATCTCGCAGACAATGATCTAAATCTATTGTACGAGATTTCTTCAAACCGATTGCTTGACCTTGCACCATTTGTACAATTGAAGTGACACGAGTGTTTGTCGATAGCGCTGGAACACGGACATCTAAAGGTTTGTATTTTTTGCGTAACGAATGTCTTAAACTTTCAAGTCGCGCGATTCGGCTAGCCAGCGATTGAATTCCATGCCCCTGTTGTAACATCTCGCGTTGGTACTGTTTTTCCAACCACTCGAGACATTTAAGGCATGTTCTTTCCCATAACTCACCTGCACACACCGAGTTCACCTGTATGAAATCCTCCCATAGAAATTGTTCTAATTCCGCAAAATGTTCGGAGGCCCCCATATTTCCTATTTAAGTCTTTTCACAACACAAGTTTTGTCCAGCTTATACAGTGCAAATTGGGCACATATTGCAGGGCATTATCTGGTACAACGGTACATCTTTCCACATTCTCCGCAAAACGATCCCAGGATTAGTTCATAAATTGCACTTTCATGCTCTCGCACAACACGAATATTCGAAAATAAATCTGAAATACGCATAAAACAGCATGTGCAAAATTTTTTGTTGTCTTCACTTTTATAATAAAAGTATATACCGCACATTTTTAACGCACCTAAACTATTTATTTCAACTCGGTTTAAAGTACGTTGATTTATGTCCGTAATAACACTACTGCAATCACTATTGTAATCGGAATCCTCAGAAAGTATGCGGTCTTCGTCTGATGAATCGTCCGACAAAATCTCAATTTCCATCAAGTTGTCATCTTCGAGAATAACATCCTCATCTTCAATAATAATAACTTCTTGATCAGCCATAACACATATTGTTAAGATCGTCGTAAGGATGAAGACGGTTGCGTATTATAACGTTACACACTCCTCTCAATTATATATTGTAGTTTCATATCTTTTGTCTCCTTCTAACTGGAGTATCACGTCTCATCTACCTCATCATTTTTTCTACATCTTTAGCAGAGTGTGTCGAGAGAAAGATTTAAGTTTTGCAGACTGCGCATATCTATTACACAGTTTTATTCATACATAAAGGATGGGATAAATAATTAAATTCACAGATAATTAGTAAAATCACTTATTTATTACAAGCCTCGTGAAGAATATCATTTACAGCACATGTCAATAACTCGCAATCTATGAGCGATTCGCTGTTAAACATATCACTTTCATGTATAGTTTTTGTAGCGTCGCATACATTAGTGATATTATTCTGTTGTAAAACAGTTACAAATTGTTTGAATTTTTCATTTACAATATGCGTATTTTCGCATAACCAGTAATACATATGATGTATACATTTTTCAAAATCGAATAAATAGAATAGAGTTGGCGGCTTCATATATAAAGAATTATTTAATAATCCAAATTTTATAATATTCGAATCAGATATTTTAACCACTTCGAATGTCAAATCTCGAATCCGCAATGGGATTTCAGCCGATTGTAGAAGTCGTTCAATGTCCGCACGTTTCAGCATTAGCGATTTCCACGTTTCAAAGGGCAATATTATTTAATTGCCCCGATTATCGCCGAGAACCAATTCCACGCAAGATACAGCTCTAACGTTTATTCCAATGTCCAAATATTTGTACGACGTCGGAGTTAAGGCGTATCGTCTTCCGAGTATACGAACCGCGCGACGAGACTCGGATGAAATGCTAAGGAGTAAAAACAATTATATTTATATAAATATTTAAAAAGTATAAAAAATATTTAAAAAGTATAAAAAATATTCAAGTTAATTAAAACTTACTTGTTACATTTCTTCTTACACGGTGAAGTTTCATCAGCATCTTGAATCGGAACGTAATAATTCATGCGGCTTCTTTCAGTGGGATACATTTTTATATGAACCTTTCACACAAGTGGTTGATGCAATACTGAACGTATTGAACATATTTAAAATATGTATTAGCGTTTCAAAATTGCAATGTGGTGGGGGATTATTGATGACGCGATATTTTTTTCAATTTTTCCATTCAAGCGCCGATATACGGCTGCTTCGCGATGACATCATCACCAGGTGTGAGATTTAGCCGAATGCACAAAAATGCAACGTAATATAAAATTTGCAAGCGCCGATGTGCGGCTGCTTCGCGATGACATCGCCTATAGATATCAGATTTCAAACGCGCGTGTCAAAACATGACAAAATCCCATAATATAAGTATAATCCTCATGATTAAATTGCACTAACATTGGACAGCTGCATGTAATTTGAAACTTTTGCGATACATCTGGGATTTGACATCATCTCTAGACGACAAAATGCAATAATCGACATTAGCCAAAATGTACGTGACAAATCGCGAAATAAAGATTTAGATACACATGATGGAAAGAGACATCAAGATAGAATATAAAATCATGGTAAAGAGGCACACCCTGTCAGTATTTTCGCCAAGAGTTCCGAGATAAGAGCTCTTAATAAGCACATCTTATTAGCAAAAATTTTCGGCATAAATTTGGAAATATGGCAGAAAACAGTGCCGAACGAAATCTGCATGAGCAATCTGCATGGGTAAATTCGATAGAGGATTACGTTGCGTGGGAGCAACGATGCAACGAATATATCGAATCATTGGAAGAGCAAAGTCGAATCAAACATCCACGATTATCGATTGGGATTCGACAATCGCTGATTGCCCAAATTGCACGATTCGAGGGATTGAAGCACTCGTTACGCACGCGTTTTGTACACGCGGGTGTAGGATGCAGCACGCAGCAAGACGGATTGATTTGGCGAGAGATCGATACGGCGTTCGAGAGCCGCATATTGACTGGTGCGGTTATAAATTATAATCACATCGTGCCTCGGCAATTTTTCGAGGATGCTAAAGATATTGTGCTCGAACACGTGCAAACCGTGCTGAAAAAACACTTTAATGTGAAAATTAATACAGTGTTCAATGGTGAATTTGTGACGGGTGATAAACGCGCAAATAAAAGTATCAATACGAGAAACTATGAACTCTTTCGCATATCCGATTTACGCGAATGGTACGAGCGGCGCGTTGTCGAGCCCACTCTAGCATCGCTCGAAGAATTTCAGGAACGCGATAGCGGGTGGGCATTATCGCGAATACTCGATTTAAATGTAAATATAAATAAATATAATCCAATGCGCGCGGGGTGCCACATTAAATTACCGCGAGAAATAACGATGAAGAGAGCGGTAATAAACGTACAATCTAATGACAATGCGTGTTTCGCGTGGTCTGTGGTCGCCGCTCTATATCCAGCTGAAGATCATGTTTATCGGGAATCTTCGTACCCGCATTACACGACAGTGCTGAATCTCCAGGACATTGAGTTTTCAGTGACTGTGAATCAAATTAAAAAATTCGAACATGCCAACAATATCTCAATCAATGTATATAATATCGAGGAAAAGAACATTGTCCCGATACGTCTGAGTGAGCTGAAAAAAGACAAACACGTCAACCTGTTGTACGTGGAAGACAACAACGTTGGACATTTCGCGTGGATCAAGAATCTATCCCGCCTCGTGAGCTCGCAATTGAGCAAAAAAGAACACAAGAAATATATCTGCGATCGGTACGTATATATTTAATAAATTATATTACAGAAATCTTTGAACAAAAATTAAAAATTATTTCTTTTACAGATGTTTGCACTACTTTGGCTTGAACGACAAGTTACAATCACATACGGTGGACTGTCGAGAGATGAACGAGTGCGCTATCCGATTACCGAGCGATAAGGGCAAGTGGCTCACGTTCAACAATTATAATCGGAAAGAACGGCTTCCTTTCATCGTGTACGCCGATCAGGAGTGCGTTTTAGAGAAGACGGAGGAAGAGAGAAACTACCAACATCACAAAGTATTTAGCATAGCATATTATGTACATTGTTCGTACGATAATTTGTTATCCGCATATCATCCCGTCGCGATATCGATTGCATATCATGGTTCGTCGAAGAACTTGAAAATTTAGCACTGCGTGTAAAAAGTATTTTATCAGCTAATGTCCCCATGGTAAATTTAACCTCTGATGAATGTGAAAATTTTCATAGCGCGACACAATGTCACATTTGCGAGAAACCATTCGTACAAGACGATACACGCGTACGCGATCATTGCCATCTTACCGGGCGATACAGAGGTCCCGCGCATTCAAATTGCAATTTAAATTATAAAGATTCTTTTTGCATTCCAATAGTTTTTCATAATTCATCCGGTTACGATGCACATTTTATTATCAAGGAAATAGCTACAGCGTTCGAAGGGGGAATCGAGTTACTTCCGATAACAAAAGAAAAATATATATCATTTACGAAAAATGTTAAACTTACCGAAGAGAAATCGAAAAATCATATTAAATTGCGTTTTATCGATTCGTATAAATTTCTTACAACCAGTCTCGATAAATTGGCATCATTCTTGAATAAAGACAAACTCAAAATTTTAAAATCTGAATTTCAAAATTTATCGAATGACAATTTCAATTTATTAACACGGAAGGCCGTCTTTCCGTACGAATATATTGACTGCGTCGACAGGTTGCAAGATACGTGTTTCCCGCCGCGCGAATCATTTTACAGTTCCTTGACCGGTGACACGATATCCGAGAGCGATTACGCGCACGCGGAGAACGTGTGGGAGCGGTTCACCATTCGAACGCTGGGCGAATATAGCGACTTGTATCTCAAAATTGATGTCTTGTTATTAGCAGACATTTTTGAAAATTTACGCAAGAGTTGTATTAAAAGTTATGGGCTCGACCCCGCGTATTACTACACTCTTCCCGGATATACGTGGGACGCCATGTTGAAGCATACAAATATTACATTCGAATTGCTTACGGATATCGACATGGTTTTATTTATCGAACGCGGAATACGCGGTGGTTTGAGTCAATGTTCCATCAGATACGCACATGCTAATAACAAGTATATGCAGTCGTACGACCCATCGAAACCTTCAACGTATCTTACGTACTTTGATGTAAATAATTTGTACGGATGGGCAATGTGTCAACCCTTGCCCTATGCATATTTTCGATGGGTCAACGACGTATCCGATTTTGATACATGATCGATCGCACTCGATTCGCCTATAGGCTACATCCTTGAAGTCGATCTCGAGTATCCGCAACGTGTTCACGATGCGCACACTGATCTACCGTTTTGCCCGACACGCGACAAACCACCTGGTAAGCGGCAGAATAAGCTGCTCGCAATCTTATACGATAAGAAACGTTACGTAATACATTACCGCAACCTGCAGCAATGCACACGACACGGACTTCGCGTTACAAAAATACATCGAATATTACAGTTTTCGCAATCTCCATGGCTTCGCAGTTATATCGAACTTAATACACAATTCCGAACATTCGCGAAAAATGATTTTGAAAAAAATTTATATAAATTAATGAATAATGCGGTATTTGGCAAAACGATGGAAAATGTGCGCAATCACGTTAATATTAAGCTCAGTGACACATTGGGATGGAAGATATGGCGCAGAGGCGATGATCGCAAAACCAAATTTTCATAGTAGAAGCGTGTTTTCGAAGAATCTGATCGCCGTTGAATTGCGCAATCTCGAGGTGAAATTTAATAAACCAATCTACGTGGGTATGTGTATACTCGACATATCCTAGATATGTTTGTACGAGTTTCACCACGATTATATGATACCTATGTATCGAGAGAAATGTAAAGTCATGTACACCGACACCGACAGTCTCATATATCACATCGAGTGTGAAGATATATATGAGAATATAAAGCGCAACATCAACAGATTCGATACCAGCGATTATGTGGTGGACAATGTGTACGGTATACCGCTCGCGAATAAAAAGATACCGGGTTTAATGAAGGATGAAAATAATGGCGCCATCATGACCGAATTCGTCGGGCTTAGGGCAAAAATGTACGCGTTGCGAATAGATGGTAAGAAAGACACAAAAAAGGTAAAAGGTGTCAAGAGTAACGTCGTCGCGGAAACGATAACGTTCAACGATTACACGCGGTGTTTGAAGGAAGAAATTGAAATGACGCGTCAGCAGTCTTGTATAAGATCTAAATTACACGAAGTATACACTATTCGCGAGACAAAAATTGCTCTAAGTCCGTACGATGACAAGCGGTATATCGTACCCGAAACCACCGACACGCTACCGTGGGGACATTACAAAATACCGTTGTAAATAAAAATCATGTATATTTATTGTAAATAAAAAATTATGTATATTTATTGTAAATTAAAATTATATGTATATTTATTGTAAATTATATGTATATTTTATAAAGTGTACAATTTTGTTTATATATTTAAAAAATATCTTTAATATTATGTATTATTGTTAACATATTTATAATATATTATTTTTATGTATCCAAGAATTGTGTGTTGCATCAAATCCCAGCCATTTAACATAAACCTCGTCGCCCTTTTTGCGTATTACCTTTTCCACGAGATGTATGTCGGGATTGGCAACGCGTTGTAACTCGTATTCGTAAAATCCGCCGGCGACGGGATTTTCCGGGATTCCGAATCTTTGAGTGCATAGGTCACGGGATTAATTTTCTGCACTTTAACGATCTTAAACACTTCGGTCGACCAATTTGGTGTGTATTCTTTGTCAAAGATGGTCTTAAATTTACTCACGCGTACCGGATCGCTTACTTTGAATCTTGCCGGTGCCGCAATCTTTACGTTGTTGTATACCGTATTTAAAAGTTTATCGGCGATCGCGGGGGTAACATCGATAGGTCTCATACCGATAGCGCGATGTTTTCGCGCATTGTACTCTTTAACGAGCCGGGACAACGCGTCGATCCACTTGTAATTTCTATTAAACGTAAACATTTTCCACATATTGCTCTTTAACGTTCGGTTGAATCGTTCCACGACCGAGGCTTTCATGATAGAGTACGTCGAATAATGATTAATGCTGTGTTTCTTCACGAGTTTCTGTACATTTGTGTTGTAAAATTCTTTTCCTCTGTCGGTTTGAAAATTTTTCGGACTTCTTCCATCGTCTCGAATTATCTTTGCGATAGCATCAGCCGTCTCGTTTCCACTCTTGTTCTTGAGCGGTACAGCCCACGCATACTTGCTCAACACATCGATAACTGTGAGTATGTAGTTGTAGCCTTTGTTGAATCGTGCATATGGACGCATCTCGACCACGTCCGCCTGCCACAGATCGTCGTATCCGCGTACTATGACACGTCTACGTAGGAAATTTTTTCTCGCTGGAGCATGCAATTCTTCCACGAGCAGCTGTTTTTCAGAGGTCTTTTGCGACATATTTGATCGAGGCATTATTTGCAATAATGAGATAATTCCTCCACATATATTCTTTATATATCTTTCTTCTCCTGCGCTGAATTAGATGTAGTCTGCGCGTGAGTTGCATACCGAAGCATTTTCTGCATCTCATCCATCATTATTTGCAGCGTTTGCACATTCGTCTCGAGCGTGATTATTTTTTTCTCAAGTTCTTCCTGTCTGTCCTCCAAAAGCTTGACACGTATTTCCACGTACTGTTTGTTTGCTGCATCAGTATCATCTTCCAGTTGCGCTACGCGTCGTATCTTGCGCGACCTTGCGTCAAAGCCGGAGGCTGTCTGACACAGAGCGTTATCGCGCACGTAATTTCTTAGTAATCCATTCCATTGATAGTATGAGTTGTTGGGTGTTCCCAACGATAATCCAAATTTATTAATCGACATTTCGATACAAACAATAATGACAGATTGACTCGTTTCGCCGACGCATAGATTAATTTATAATAAGGCCAGCTTCGTAAAGTTCCTCGATAATTGATAATATTTCATTGTCGTGGGCATTGTTGCCGGCTTGACGCGAAGCTTCCAGCAATCGCAAGCGATCTACCAACTCGTTGGGATCATTCCAATGCACGTAATCGATCTTATTATCGTTTAACGTCATAGCGCGCGGTATGTTTATACCTCTTCCAGCTTTTTTTCCAGGCGCTATTATATTTTTAATATAGATTAATGGCGCTATTATATTTTTATACTTGTATCCCTTGTTACTTAATACTGGATTACGCATATCATTGCCACGTCTATGTGCATTTGTCGCCAGTAATATATTTTTGTATTTAATTTTATCATCGTCATTGTATACGTCACCGTCGGGTATTCTCTTGAAAATCAACTCATAGAGACCTGGTGTTCCCACGTATCTTATTCCACCGATAATTATATTGTCATCTTTATCGACATCAAAAATTTGGTCACCAAGCATCATTCCTTCGATGCAAAATTTAACACCGTAAACATAATCCATACTGTTATTTTTGTTGTAACGGTTCACCTTTCCCGTACGCCGCGGATCAAGGCTCGCCGGTGCCAGGATTCGGGAGAAGGGGGAAACTCCAACTTACTTTACCTTCGGGTAATCGGTTTAAACAAGTCTGTTTATTCAAGCGGTTATTACAAAAGACATTTAACACTCACAGCTAAGCGCGAAGCAACATGCGGGAACGGTGCGCGTCCAGTGTTTCGTGCGTGAGCGGTTGTTATTCACGAGGCAACGTGCAAGCACGGTGCGCGTGGAGCTCGGGAAGCGAGCATGGCTCAAACGGCCGTGTTCCGCAGTCGCGGGGTTCGCATGCAATTAAACTACGATTATTATTTGTGGTACAGTACAGATCTTAAACACTACGGGGTGTCGCGGGGCCCTCAATGTAATTCCAACTGCCTGACTGCCTTATCCTTAAAAGGACGGGGCGTCGGCGCTCTCGGCGTTCTATCCTTAAAAGGACTGACGCTCCCGTAGTAGTTTGAGGGCCGTGGGTGAAGATAGAAACGGCGCGACACTGGTGGGAATCCTAAGGTCTAATTAACTCTCTAGTTAAAAGTCGCGGTATGTACAATGCGGTCTTATAATATGAACAGGTCGCGGTATATATACAACCGGTGCTAGAATCTATCAGGGCGCGGAGGCCGGAGCGGTCTTACTGATTACGGTATAGGTACAACGGTATTACAATGTATCAGGTCGCGGTATATGTACAAAGCGGTACTAGAAGCTACTCGAACGCGGAGACCAAAGTGGTCTTACGATACAAACGGGTCACGGTATCTATGCAAACGGTCTTACGGTATAACGCGGTGCGAACTTATCGACTAGTAGGATGCGCCGTCCCAGCAACCGGGAAGCCCGGCATAACCACGGGTAGCCCGTGACCTGGTGTAACGCTAGGTATCAGGGTGCGCCGTCCCAGCAACCGGGTACCCCGGCGTAACTACGGGTAGCCCGTAGCCTGGTGTAACGCGGTATAGGTTTCGGATCTGGAGTTGTACGAGGTAGGACTCGGGATCGCGGGAACTGGTATCGCTACGCTTGCCGGAGCGCCTTATATACCGGCGGCCGGCCTCCCACTCACGCGAATCGGCGCGTGGTGGGACGGCCCCACGGTGGGGCCGATACACGGGTGTGGAAGTTTAGGGGCGCCATAGGCGCCGAGCCTCAAAATTGCGGGCGGCTGGTCGGCCCGCGAGGCTGGTAACGTATCGTTACACCACCCCCTCCTTTAGTGCAAGCGGCGGCTCGTCCGTGGCCGTCCGTGTCGGTCAAACCGGACGAGCCAACCGCCGGTCGGGGTGGTGTGGTCTCGTGGCCGCGCTGTCGTCCTGGTGGTCTTCTGGCTGCTCGGGGTTTCGGGGGAGGTGTTGACTCCGGACGAGTCGTCGACTCCTGTCTCTATATGGAGTGGTTTATCCGCTAACTTGTCTATTAACCCTCTCGATATAGTGGTCTGAACATCGGTCATTTTATAGCGACCCTCTACACCCAGTTCCTTGTTATGGAGGGCAGTGCTTACCGCAGCATAGTAAAGATCAGGGTACAATCGGTGGTTCAGCTTTTCTGCACCCGGCAGGGGAAACACCCGTATGTACGGGTAGTTTTCCTTGTATTTATCTTTTAATTTATCAACCTCTGTTTTTAAATCAACTGCTTGTTGAGCTATCGGCGCAAGTGTGATTGCCCTACTGGCTGAGGTGATGAATCCTAGCATTACCTGCGTAGACTTAAGGCCGAAATCAGTAAGTATCATCCTTAACTGGTCAAGAACACTCCTTACTAGTGCGGGTCGTTCTTCATGGCCTGGATCTAAAGCTATCTTCAGTAAAATTGTTCTTAACTCTGCACGAGGTTTTATCCACTCCTGCCACTTTACTGCCTCACTCATTATGCCATTCAAATGCCGTGCCATTTCCGCACCCGGCGCAAAGATGTTGGTGATTCCATTTGTTGCGCATATGGCCTGCCAGCGTTTGGTTAAGTAGTCCGTGTTGATGGCTGGACCTGTTGTTCTCACTTCTTTCACAAGTGTGGCTAGTCCCGTCATGCCGTTGAAAACCAGCATCTGGTCGGCTGCAGGGCTGGCCTTTGCTCTTTCTACCGCACCCTGTTGGGCGGGTGTGCCCTCAAAAACTCTCGTAGGTACAAGTCGGGGTTTTCTACCTAATAACCAGCATACAGCTGTGGTATAAACCTCACCTTGTTCAAATTCTGCATCTGTGAGTATTACATGAGCAGGCTTCACATATGCTGCAGGTGCCGCTTCCGCTATTTTCAATGCAAAAACCTCTGGAAGTGCTTCCGTTTCACGACTCGTGTCCCAAAATGCCTCATCAACGTCGTGCGCGGGTGGTTGTGCCATTGTGGTTGTTGCCTTTGTGTCGTGTGAAGATTGGGGATGTTTTCTTTGTTTTGTTGTTCCGGATGTCGTAGTCGGGCAGGTCGGCCGGCCTTGCTTTCGCGTCGGCGAGCATGCGGCGGTACCAGCGGCACGTCGGTGGCCGCGTATCGGCGTTGGCCTCGGGTGTTCGAGACAGGGCATCGGCCACCCGGTTCAGGACCCCTCGGCGGTATTGGATGTCGAAGTCGTGCTGCTGAAGCTCGAATATCCATCGCCCTAGGCGGCCGGTAGGTTCCTCGATCCGCTGCAGCCAGCGGAGGGCCTGGTGGTCGGTTAAGACCGTGAAGCGGTAACCCTGGAGGTACTCGCGCATCCGCCGGATGCCCCAAACGACCGCCAGGCACTCCAACTCGGTAGCGCTGTAGTTACGCTCCGCGGCGTTGAGGGTTCGGCTGGCGTAGGCGATGACTCGCTCTCCCTCGTCCAGGTGCTGGGTCAAGACGGCTCCCAGACCGTGTGCGCTGGCGTCGGTTTGGAGGACGAATGGCCTCGTGAAGTCTGGACAGGCCAGGACCGGAGCGGTGGTCAGGGCTTTCTTCAACCCTCGAAATGCGGCTTCCTCGTGGTCCGTCCACGTCCACTTTACTTTCTTCTGCGTCAACCGGGTGAGAGGCGCGGCGAGGGTAGAAAAGTCGGCGATGAAGCGCCTGTACCACGAGGCCACTCCCAGAAACTGGCGTACCTTCCTTACGGTGGTTGGTGCTGGCCAATTTGCAACGGCGCTCACTTTCTCAGGGTCGGTTCGGATACCCCGTCGGTCGATAACGTGCCCGAGGTAACGGAGGCTCGTCCGGCAGAAGTGGCATTTGTACGGATTGAGGCGGAGCCGTGCCTGGCGCAGGCGGCGAAAGACCTCGGATAGATGCCGCAGGTGATCCTCAAACGTACGGCTAGCGATAATAATATCGTCGAGGTATACCAGGACGTGCGGTTCGAGCTCCGGGCCGAGTATCGAGTCAAGCAACCTCTGGAAGGTAGCGGGTGCCGAGTGCAGACCAAAGGGCATTACCCGGAACTGCATCAGGTCCCGGCCGGGCACGGTAAATGCGGTCGCCGGCCGACTTTGCGGTGTGACAGGCACCTGCCAATATCCGCTTTTCAGGTCGAGCGTGGATAGGTATTTCGCTCCCCGTAACTTATCTAGCGTGGCCGTGATGTGCGGCAGCGGATAGGCGTCTTTTTCGGATGCTGCGTTTAGTTTCCGATAGTCAACGCAAAATCGGTAGGCCCCTTCTTTCTTTTTGACCAGGACGATTGGAGAGCTCCAGGCGCTAGTTGAGGGCTCGATGATTCCCTCCTTCTCCATCGTTCGTACCTCTTGGTCAATAATGGCCTGCATCGCCGGATTACGTGGGCGATACCGCTGTTTGATGGCGGGTCCGGGCTTTAATCGGATGTGGTGTTGTACCCGATCGGTTGGCCCTCGAACCTTCTCAAACTTCGGTAGTTCGGCCGCTAGAAATCTCTCCAGGCGTTCGGTCTCCTCGGATCTCCCTGCGGTGCTGCCGACGGTGACGACTCCCAGGGTGGTCAGGTTGCCAGTCGGTTCTATTGGCGGTGGCAGCGTAATCCGCAACTTAGCCCATAAGTCTATGCCTATTAGCATGGGGCTACTTAGGTTCGGCAGAACGGAGAACTGGTGCCGGATAGTCTCCCCCGGGACGGTGATGGGGAGTGTGAGAACTCTGGTGAGGGGGATCCGCGTCCCATCTGCTAAGTTAACGTGTTTAGCCACGGTGTCTGGACGACGTGTGCGGATCTTTAGGCGGTCGACGGTTTCAGTGCTGACAAACGAAACCTCCGAACCGGAATCGAGCAGGGCTCGTATTGTTTGGCGAACGACACGGACTTGTATGTGCGGTCTTGGAGTAAATTCTACTCGGATTCGGGCTGGGTACTGGCCGCGACAGTTCCGGCCCGCGGTCCGTTTCCCGCCGAGGGGTGACAATCTCGAGTCAAGACCCCGTCTTTCCCGCACCTAGAGCAGAACTTTCTCGGCGGCCGGCGGCAATCCTGCCGAGTGTGCCCTCGCTGCTTGCACCTCCAGCAGCAGTCATCTCGGCTGTAAGCGGCGGCTGCTACCGTTGGTCCGGGAGCCTTACGCTCTTCCTGCCGGCGCAGGCTCTCGATCACCTCGATATCGGTGACTCGCGCGCTGAGCGCACTGGTATTGGTAATCTCGCCTCTTCGAATGTACAGGCGATATTCCGGTCGCATATTCGCGTAGAGTTGTTCAAGCTGGTCTTGGGGCGTATAGCCGCCTGCGCGCCTCATGAGGGTCATCAATTCTGTGGCGAATTGTTGGAACGCTTCCCATGGTTGCTGCTTCCGCCCTTGGATCGTACTCTTTAGTTGATAGGAGTACTCGCTGGGCAGGTACTGGGCGCGGAAATCTCGACAGAACTCGGCCCACAGGGTCCAGTTATTGCGGCAGTTGCGGTACCACATCAGTGGTTCGCCACGGAGAAGTTCGGGTAGCCCCAACAGCAGCTGCTCGTCGTTGTAGCTGTACCCTCGTTTCAGCTCGTCGACGCGTTCCAGGAACGCCAACGGGTCTTTCCCGTCGAAGTGGCACCCCCACTTCCGTATTTGATTCATGGCCTTAGCTGGATCGACGGTGGTTGTTCCGGTCGGGCCTTCGTTTGTTAGCGGCATCTTTGCGTCTTCGGGGGTCGTAGGGTGGGGCGCGAAAAGGGTCGGGTTATCGGTGACGAAACGACGGAGCTGTCGGCGGAGCTCGTCAAGGGTGCCTACGGTTTCGAGGCCGTGCGAGGCCAGTAATTTAATTACCTCGTCTTTCTTTAATGTGTTAACCCACGCGGGCATCTAGGTAGGCTAGGCGAGCTGGAGTCTCCACTAGACTAGTCAGGTCCCTGTTCGGGCGCCATGTAACGGTTCACCTTTCCCGTACGCCGCGGATCAAGGCTCGCCGGTGCCAGGATTCGGGAGAAGGGGGAAACTCCAACTTACTTTACCTTTGGGTAATCGGTTTAAACAAATCTGTTTATTCAAGCGGTTATTACAAAAGACATTTAACACTCACAGCTAAGCGCGAAGCAACATGCGGGAACGGTGCGCGTCCAGTGTTTCGTGCGTGAGCGGTTGTTATTCACGAGGCAACGTGCAAGCACGGTGCGCGTGGAGCTCGGGAAGCGAGCGTGGCTCAAACGGCCGTGTTCCGCAGTCGCGGGGTTCGCATGCAATTAAACTACGATTATTATTTGTGGTACAGTACAGATCTTAAACACTACGGGGTGTCGCGGGGCCCTCAATGTAATTCCAACTGCCTGACTGCCTTATCCTTAAAAGGACGGGGCGTCGGCGCTCTCGGCGTTCTATCCTTAAAAGGACTGACGCTCCCGTAGTAGTTTGAGGGCCGTGGGTGAAGATAGAAACGGCGCGACACTGGTGGGAATCCTAAGGTCTAATTAACTCTCTAGTTAAAAGTCGCGGTATGTACAATGCGGTCTTATAATATGAACAGGTCGCGGTATATATACAACCGGTGCTAGAATCTATCAGGGCGCGGAGGCCGGAGCGGTCTTACTGATTACGGTATAGGTACAACGGTATTACAATGTATCAGGTCGCGGTATATGTACAAAGCGGTACTAGAAGCTACTCGAACGCGGAGACCAAACCGGTCTTACGATACAAACGGTCTTACGGTATAACGCGGTGCGAACTTATCGACTAGTAGGATGAGCCGTCCCAGCAACCGGGAAGCCCGGCATAACCACGGGTAGCCCGTGACCTGGTTTAACGCGGGGTAGGATGCGCCGTCCCAGCAACCGGGAAGCCCGGCATAACCACGGGTAGCCCGTGACCCGGTTTAACGCGGGGTAGGATGCGCCGTCCCAGCAACCGGGAAGCCCGGCATAACCACGGATAGCCCGTGACCTGGTGTAACGCTAGGTATCAGGGTGCGCCGTCCCAGCAACCGGGTAACCCGGCGTAACTACGGGTAGCCCGTAGCCTGGTGTAACGCGGTATAGGTTTCGGATCTGAAGTTGTACGAGGTAGGACTTGGGATCGGGAACTGGTATCGTTACGCTTGCCGGAGCGCCTTATATACCGGCGGCTGGCCTCCCACTCACGCGAATCGGCGCGTGGTGGGACGGCCCCACGGTGGGGCCGATACACGGGTGTGAAAGTTTAGGGGCGCCATAGGCGCCGAGCCTCAAAATTGCGGGCGGCTGGTCGGCCCGCGAGGCTGGTAACGTGCTTTGCCCTAGTGGACCCAGATGTGTGCACAATGTATTTTGACCCTCGGACGTTTGTAGCAGATGTTGAACCGATGTCACAAGCGTTTCAGGCGTAGTTTCGAAAACTTCTTCCACATACGGAGACGATCTTTCGTGCAATATTTGACTCGATTGTACATCTTTTATCGGAGTAGAAGTAACCGCATTCGATAATTGTTTCATTCGCTTACGTTTCGTTTGATTTGGAGTAGAAGTTATTAGCGAATCGTTCAATGATATATTTGACCTTGTTCGCTTTGTTCCAGATTCTTTTTTCAAATGCTTGTCTTCGAGCATACTCAATGGTTCGATTTTCGCTTCATTAGATTCCACATTGATTGTATTTTCGACAAGTTGTGTTAGAGGTTTGATAATTGGTTTAAAGTTCCTCTCCAATGCGACGTCTTCCTCCATTTGACCGGTTTTTAAAGAACGATATTTTTTGCAGATTGATTCGCTCGTTTTAACAATCTCTCTCGCAATCTTCTCACGATCGTCACTGTCAATCGTCGTCGTCATGTTGCGCCCGGACGAAAATTTTTAGACGTTGCTCGATCGATGTATTGATAGCGACTAACCACTTTACAGTATTGCAAAATCGTTAAATCCTATTAGATATCTTCCATTAGTCTGTAAACTGTCTTTATCAATCACTACAAATCCATACTTGTGTTGCCAACATTTCTGACAGAATGTGCGAAAATCGCTGTAAGACATGTCAGTATTTACATGATCGTTGTATACATGTTTCAAGTTTGTACCATCTTGTTTAAATAAAATCAGTAAATTTGCATTGTCCCGTATAAGATGCTTGGGTATCTTGGCATACGTCTGACAAAGATAGAAACAGTCGACGCTCGAGTGTCGACCCATTGCAAAGTACTCTCTTATCGTACCTTGCTTATCGCACGCCATGTCATCAAAGATAAAAATGGAATTCGGAAGCGCCTCGCTCGGTGGAATTACGTCACTATTATTAGAGAATGTAAAATAACCAATTTCATCGATCGATAATAGCAAATTTTCCAAATATCGATTTTTCGGTTGTTGAAGCGATTTTGAATATATGTCCACATTCTCGAAATGTACACCGTGTGGACTTTCTATCAAACTTATCAACACGTTAGTCTAACCGCAATTCGAAGGACCGCAAATGATACCGCGTATAGTAGTCGGCAGCATGTTTCCATGCTTGCGTATTTCTTTCTCGGACATTACTCGTGTTTTATCGTCAAAATTTATCACTTTGATTATCGTCGCTTGTCGCGCGAACCGCATGTCTGCTCTCGCAAATCTCAAATCAGATTTTGGAAAATGAGTCATCGGGGCCCTATTTATAGAGGCGCACCGAATCGAAACCGCTCAGTCTCAAAAATGTTTCTTCTTCTATCGGTTGACAGCGATATTCTCGAGCTTACCACCGAGCAGTTACAGATTATCTCCAAGATTGTTTTACTGCGAGACTTTGGTAGCTACGTGGAACAATTGTGGGACAAGCTTCCCGAACATATAAAAGCTGACTCAGATGTTCAACAGTATCGTCGATGCACGCGACATTATAATTTGTCGTGGCAACAAACACATTTCGACGGTCCAACACCGTTAATAAAAAATTGTGACAAATGTCAGCAAAAATTATAAGAGGTAGCGGTTTGTTAAATCGTGCGATAAACGCACTTCCTATCGAATTACATATTCCAGGCTATCAGTTTTGCGGACCAGGAACTCATTTAGAAACACGATTGGCTAGAGGCGATCGAGGTATCAATCCATTGGATGCCGCGTGTCGCGAGCACGACATAGCTTATTCCCGAAGCAACGATCTTGGTCAACGACACGTTGCGGATAATATACTCGCCACGAAAGCGCGAACGCGTATTACCGCGAGAGATTCGACTCTTGGCGAAAGAGCAGCCGCTACAGCTGTTTGGGCGGCTATGAAGGCAAAGACAAAATTCGGTATGGGGCTGAAAACAAAAAAATCATCGATGAAGAAAAAGACTGCGAAAAAACGAATACTTCCTATAGCGAAGCGCGGTGGTATCTTACCAATTTTACCATTATTGGGAGTTCTCGGTTCGTTGGCTGGCGGAGCAGCGGGAATCGCGAAGGCGGTGAACGATAGCAAGGCGACGCAACGTCAACTCGAAGAAATGCAGCGTCATAATCGCGCCATGGAAGGTCACGGACTTTATCTCGCTCCATACAAGCGTGGAGGGTTCTCAACAGCAGCCAAGAAAAAAAAAATGTCAAAATAAAAATGCCTGCCAGTGTAACAACCAATGTACAATTGGAACAGCTTGCAAGACGTATGCGTATACAATTTTTTAGAGGTGTTTTCATGCGCAATAATTTACCGATAAACGGTGTACGACGAAATGAGAGCGGTATCGTCAATTTGGATGAGGTCGATGGTTCCGGTACTCATTGGGTTGCGTATGCAAAGAGGGGAGATCGTGTAGTATATTTCGATAATTTTGGAAATCTGCGACCGCCCAAGGAATTAGTGCGATATTTTGGACAGAATGTTGCAAATATAGAATACAATCACACGACCTATCAAAATTATAATCAAAGTATTTGTGGACAATTGTGTCTTGGATTTCTTCAAACGGTCGATGATCGATATAAATTTGAAGCCTGACAATTCACCATCGCGACTCAGTATTCGTTTGACAGTTTTCCAGCATGTCACTTACACTTACGTTGACCGGCAAGAGTAGCACGCTTGCTGTAAGTTACTTTCCGGCTATAGATTTAGACGATGGCGATTACGAGCTTGGTTTAACGGACTTTGAAACGTATCATACGATATCGAACGTGAATTCTTGGAATAATAAATTTTATTTTGATAACGACGATAAGGAAATTACGATTCCCGAGGGATCGTACGAATTACACGCTATAAACGAATATCTCCGACATGCAATTTTACGACATCGACGCGTAGTTGATTCCAACGATATTGTTGATGACGAAGAACACGATGAATATCCAATAACGCTTCGCGCTAATCATAATACGCTAAAAAGTGAAATCAAATGTGTCTATAGAATAAATTTTAGTAAACCGGGCAACGTTGGATCGTTGTTGGGATTCTCGTCGAATCGTATATTACAGCCTCGGAAATGGCACGAATCGGATGTATCAATAAATATTATTCGTATAGAATGCAGCGTAACCACTGGCGCGTACAGCAATGACAAGCGCGTACACACGATACATGAATTTTCACCGAGCGTGCCGCCAGGATATAAAATATAGGAAACGCCAGCACAGATCATTTATCTACCGATCGTCGCACGGAGCATTACTGATTTAACGATACGCATTGTTGATCAAGAAGGACATTTGCTCGATTTTCGAGGAGAGGAAATTACCGTAAGATTGCATATACGGCGGCGGCAAAAATAAAGTCTTTGACAAATGAAATGCTTGTGTTGAACGGAAGCACGGAGCACGCGAGAGACAATATCTTTGCGAGGGACAATATTTTTGCGAGAAGGCGAGTGGCTGCTTATCGTTTGACAATAATCAGATATCTGGTTACGCTAAAAAGAAGCTCAGCGCGTTGAATCGCGAGTTTTTAAAATCATTGGGATTCGTCGTACGAAATACATAACAATATGATTGACATCTTGAATATCGGAGATGAGCCGATCTTTGACGACCGTATCATCAAGATTGAGACTCATACGTACAATCCATACGCCAACACAACGCTTGGATATAGCGACGAGATAACGGATACCGATACAGCATCAAGATTTGTACACGTTACCATGTGAAAGTTTTCTATACGTCGAAGGAAAGTTGATGGTGCGTAAAGTAGCTGAAGAGGGAAGAGTGGTATTGGGAAACAATTGTGTCGCGTTTATGTTTGATGAACTTCGATATGAACTCGACGGTGTGGAGATTGACCGCAACAGAAACGTTGGAATAACTTCCACGATTAAAAACTATATCTCTCTAACAACCGAGAAAGGTAAAATCTTAGGGAATGCTGCGTGGAATATGTCACATAATGCTGTTGAATCTTACTTCAATTTTTGCGTGCCGCTAAACATACTATTGGGTTTTTGCGAAGATTATAAGCAAATTGTGATCTACGCTCGTCACGAATTAATTCTGATACGTTCGCGCAACGACAACAATTGCATATTTGGACATGCTTCGACTGAAGCTGATATCGAATTATTCAAGATACAATGGCGTATGCCGCATGTAATATTGAGCGAGATCAATAAACTATCCTTGCTGCGCGCGTTGGAAAGCGGGCGATACTTGAATATCAGTTTTCGCTCTTGGGATTTATTCGAATTTCCTCTATTGCATAATACGACCAAGCATTCGTGGACCGTGAAAGCCGCCTCTCAGCTGGAGAAGCCGCGATACGTGATCTTTGCGCTGCAGACTGGTAGAAAAAATGCTGTGTCAAAAGATATTACTACATTCGACGACTGCAAATTGACCAACGTTAAACTCTATCTAAACTCGGAATTTTATCCCTACGATGATTTGAATTTAGATTTCGATAAAAATAGATTCGCCCTCTTGTTCGATATGTACTCTCGTTTTCGCAAATCTTATTACGGGTGTGATAATGATGATGTGCTATTAAACATTTCAAAATTTCTACATTGCGGTCCTCTCGCGGTTATCGATTGCTCGCGACAAAACGAGTCTGTCAAAAATTCCACCGTGGACGTGAGATTAGAGTTTGAGTGCAAGGAGGATATACCGACAAATACTACCGCCTATTGTCTCATCTTACACGATCGCGTTGTCGAATATTGCCCATTGACCAACGTAGTTCGTAAAATTACCTAAATCAGCAAATATCCCCTCCAATGTCAAAATATATAAAGATTGAGGAAGAGGTGTCAGATGAGGAAGAAAATTTAGAGGAAGAGGTGGAGGAGGATTGGGAGGAAGAGCTTGCGGCTCCAGGAGGATAATGTATCTATTTAAAAAAATATTATATTAATATAAATTTAATTTTTAATATTTAATATTTTTCTGTTTCAGAAGGAGCGCCGCCTACATATATATATATATTTTTACTATTATTATTTTTATTATTATTATTTTTATTTTTATTTTAACACACACACACACACACACATTGTAATATACACACAATTATAAAATAAACTTATTATTATTATAATTGTAATTAAAGTATCAATTATTTCTACACCTTCTTCTTTCCTTTCCCTACATGCATGCCTCGCGCTATCTCATCGGTACATGCATGCCTCGCGCTATCTCTCTTTATCTCTTTCTCCCGCGAACGTTATCCTTTTTCAACACCAATGCGGACGCTATCCTTCTCCCTCGTGCCTGTGATCGCCTCGCGCCGCCTCGCATATGCTCTCTCTCGCACCGCCTCGCGTATGCTCTCTCTCGCATCGCCTCGCGCTATCTCATCGGTACATGCATGCCTCGCGCTATCTCTCTTTATCTCTTCCTCCCGCGAACGTCATCCTTTTCCAACACCAATGCCACACCTACTCGCGGCATCGTACCTTCGCATTCCCTCTTCCCCGCGGCCCCCGCACCTACCATTCCGCCGCGGTCCCCCTTCCCCTCTCCGCGGCCCCCGCGCATACCGTTCCGCCGCGGTCCCCCTTCCCCCTCACCGCGGACCCCGCGCCAACCGTTCCGCCGCGGTCCCTTCCCCCTCTCTGCGGACCCCGCACCTACCGTTCCGCCGCGGTCCCCCTTCCCCTCTTCGCGGCCATCGCGCCTACCGTTCCGCCGCGGTCCCCTCCCGCTCACCGCGGACCCCGCGCCTACCGTTCCGCCGCGGTCACCCCCGCGTGACGTCATTCCCACCCCATGACGTCATTCCCACCCCCGTGATGTCATACCCCCGTGACGTCATACTCACCCCCATGACTTCATCCCCCATGACTTCACCCCCACCACACCCCCGACGTCATTCCCACTCAGTGACGTCATACCCCCCCTGACGTCATTCCCACCCCGTGACGTCATCCCCCTCCCCTCCCGTGACGTCACCCCACCTGACGTCATTCCCACTCCGTGACGTCATCCCCCCGTGCCGTCGCCCCCCTCCCCCGTGACGTCATACCCCCCCCCCCCCCCGCCGGTTTCCCCTCACCCCTCACCCCCCCTCAGAGGACCATAGCTTAGAATCGGCCTAGATACACTACTAGAATGGTTGAAACTTGTAAAGAAAAATTTTTTTCACTAATGGTTTACTTTTATATGTTAAAAACGATTTCTATTTAAAAAATAATTATTTCATCGGAAAAAGTAATTAAAATTTCTTATAAAACCATATGGAAATGTCACAAAAATACGATTTGGTTGAAACTATTACTTTTCTTATAAAAATTATAATTTGGACACTGTGTTTTCAAAAAATAATTATTTGCTTTTAATTGTTAAAATTATTGACATATTTGACACAATTGCAAAACTATTGTAAAACAAATTAGAATTCCGAATAAATAACTGATCATGATCACATTGCGTAAACATAGTGCATCATATTTTCGAAATATATGATTTTTCAGACAAAATAAATTATTTAAAAACTATCTAACATTTCTAACAATTAGAATATTTGCAAAATGCATTAATACGTTCAGAACTATATGAGAACGGTTTTAGAATAAACAGAATTCTTGAAAATCGATCAACTCTTTATATTCTTTATTATCTTTATATTCGAAATAATATGTATTTGTCAGGCAAAATAATTATTTAAAAAATTTCTAATTATTTTAATTATCAGAACTCTTCGGAGAAACAATTCGCATGCTCGATACTATACGAGAACTGTTTTAGAATGAACGAACTCTTGAAAATTGACCAGCTCACCTTTATATTCGAAATAATATGCATTTTTCGGGCACAATAATTGTTTAAAAAATTTCTAATTATTTTATTTATCAGAACTCTTTGGAGAAACAATTCGTATGCTCAATACTATACGAGAACTGTTTTAGAATGAACAGAACTCTTGAAAATTGACCAGCTCACCTTTATATTCGAAATAATATGCATTTTTCGGGCACAATAATTGTTTAAAAAATTTCTAATTATTTTAATTATCAGAACTCTTTGGAGAAACAATTCGCATGCTCAATACTATACGAGAACTGTTTTAGAATAAACAGAACTCTTGAAAATTGACTAGCTCACATTTATATTCGAAAATGCAGAGATGCGATTGTCTTTATTACATCCTAATTAATTTTATTTTTTTTTTGCTTTTAAAAGGCAGAACTCTTTTTAGAACTCATGTTGAACTGTAAATTTGTTCAATTTTGATCAGAAAAATGTCATAGAATAAAGTGAGACGCTGCGTGAAGTTAGCGTCTCAAAGTATCTTGTTGGTTTAATGACCAGAACTATTTGTTTAAATTATCAAGAACTATAGAACTATTGAAACTAAACTTAGAACTCTCAATTATTTATGAATTTTCACGAAATAATACAACTTTATACATATAGCTTACTTTTCTTATGCGAATTGCAATTTGGGCACTGAATCTTCAAAAATCGATTTTTTGCTTTTAATTGCTAGAACTATTGATATATTTGATACAGAACTTTAGAACTATTGTAAACAAACTAGAACTCTGAAAAAATAATTGATTTTCATGATTCGGTGCGCTGCGTGAACTTATTGTTAGCGCACCATATCTTCGGATTCGATTTTTTTATATTTAATCACCAGAACTATTTAAAATTTTTATGTAGAACTCTAGAACTATTCAAAAGAATGCCAGAACTCTAAAAAAACGTTTAGAATTTTAGATATGGTGTGCCAAGTTCACGGGAATAAAAATCAACTTTGTCGCCGCGGACCCTATATGACGCGCTGTTATATTATATAAATTAACTAAAAGAATTTGTTGCTCGCATGTTTTTGGTATTAAAATAATCTGTGGACAATATACTATCGAAATATATAAGAAACTGAATTTGTTGCTCGTCTTAAAGTATTAAAAATCGATACTTTGTCGCCGCGAACCCTATATGACGCGCTTTTCTAATATATAAATTAACTAAAAAAATTTGTTGCTCGCATGTTTTTGGTATTAAAATAATCTGTGGACAATATACTATCGAAATATATAAGAAACTGAATTTGTTGCTCGTCTTAAAGTATTAAAAATCGATACTTTGTCGCCGCGGACCCTATATGACGCGCTCATATTATATAAATTAACTAAAAGGATTTGTTGCTCGCATGTTTTTGGTATTAAAATAATCTGTGGACAATGTACTATCGAGATATATAAGAGACTGAATTTGTTGCTTTTTACAGGATATATATGATCATTTTTTATCGTTCTATATCTCGAAATTTCATTTTTGTTAATTTCAAACATTATTTTGCATATATGTATATATGTAAAAAGACATAGTAGTGTCTTACGCCATATGTAGTACATATGTTTCTTAAAAAGAGAAGCCTTTTCATGTCATCGCGCCGAAATGTTCTGCAGCGCTTTGTATCGTCGGAAAGTAGATAAAGGCACGTTTTGTTTTGACATCAGATCCGCGTCGGACACGACAATCTCGCGTTCCTTCTTTCTACAATATGCGCAATACAAGTGCTGATCAGTGTTCTTGCGATCGTAGCAATGAAAACATCGTGATTTTCGAGTTTTCGTTGAATTAGTGATGCGCGAGAGTGATTTTTTTATTAGTTTTAGTTTAGTTAATAACTGTTTAGTTAAAAACTATTATATTAATAACTAGTTTAGTTAATATATCTATTAGTTTTAGTTTATTTAATATATAACTTTTTATTTTACAATATATGCGCAATACAAGTGCCAATCAGTGTTCTCGCGATCGTAGCATTGAAAACATCGTGATTTTCGAGTTTTCGTTGAATTATTGACGCGCGAGAGTGATTTTTCTATTAGTTTTAGTTTAGTTAATAACTGTTTAGTTAATAACTATCATATTAATAACTAGTTTAGTTAATATATAACTTTTTATTCGTTATTTATAATATTACACTGTGAAAATGAGTGGAAGACCGACAGTAATAAATAAAGATCTTTTAGTTGAAATCTTAATGAAATACAAAGACCAAATTGTGGAGGAAAATCAGAAGATTGTTTCAAAACGCAATGCAATTTGGATAACAATAGCAAAAGAATTTGGAAATCGCTTAACACCAAATTCATTATATGCATTTGTAACATGTAACAGATACAAAATAAGAGAAAAATTAACTGGACAGCCCGCTGTGTCTCCTCATCAACAAATGGTGGACATCGATTATAATATGCAACAACGAATTTCAAACGTATCAAGCATTGCTTTTGAAACAATAGGCGAATCAACATTAAACGAATCTAATGAGTCTTTAATTAATAAAAATATATCATGTTTCACAATTACAATGGCGAAAACGGATTTTACTTCCATGATTATTTATAAAAAGTATAGATGAAAAGATAAGGACCGACCTGCTTCTACGCAAGAATATACAGTACTGCAACCTGAAACATGGCAGCAGGTATTTAGTGAAAAAATTTGGGAAAGTACAAAGTTATCTTGCGGTTTTAATTTTAAACGAGTTAAATTAACACGCGATGGAGAATCGGGATATGCTTACGGTACATGTAAATGTGGATCGTTAATAAAGTATGTTATAGATAATACAGATGAAATAACTACAAAAATAAAATGTAAGTTTATTAAAGGAGAAGGACGTTGCGGAAAACGATATTTAAGAAATCTCATTAGACAAACTATTGTTCAAAATTTACAAGGAGCTAGTGTAATGAAGTATAGAGCGGAAATGGCAGATAATTTAATGCAAAGTTGTGATAAAATAGAGTCTCCGCATTTATTCAGTGCAAATGTTTTGCGAGTTGCTAAATATGACGTTACGCAGGCAAATTATTTTCATAAAGATCCAATAAAAGCATTAGAAATTATGCAATTAGGACCATTATAGAATATTATTCATAACGTAGGGTTGAGTCCATTTTTTGTGCATTATTGGTCAAATTATCAGTTAGATGTATATAGAACATATACATCCGATGAAATAGCATGCATTTACATTGACCCAACTGGTAGTATTATTAAAAAATTAAAAGACCTGATAAATCAAAGATAGAACACATATTTTTATATAACTGTGTTGTTAATTCGGAAAAAAGTGGACTTTTTCCAGTATCACAGATGTTATCAGAAAGACATAATACAAATATTATTCAATATTGGTTAATGGAGTGGACACGATCTGGGGCACCACGATCACGTGAAGTTGTGTGCGATTTTTCACGCGCATTATTAACAGCAGCCGTACGAAGTTTTACCAATTATTTTACGCTTGACGAATATGCGGATGCATGCAAAGAAAATAATTTACCTGTTTGCTATATACGTATCGATGTAGCACATTTTATTAAAAAATATGCAAATTTTTTGAAAGATTCGCTTCCTCGTATAAAACAATTTTATTTATCAATATTAGGACAATTTATTTTATGTCGAGATATTGAAATTGCAGAAGATTTATTAAAAGGAATTTTAATTATTGCGCGGAGCGAAACAGAAGGTGAGACAAGGGAAAATAAAAAAACAATATGTGAAGAATATAAACTAAAAATGAAAGATTTTCTTACAAAAGATTTTCCTGAAGAGTTATACGGAAAGTTTAAAAGATTATAATGATGTGCAGGACAAAAAAGAAAATAATTTCAATAAATGGAGTCATTGGGCAAAAAACATCGACGATAAAGTTAAGATTTTATTAGTTTGTAACGATGCACCCCCCATCGTTACCCGGCACGTAGCCAGCCGGAAGTCTGTCGCCCGGCGAACACCAGCCGGGCAGTGGCAGAGGCGCGGTTTCCGTGCCGCCTCCGAAATCCTCACACAAATCAGACTAACTCGACGAGAACGGAGTGTTCGCCGCTCTCCTAGATTACGGTCTATTATCCGACCGCTCCAGCCAGCCGGACCGTGGGTTTGCGAGTTCGCTGCCCCGTCGAGTTTTCTCGACTCCGCCGTGCTATCCTCGATTCCGCGGACGGAAGCAGGGACGGAGAGTTCTCCGCCCGGCCGAGGGTACTCGATTTCCGATCGCATTCCCCCTACCACTGGGAATACGCGCATAATCCCGCGACAGCGATCCAACCCGTTTTACGATACTTGCGAATTATAATCACCGCGCCGAAATACCTGTCGCCTAATATTCCATTGTATTCCGCGCGCCGTCAAAATAAACACGGCCTTGCCGTACACGCGCCGACCGACCGCGCCCTGTTTCTTGCGCGTTTCGCGCTCCGTCAAAATGAACACGCGCCGAACGACCGCGCTCGGTTTCTTGCGCGTTTCGCGTGCCGTCAAAATAAACACAGCTTTGCCGTACGAAGATCGTAAGCAGTTCGATATATCGAACATCGCGCACCGAATAACGAACGCGCATTACATCTAGCGCGTTGCATCATCCGCCGCGCGCTAACATCACACAAACCTATTGTAAATCGACCATTGCCGAAAGAGGCAAATAAAGGCGATACCTTTTAACTCAATCTTTTCGTGTGTCTCACCTTTTCACGAGCCCTGATCCCGACCGAGCTCATCCGCGCGCTCGCGAAAAGTAACCGCGTTACAAGTTGATAATGAAAGAGACAGGGAAAATGCACATTACATCCCTAAATTAGCAGATTATTTTATGAGATGTAAAATTATTGCCTTTATGGTCTTGCATATGCCGAGATAGATTTGGATTTGGTCGAGTACCAGCCTGCAGTGCAAGCGTAGAAAGCGATTTTAATATAATAAAAAACATTATGTTAACTGAAAAAACTCCTATGTGTGCAGATGAATGTGTAATGAAGCACGTGAATTTCATGAGTAGTCGTATAAAAATGGTAAATGCAAATAGTCAACAGGTTATGTTACAAGATACAGTAGAATTAGAAAAAGATATTCATTATAATAAAGACGATAATGAGATCAGTAGTGATACTATGCGGGTTCTAAGCCATGGTCCTCTGAGGGGGGTTGAGAGATGAGGGAAAACCGGTGCGGGGGGTATGACGTCACGGGTGGGGGGGTATGGCGTCACGGGGGGATGACGTCACGGGGGTGGGAATGACGTCACGGGGGGTGGACGTCACGGGGGTATGACGTCACGGGGGTGAGAATGACGTCACGCGGGGGTGACCGCGGCGGAATCGTAGGCGCGGGGTCCGCGGAGAGGGAGAGGGGGACCGCGGCGGAACGGTAGGTGCGGGGTCCGCGGAGAGGGGGAGGGGGACCGCGGCGGAACGGTCGGCGCGGGGTACGCGGAGAGGGGGAGGGGGACCGCGGCGGAACGGTCGGCGCGGGGTACGCGGAGAGGGGGAGGGGGACCGCGGCGGAACGGTCGGCGCGAGGTCCGCGGAGAGTGGGAGGGGGACCGCGGTGGAACTGTAAGCGCGGGGGCCGCGGGGAAGAAGGAACGCGAAGGTACGTTGCCGCGAGTAGGTATGACAGAGATAGCGCGAGACGTCCGCAATGCGTAAGAGAGGGATAGCGCGAGGCGGTGCGAGAGAGATCATATGCGAGGCGGTGCGAGAAGGATAGCGCGAGGCGATCACAGGCACGAGGGAGAAGGATAGCGTCCGCATTGGTGTTGGAAAAGGATGACGTTCGCGGGAGAAAGAGATAAAGAGAGATAGCGCGAGGCATGCATGTAGGAAAAGGAAAGAAGAAGGTGCAGAAATAATTGATACTTTAATTATAATAATAATAATAATAAGTTTATTTAATAATTGTGTATATTACAATGTGTGTGTGTGTGTTAAAATAAAAATAAAAATAAAAATAATAATAATAAAAATATATATATAGGCGGCGCTCCTTCTGAAACAGAAAAATATTAAATATTAAAAATTAAATTTATATTAATATAATATTTTTTTAAATAGATACTTACATTATCCTCCTGGAGCCGCAAGCTCTTCCTCCCAATCCGCCTCCTCTTCTTCCTCCAAATTTTCTTCCTCATCCAATACCTCTTCCTCTTCCTCTTCCTCTCCCAATTCTCCTCTTCTTCATACGGCTCCAAGCCAAAAAGAGGCCGTAAATAAAATATGTCCTCATATTGTGTTGGGTGCACGCATGAACACTCGCGGGCTTCGCGAGTGTCACCACACAAGCTTGCGTGCGCCCAACGCAAATTTCCTCTCATCCACCGCATGTATCGGCGGTGGATGACATCAATTTGCACGAACTGAAATATATTATTAATTAATACATATCACACATAATGTCGCACACACATACCAAAACACTGAACACTACTTACCAGATTAAGACGAAACAATTTTATTCGTCGTTCTTTAACTTAAATGTCACTCACTTCTGACTGTCAAACACTTTGTAACGAACATAACAGGATAGACATTGTCTCAAACATTTTAGAGTAGGAGATGTATCACTTACGAAGAACGCTTACTCTCAGCTCTTGATAAGAAAACAAAAGTAAGCATGTTTCCACGAGCAAATATCTAAAGTCTTTTAAATATGAATAATATATTATTATAATATGTAAACCACTATCGAACGGCAATCGAACGGCTATTGAACGGCTATTTAACAGCTTTGAATGGTTTTGAATGGTTTTGAACGGCTATTGAACGGCTTTGAACGGTTTTGAACGACTATCGAACAGCTTTTAACGACTATCGAACGGCTATTGAACAGCTTTGAACGACTATCGAACGGCTTTGAATGGTTTTCAACGGCTATTGAACGGCTATCGAACAGCTATTGAACGGTTTTGAACGGCTTTGAACGACTATCGAACGGCTTTGAACGGATATCGAACGGCAATCGAATGACTATAAACGACTATTGAACAGCTTTGAACGGCTACCGAACAGCTATCGAACGCAATCGAATGACTATAAACGACTATTGAACGGCTAACGAACGACAATTAAACGACAAAACAATTATTTATACACCAATCAAATATTTAAAGTCTATGTGCATGTACTGAAATGTAACATCCGTAGCCTGATAAGGTGGCTGACGCCGCTATCTAACGTCACGTACTGAAATTTAATACTCGCATACTGGGATAAGAAAGAGGAAAAGGGAAGAATAAAAGAGAATAAAATATATTGTAACAATAGTGTATTTTAAATAATGTTTGGGTGAATCTTTATGATGATTCGTCCACAAATTGAATATTTTAAATACATTTGGTAAAGCGCAATTTTTCAAATGTTTTTCACAGCGCATAGTATTAGTAACATTTAGCTTATTTAACGAAGTGATATCTTCATAGTCCGCATCCAAAGTCTCAATAATAAAGTCGTTTCTCGCATCATCGTCAAGTATATCGACCAGCCATTCTCGTTTTTCGCATTCTTTAACGTACACGATAGGAGATGCTCCATCGTTCTTTTCCGTCGCGCCCATCACAGCTCTCGTAATCAAACGCCTAGCGAAGCTGTATGGAACGTTTCCATCCTCCTATTGAAGTCCATGGTGATGTCCGATTAGCCATGAAGCTTGGCATCTCTGAAATTTTGTAAGCGCACGCCATGGTACGGGACTTGCAAAAAAGTAATAAGAGAGAACAGATCCATTTCTTAATATCGCTACTTCCTTCACGACAAAGTTTTTCCCGATAATGAATCCCTGCAGATCCACAAACGTTGGCGCGATCATGCTGATAATATTACCGTACTATTGCAAGAACGATGTACGACTGTTGCCGATCGCCAAAATCTCAATCATTATATATTTTGACATTGGAGGGGATATTTGCTGATTTAGGTAATTTTACGAACTACGTTGGTCAATGGGCAATATTCGACAACGCGGTCGTGTAAGATGAGACAATAGGCGGTAGTATTTGTCGGTATATCCTCCTTGCACTCAAACTCTAATCTCACGTCCACGGTGGAATTTTTGACAGACTCGTTTTGTCGCGAGCAATCGATAACCGCGAGAGAACCGCAATGTAGAAATTTTGAAATGTTTAATAGCACATCATCATTATCACACCCGTAATAAGATTTGCGAAAACGAGAGTACATATCGAACAAGAGGGCGAATCTATTTTTATCGAAATCTAAATTCAAATCATCGTAGGGATAAAATTCCGAGTTTAGATAGAGTTTAACGTTGGTCAATTTGCAGTCGAATGTAGTAATATCTTTTGACGCAGCATTTTTTCTACCAGTCGCGCAAAGATTACATATCGCGGCTTCTCCAGCTGAGAGGCGGTTTTCACGGTCCACGAATGCTTGGTCGTATTATGCAATAGAGGAAATTCGTATAGATCCCAAGAGCGAAAACTGATATTCAAGTATCGCCCGCTTTCCAACGCGCGCAGCTAGGATAGTTTATTGACCTCGCTCAATATTACATGTGGCATATGCCATTGTATCTTGAATAATTCGATATCAGCTTCAGCCGAAGCATGTCCAAATATGCAATTGTTGTCGTTGCGCGAACGTATCAGAATTAATTCGTGACGAGCGTTGATCACAATCCGCTTATAATCTTTGCAAAAACCCAATAGTATATTTAGCGGCACGCAAAAATTGAAGTAAGATTCAACAGCATTATGTGACATATTCCACGCAGCATTCCCCAAGATTTTACCTTTCTCGGTTGTTAGAGAGATATAGTTTTTAATCGTGGAAGTTATTCCAACGTTTCTGTTGCGGTCAATTTCCACATCGTCGAGTTCATATCGAAGTTCATCAAACATAAACGCGACACAATTGTTTCCCAATACCACTCTTCCCTCTTCAGCTACTTTACGCACCATCAACTTTTCTTCGACGTATAGAAAACTTTCACATGGTAACGTGTACAAATCTTGATGTTGTATCGGTATCCGTATCTCGTCGCTATATCCAAGCGTTGTGTTGGCGTATGGATTGTACGTATGAGTCTCAATCTTGACGATACGGTCGTCAAAGATCGGCTCACCTCCGATATTCAAGATGTCAATCATATTGTTAAGTATTTTGTACGACGAATCCCAATGATTTTAAAAACTCGCGATTTAACGCGCTGAGCTTCTTTTTAGCGTAACCAGATATCTGATTATTGTCACCCGATACAGCAGTCACTCGCCTTCTCGCAAAAATATTGTCCCTCGAAAAGATATTGTCTCTCGCGTGCTCCGTGCTTCCGTTCAACACAAGCATTTCATTTGTCAAACGCTTTATTTTTGCCGCCGCCGTATATGCAATATCTTACGGTAATTTCCTCTTCTCGCAAATCGAGCAAATGTCCTTCTTGATCAATAATGCGTATCGTTAAATCAGTAATGCTCCGTGCGACGATTGGTAGATAAATGGTCTGTGCTGGCTTTTCCGATATTTTATATCCTAGTGGTACGCTCGGTGAAAATTCATATATCGTGTGTACGCGCTTGTCATTGCTGTACGCGCCAGTGGTTACGCTGCATTCTATACGAATAATATTTACCCTAATAATATTTATCGGTACATCCGATTCGTACCATTTCCGAGGCTGTAATATACAATTCGACGAGAACCCCAACAACGATCCAACGTTGCCCGGTTTACTAAAATTTATTCTATAGTCACATTTGATTTCACTTTTTAGCGTATTATGATTAGCGCGAAGCGTTATTGGATATTCATCGTGTTCTTCGCCATTAACAATATCGTTGAAATCAACTACGCGTCGATGTCGTAAAATTGCATGTCGGAGATATTCGTTTATAGCGTGTAATTCGTACGATCTTTCGGGAATCGTAATTTCCTTATCGTCGTTATCAAAATAAAATTTATTATTCCAAGAATTCACGTTCGATATCGTATGATACGTTTCAAAGTCCGTTAAACCAAGCTCGTAATCGCCATCGCGATTCCCGCTGCTCCGCCAGCCAACGAACCGAGAACTCCCAATAATGGTAAAATTGGTAAGATACCACCGCACCAAAGGAAGTATTCGTTTTTTCGCAGTCTTTTTCTTCATCCATGATTTTTTTGTTTTCAGCCCCATACCGAATTTTGTCTTTGCCTTCATAGCCGCCCAAACAGCTGTAGCGGCTGCTCTTTCGCCAAGAGTCGAATCTCTCGCGGTAATACGCGTTCGCGCTTTCGTGGCGAGTATATTATCCGCAACGTGTCGTTGACCAAGATCGTTGTTTCGGGAATAAGCTATGTCGTGCTCGCGACACGCGGCATCCAATGGATTGATACCTCGATCGCCTCTAGCCAATCGTGTTTCTAAATGAGTTCCTGGTCCGCAAAACTGATAGCCTGGAATATGTAATTCGATAGGAAGTGCGTTTATCGCACGATTTAACAAACCGCTACCTCTTATAATTTTTGCTGACATTTGTCACAATTTTTTATTAACGGTGTTGGACCGTCGAAATGTGTTTGTTGCCACGACAAATTATAATGTCGCGTGCATCGACGATACTGTTGAACCTCTGAGTCAGCTTTTATATGTTCGGGAAGCTTGTCCCACAATTGTTCCACGTAGCTACCAAAGTCTCGCAGTAAAACAATCTTGGAGATAATCTGTAACTGCTCGGTGGTAAGCTCGAGAATATCGCTGTCAACCGATAGAAGAAGAAACATTTTTGAGACTGAGCAGTTTCGATTCGATGCGCCTCTATAAATAGGGTCCCAATGACTCATTTTCCAAAATCGGATTTGAGATTTGCGAGAGCAAACATGCGGTTCGCGCGAAAAGCGACGATAATCAAAGTGATAAATTTTGATGATAAAACACGAGTAATGTCCGAGAAAGAAATACGCAAGCATGGAAACATGCTGCCGACTACTATACGCGGTATCATTTGCGGTCCTTCGAATTGCGGTTAGACTAACGTGTTGATAAGTTTGATAGAAAGTCCACACGGTGTACATTTCGAGAATGTGGACGTATATTCAAAATCGCTTCAACAACCGAAATATCGATATTTGGAAAATTTGCTATTATCGATCGATGAAATTGGTTATTTTACATTCTCTAATAATAGTGACGTAATTCCACCGAGCGAGGCGCTTCCGAATTCCATTTTTATCTTTGATGACATGGCGTGCGATAAGCAAGGTACGATAAGAGAGTACTTTGCAATGGGTCGACACTCGAGCGTCGACTGTTTCTATCTTTGTCAAACGTATGCCAAGATACCCAAGCATCTTATACGGGACAATGCAAATTTACTGATTTTATTTAAACAAGATGGTACAAACTTGAAATATGTATACAACGATCATGTAAATACTGACATGTCTTACGGCGATTTTCGCGCATTCTGTCAGAAATGTTGGCAACACATGTATGGATTTGTAGTGATTGATAAAGACAGTTTACAGACTAATGGAAGATATCGAAAAGGATTTAACGATTTTGCAATACCGTAAAGTGGTTAGTCACTATCGATACATCGATCGAGCAACGTCTAAAAATTTTCGTCCGAGCGCAACATGACGACGACGATTGACAGTGACGATCGTGAGAAGATTGAGAGAGAGATTGTTAAAACGAGCGAATCAATCCGCAAAAAATATCGTTCTTTAAAAACCGGTCAAATGGAGGAAGACGTAGAATTGGAGAGGCACTTTAAACCAATTATCAAACCTCTAACACAACTTGTCGAACATACAATCAATGTGGAATCTAATGAAGCGAAAATCGAACCATCGAGTATGCTCGAAGACAAGCATCTGAAAAAAGAATCTGGAACAAAGCGAACAAGGTCAAATATGTCATTGAACGGTTCGCTAATAACTTCTACTCCAAATCAATCAAAACGTAAGCGAATGAAACAATTATCGAATGTGATTACTTCTACTCCGATAAAAGATGTACAATCGAGTCAAATATTGCACTAAAGATCGTCTCCGTATGTGGAAGAAGTTTTCGAAACCACGCCTGAAACGCTTGTGACATCGGTTCAACATCTGCTACAAACGTCCGAGGGTCAAAATACATTGCGCACACATCTGGGTCCACTAGGGCAAAAATATGTTGGAGCTATTTTGAGTCAAGATAAAAATAACAGTATGGATTATGTTTACGGTGTTAAATTTTGCAACGAAGGAATGATGCTTGGTGATCAAATTTTTGATGTGGATAAAGATGACAATATAATTATCGGTGGAATAAGATACGTGGGAACACCAGGTCTCTATGAGTTGATTTTCAAGAGAATACCCGACGGTGACGTATACAATGACGATGATAAAATTAAATACAAAAATATATTACTGGCGACAAATGCACATAGACGTGGCAATGATATGCGTAATCCAGTATTAAGTAACAATGGATACAAGTATAAAAATATAATAGCCCCATTAATCTATATTAAAAATATAATAGCGCCTGGAAAAAAAGCTGGAAGAGGTATAAACATACCGCGCGCTATGACGTTAAACGATAATAAGATCGATTACGTGCATTGGAATGATCCCAACGAGTTGGTAGATCGCTTGCGATTGCTGGAAGCTTCGCGTCAAGCCGGCACAACAATGCCCACGACAATGAAATATTATCAATTATCGAGGAACTTTACGAAGCTGGCCTTATTATAAATTAATCTATGCGTCGGCGAAACGAGTCAATCTGTCATTATTGTTTGTATCGAAATGTCGATTAATAAATTTGGATTATCGTTGGGAACACCCAACAACTCATACTATCAATGGAATGGATTACTAAGAAATTACGTGCGCGATAACGCTCTGTGTCAGACAGCCTCCGGCTTTGACGCAAGGTCGCGCAAGATACGACGCGTAGCGCAACTGGAAGATGATACTGATGCAGCAAACAAACAGTACGTGGAAATACGTGTCAAGCTTTTGGAGGACAGACAGGAAGAACTTGAGAAAAAAATAATCACGCTCGAGACGAATGTGCAAACGCTGCAAATAATGATGGATGAGATGCAGAAAATGCTTCGGTATGCAACTCACGCGCAGACTACATCTAATTCAGCGCAGAAGAAGAAAGATATATAAAGAATATATGTGGAGGAATTATCTCATTATTGCAAATAATGCCTCGATCAAATATGTCGCAAAAGACCTCTGAAAAACAGCTGCTCGTGGAAGAATTGCATGCTCCAGCGAGAAAAAATTTCCTACGTAGACGTGTCATAGTACGCGGATACGACGATCTGTGGCAGGCGGACGTGGTCGAGATGCGTCCATATGCACGATTCAACAAAGGCTACAACTACATACTCACAGTTATCGATGTGTTGAGCAAGTATGCGTGGGCTGTACCGCTCAAGAACAAGAGTGGAAACGAGACGGCTGATGCTATCGCAAAGATAATTCGAGACGATGGAAGAAGTCCGAAAAATTTTCAAACCGACAGAGGAAAAGAATTTTACAACACAAATGTACAGAAACTCGTGAAGAAACACAGCATTAATCATTATTCGACGTACTCTATCATGAAAGCCTCGGTCGTGGAACGATTCAACCGAACGTTAAAGAGCAATATGTGGAAAATGTTTACGTTTAATAGAAATTACAAGTGGATCGACGCGTTGTCCCGGCTCGTTAAAGAGTACAATGCGCGAAAACATCGCACTATCGGTATGAGACCTATCGATGTTACCCCCGCGATCGCCGATAAACTTTTAAATACGGTATACAACAACGTAAAGATTGCGGCACCGGCAAGATTCAAAGTAAGCGATCCGGTACGCGTGAGTAAATTTAAGACCATCTTTGACAAAGGTTACACACCAAATTGGTCGACCGAAGTGTTTAAGATCGTTAAAGTGCAGAAAATTAATCCCGTGACCTATGCACTCAAAGATTCGGAATCCCGGAAAATCCCGTCGCCGGCGGATTTTACGAATACGAGTTACAACGCGTTGCCAATCCCGACATACATCTCGTGGAAAAGGTAATACGCAAAAAGGGCGACGAGGTTTATGTTAAATGGCTGGGATTTGATGCAACACACAATTCTTGGATACATAAAAATAATATATTATAAATATGTTAACAATAATACATAATATTAAAGATATTTTTTAAATATATAAACAAAATTGTACACTTTATAAAATATACATATAATTTACAATAAATATACATATAATTTTAATTTACAATAAATATACATAATTTTTTATTTACCATAAATATACATGATTTTTATTTACAACGGTATTTTGTAATGTCCCCACGGTAGCGTGTCGGTGGTTTCGGGTACGATATACCGCTTGTCATCGTACGGACTTAGAGCAATTTTTGTCTCGCGAATAGTGTATACTTCGTGTAATTTAGATCTTATACAAGACTGCTGACGCGTCATTTCAATTTCTTCCTTCAAACACCGCGTGTAATAGTTGAACATTATCGTTTCCGCGACGACGTTACTCTTGACACCTTTTACCTTTTTTGTGTCTTTCTTACCATCTACTCGCAACGCGTACATTTTTGCCCTAAGCCCGACGAATTCGGTCATGATGGCGCCATTATTTTCATCCTTCATTAAACCCGGTATCTTTTTATTCGCGAGCGGTATACCGTACACATTGTCCACCACATAATCGCTGGTATCGAATCTGTTGATGTTGCGCTTTATATTCTCATATATATCTTCACACTCGATGTGATATATGAGACTGTCGGTGTCGGTGTACATGACTTTACATTTCTCTCGATACATAGGTATCATATAATCGTGGTGAAACTCGTACAAACATATCTAGGATATGTCGAGTATACACATACCCACGTAGATTGGTTTATTAAATTTCACCTCGAGATTGCGCAATTCAACGGCGATCAGATTCTTCGAAAACACGCTTCTACTATGAAAATTTGGTTTTGCGATCATCGCCTCTGCGCCATATCTTCCATCCCAATGTGTCACTGAGCTTAATATTAACGTGATTGCGCACATTTTCCATCGTTTTGCCAAATACCGCATTATTCATTAATTTATATAAATTTTTTTCAAAATCATTTTTCGCGAATGTTCGGAATTGTGTATTAAGTTCGATATAACTGCGAAGCCATGGAGATTGCGAAAACTGTAATATTCGATGTATTTTTGTAACGCGAAGTCCGTGTCGTGTGCATTGCTGCAGGTTGCGGTAATGTATTACGTAACGTTTCTTATCGTATAAGATTGCGAGCAGCTTATTCTGCCGCTTACCAGGTGGTTTGTCGCGTGTCGGGCAAAACGGTAGATCAGTGTGCGCATCGTGAACACGTTGCGGATACTCGAGATCGACTTCAAGGATGTAGCCTATAGGCGAATCGAGTGCGATCGATCATGTATCAAAATCGGATACGTCGTTGACCCATCGAAAATATGCATAGGGCAAGGGTTGACACATTGCCCATCCGTACAAATTATTTACATCAAAGTACGTAAGATACGTTGAAGGTTTCGATGGGTCGTACGACTGCATATACTTGTTATTAGCATGTGCGTATCTGATGGAACATTGACTCAAACCACCGCGTATTCCGCGTTCGATAAATAAAACCATGTCGATATCCGTAAGCAATTCGAATGTAATATTTGTATGCTTCAACATGGCGTCCCACGTATATCCGGGAAGAGTGTAGTAATACGCGGGGTCGAGCCCATAACTTTTAATACAACTCTTGCGTAAATTTTCAAAAATGTCTGCTAATAACAAGACATCAATTTTGAGATACAAGTCGCTATATTCGCCCAGCGTTCGAATGGTGAACCGCTCCCACACGTTCTCCGCGTGCGCGTAATCGCTCTCGGATATCGTGTCACCGGTCAAGGAACTGTAAAATGATTCGCGCGGCGGGAAACACGTATCTTGCAACCTGTCGACGCAGTCAATATATTCGTACGGAAAGACGGCCTTCCGTGTTAATAAATTGAAATTGTCATTCGATAAATTTTGAAATTCAGATTTTAAAATTTTGAGTTTGTCTTTATTCAAGAATGATGCCAATTTATCGAGACTGGTTGTAAGAAATTTATACGAATCGATAAAACGCAATTTAATATGATTTTTCGATTTCTCTTCGGTAAGTTTAACATTTTTCGTAAATGATATATATTTTTCTTTTGTTATCGGAAGTAACTCGATTCCCCCTTCGAACGCTGTAGCTATTTCCTTGATAATAAAATGTGCATCGTAACCGGATAAATTATGAAAAACTATTGGAATGCAAAAAGAATCTTTATAATTTAAATTGCAATTTGAATGCGCGGGACCTCTGTATCGCCCGGTAAGATGGCAATGATCGCGTACGCGTGTATCGTCTTGTACGAATGGTTTCTCGCAAATGTGACATTGTGTCGCGCTATGAAAATTTTCACATTCATCAGAGGTTAAATTTACCATGGGGACATTAGCTGATAAAATACTTTTTACACGCAGTGCTAAATTTTCAAGTTCTTCGACGAACCATGATATGCAATCGATATCGCGACGGGAATGATATGCGGATAACAAATTATCGTACGAACAATGTACATAATATGCTATGCTAAATACTTTGTGATGTTGGTAGTTTCTCTCTTCCTCCGTCTTCTCTAAAACGCACTCCTGATCGGCGTACACGATGAAAGGAAGCCGTTCTTTCCGATTATAATTGTTGAACGTGAGCCACTTGCCCTTATCGCTCGGTAATCGGATAGCGCACTCGTTCATCTCTCGACAGTCCACCGTATGTGATTGTAACTTGTCGTTCAAGCCAAAGTAGTGCAAACATCTGTAAAAGAAATAATTTTTAATTTTTGTTCAAAGATTTCTGTAATATAATTTATTAAATATATACGTACCGATCGCAGATATATTTCTTGTGTTCTTTTTTGCTCAATTGCGAGCTCACGAGGCGGGATAGATTCTTGATCCACGCGAAATGTCCAACGTTGTTGTCTTCCACGTACAACAGGTTGACGTGTTTGTCTTTTTTCAGCTCACTCAGACGTATCGGGACAATGTTCTTTTCCTCGATATTATATACATTTATGGGGATTTGTAGAGGCGTGTTCGCCTTCAGAAGATGGCGCGAGGGATAGGTCGAGCGTACAGAGGTGAAGTCAATCACGAGACTTCTTTTCTAATTGTCAATGATAAAATGTATTTATAGTATATTTACAGTTATTTGGTTTGTGGTGGCCCTGAAAAGGGCCGTTTACGGGTTAACGCGGTGTGCGTTCCCGCCAAGTGATACGCGGCTCGGCTTTGGTTACGTGGAGGGAACCGATGCGCAGTAGCTCGTGCGAGGATGGAAGAGTTGGTGTAGTCCTGGGGTGCGTATAGCCAGGCTCTTCCCGGTCCGTCCCTGTCTGCGTAGCCGCTTCCTGGGTGTTGGTCTCCCAGTCACTGTCAGATTGAGTACCGCTGTCCGCTACTTCCCGTGAGGGGTACTGAGTACCGCGATGGATTCGTATTGCCGGTTGCGACTGTGTCCAACTGTCTCGATGGTGAAGTGGAGAGGCCGCTAGCGGTGATAATAGCGGTGGCGGCAGGTTCCACGGCGTCGATGGTGATGTGTATCGCCGTACCCTGATGTCCCACTGACTCAGGAAAAAGCGTGGCGGTCGGGTGAATTCCACAGGCGCCAGCTCTATCGGGTGTAGCGTCCACTCCCTGAAGCTCGTACCCGTATGGTTGCCTGTAAGTCCTGGTGTCTTTTCTCCCTCACTGATGGGCTGCCGACTAGTCCCGGGTGAAGTGGGAGGCAGCTGTGGTCGAGGAAGACTCAGGTCCTGTGGTACTACAGGAGGCAGCGTAGGCTGTCGCTAATTCAAAAGAATTCGTGAGCTCGAACTGACTGACGGGCAGGAGGTCCTCTCCGCAGTCAGAGCGGGCTGCGAATTGAAGGCTTCTCGCCGTGCACCGTCTTATAAGCCCCACTCACTGGATTTCACTTGCTGGCGCTCACTCCCGCTCGTGGCCGCCTCACGGTAAGCCTTCGTGGCTCGCGCGGTGCTCGCGCGCGGGTTTCACGTGCTCCGCGCGTGAGAATTCGTTCGCGCGTCTACCGGGTAGTTCGTGCGTAATTGTGGTGGTTTCTCGAGCCGCCACACATTGATTGAGATATTGTTGGCATGTTCGAATTTTTTAATTTGATTCACAGTCACTGAAAACTCAATGTCCTGGAGATTCAGCACTGTCGTGTAATGCGGGTACGAAGATTCCCGATAAACATGATCTTCAGCTGGATATAGAGCGGCGACCACAGACCACGCGAAACACGCATTGTCATTAGATTGTACGTTTATTACCGCTCTCTTCATCGTTATTTCTCGCGGTAATTTAATGTGGCACCCCGCGCGCATTGGATTATATTTATTTATATTTACATTTAAATCGAGTATTCGCGATAATGCCCACCCGCTATCGCGTTCCTGAAATTCTTCGAGCGATGCTAGAGTGGGCTCGACAACGCGCCGCTCGTACCATTCGCGTAAATCGGATATGCGAAAGAGTTCATAGTTTCTCGTATTGATACTTTTATTTGCGCGTTTATCACCCGTCACAAATTCACCATTGAACACTGTATTAATTTTCACATTAAAGTGTTTTTTCAGCACGGTTTGCACGTGTTCGAGCACAATATCTTTAGCATCCTCGAAAAATTGGCGAGGCACGATGTGATTATAATTTATAACCGCACCAGTCAATATGCAGCTCTCGAACGCCGTATCGATCTCTCGCCAAATCAATCCTTCTTGCTGCGTGCTGCATCCTACACCCGCGTGTACAAAACGCGTGCGTAACGAGTGCTTCAATCCCTCGAATCGTGCAATTCGGGCAATCAGCGATTGTCGAATCCCAATCGATAATCGTGGATGTTTGATTCGACTTTGCTCTTCCAATGATTCGATATATTCGTTGCATCGTTGCTCCCACGCAACGTAATCCTCTATCGAATTTACCCATGCAGATTGCTCATGCAGATTTCGTTCGGCACTGTTTTCTGCCATATTTCCAAATTTATGCCGAAAATTTTTGCTAATAAGATGTGCTTATTAAGAGCTCTTATCTCGGAACTCTTGGCGAAAATACTGACAGGGTGTGCCTCTTTACCATGATTTTATATTCTATCTTGATGTCTCTTTCCATCATGTGTATCTAAATCTTTATTTCGCGATTTGTCACGTACATTTTGGCTAATGTCGATTATTGCATTTTGTCGTCTAGAGATGATGTCAAATCCCAGATGTATCGCAAAAGTTTCAAATTACATGCAGCTGTCCAATGTTAGTGCAATTTAATCATGAGGATTATACTTATATTATGGGATTTTGTCATGTTTTGACACGCGCGTTTGAAATCTGATATCTATAGGCGATGTCATCGCGAAGCAGCCGCACATCGGCGCTTGCAAATTTTATATTACGTTGCATTTTTGTGCATTCGGCTAAATCTCACACCTGGTGATGATGTCATCGCGAAGCAGCCGTATATCGGCGCTTGAATGGAAAAATTGAAAAAAATATCGCGTCATCAATAATCCCCCACCACATTGCAATTTTGAAACGCTAATACATATTTTAAATATGTTCAATACGTTCAGTATTGCATCAACCACTTGTGTGAAAGGTTCATATAAAAATGTATCCCACTGAAGGAAGCCGCATGAATTATTACGTTCCGATTCAAGATGCTGATGAAACTTCACCGTGTAAGAAGAAATGTAACAAGTAAGTTTTAATTAACTTGAATATTTTTTATACTTTTTAAATATTTTTTATACTTTTTAAATATTTATATAAATAATATTGTTTTTACTCCTTAGCATTTCATCCGAGTCTCGTTGCGCGGTTCGTATACTCGGAAGACGATACGCCTTAACTCCGACGTCGTACAAATATTTGGACATTGGAATAAACGTTGGAGCTGTATCTTGCGTGGAATTGGTTCTCGGCGATAATCGGGGCAATCAAATAATATTGCCCTTTGAAACGTGGAAATCGCTAATGCTGAAACGTGCGGACATTGAACGACTTCTACAATCGGCTGAAATCCCATTGCGGATTCGAGATTTGACATTCGAAGTGGTTAAAATATCTGATTCGAATATTATAAAAATTGGATTATTAAATAATTCTTTATATATGAAGCCGCCAACTCTATTCTATTTATTCGATTTTGAAAAATGTATAGATCATATGTATTACTGGTTATGCGAAAATACGCATATTGTAAATGAAAAATTCAAACAATTTGTAACTGTTTTACAACAGAATAATATCGTTAATGTATGCGACGCTACAAAAACTATACATGAAAGTGATATGTTTAACAGCGAATCGCTCATAGATTGCGAGTTATTGACATGTGCTGTAAATGATATTCTTCACGAGGCTTGTAATAAATAAGTGATTTTACTAATTATCTGTGAATTTAATTATTTATCCCATCCTTTATGTATGAATAAAACTGTATAATAGATATGCACAGTCTGCAAAACTTAAATCTTTCTCTCGACACACTCTGCTAAAGATGTAGAAAAAATGATGAGGTAGATGAGACGTGATACTCCAGTTAGAAGGAGACAAAAGATATGAAACTACAATATATAATTGAGATGAGTGTGTAACGTTATAATACGCAACCGTCTTCATCCTTACGACGATCTTAACAATATGTGTTATGGCTGCTCAAGAAGTTATTATTATTGAAGATGAGGATGTCATTCTCGAAGATGACAACTTGATGGAAATTGAGATTTTGTCGGACGATTCATCAGACGAAGACCGCATACTTTCTGAGGATTCCGATTACAATAGTGATTGCAGTAGTGTTATTACGGACATAAATCAACGTACTTTAAACCGAGTTGAAATAAATAGATTAGGTGCGTTAAAAATGTGCGGTATATACTTTTATTATAAAAGTGAAGACAACAAAAAATTTTGCACATGCTGTTTTATGCGTATTTCAGATTTATTTTCGAATATTCGTGTTGTGCGAGAGCATGAAAGTGCAATTTATGAACTAATCCTGGGATCGTTTTGCGGAGAATGTGGAAAGATGTACCGTTGTACCAGATAATGCCCTGCAATATGTGCCCAATTTGCACTGTATAAGCTGGACAAAACTTGTGTTGTGAAAAGACTTAAATAGGAAATATGGGGGCCTCCGAACATTTTGCGGAATTAGAACAATTTCTATGGGAGGATTTCATACAGGTGAACTCGGTGTGTGTAGGTGAGTTATGGGAAAGAACATGCCTTAAATGTCTCGAGTGGTTGGAAGAACAGTACCGACGCGAGATGTTACAACAGGGGCATGGAATTCAATCCCTGGCTAGCCGAATCGCGCGAATTGAAAGTTTAAGACATTCGTTACGCAAAAAATACAAACCTTTAGATGTCCGTGTTCCAGCGCTATCGACAAACACTCCTGTCACTTCAATTGTACAAATGGTGCAAGGTCAAGCAATTGGTTTGAAGAAATCTCGTACAATAGATTTGGATTATTGTCTGCGAGATCATTATACAGTGATGTCCAAGGATTGGGATTTTGATATGTAAAAATGTAAGTATCTATTTTAAAAAATATTATATTAATATAAATTTAATTTTTAATATTTAATATTTTTCTGTTTCAGAAGGAGCGCCGCCTATATATATATTTTTATTATTATTATTTTTATTATTATTTTTATTTTTATTTTAACACACACACATACACATTGTAATATACACAATTATTAAATAAACTTATTATTATTATTATTATAATTAAAGTATCAATTATTTCTGCACCTTCTTCTTTCCTTTTCCTACATGCATGCCTCTCTTTATCTCTTTCTCCCGCGAACGTCATCCTTTTCCAACACCAATGCGGACGCTATCCTTCTCCCTCGTGCCTGTGATCGCCTCGCGCTATCCTTCTCGCACCGCCTCGCATATGATCTCTCTCGCACCGCCTCGCGCTATCCCTCTCTTACGCATTGCGGACGCCTCGTGCTATCTCTGTCACACCTACTCGCGGCAACGTACCTTCCCGTTCCTTCTTCCCCGTGGGCCCCGCGCTTACCGTTCCACCGCGGTCCCCCTCCCCCTCACCGCGGACCTCGCGCCTACCGTTCCGCCGCGGTCCCTTTATCCCTTTCCGCGGACCCCGCGCCTACCGTTCCGCCGCGGTCCCTCTCCCCCTCTCCGCGTACACCGCACTGACCGTTCCGTCGCGGTCCTTCTCCCTCTCTCCGCGGACCCCGCGCCATCCGTTCCGCCGCGGTCACCCTCTCCCTCTCAGCGGACCCCGCGCCTACGGTTCCGCCGCGGTCACCCCCGCGTGACGTCATTCTCACCCCCGTGACGTCATACCCCCGTGACGTCCCTCCCCGTGACGTCATCCCCCCGCGACGCCACCCCCCCCCCCGTGACGTCATACCCCCCGCGCCGGTTTCCCCTCACCCCCCCCTCCCTCAGAGGACTATGGCTTAAAACCCGCATAGTATCACTACTGAGATCGTTGGGCAAAATAATGTAAGAAGCGAAAAAAAATGCCCAGTTTGTGAAAATGGACATGAACCGACCGGCGGACACACGTATTATGTATGCAAAAAGTATGTACATGCTTTGGATGGATGTTCTATGCCGATAGGGGAAGAAGGATATGGACCACAACAGATATGTATTGATTGCCAACAAATTAATAATGTTCAAGACATAATTGCAACGAAAGAAATTGAAAATTGGCGTGGCTTGGTAACAGCGGATATTAAATCTAAAGGGAGATATTTACAAAAGGAGAGTATACGAAATGAATTTTTATTAAAAAGTAATATATGTAAGATACCAATAATGAAAAATGGTAATAATTTATCTTTAAAATCAGTTCATATTGGAAAAGAAAAATATTCATTAACAAATACTTGTGCATTTGATAGCATTTTACAATTATTTATTGCTGCTTATTTTGACACAGAAAGCATTAAAGATTTTATATCCATTGAGACAGATTTTAAATTTTTTGAGTTAATTAAAGAAGTAACATCTTATGGTATTAAAAAATCATCTTATAGATTACGCGTGGAAATCTTAAGCCAAATATTTTCAGGTAATACTTTACTAAATAATTGTATTTTAATAGATTGTCAAGTAACTGTTGGTTTTTTGTGTAGAAAATTATTCACACAGTATCCAACGTTCCGGGAAACATCAAAATGTTCGAATTGTTGCACAGAAAGATTGAAAGTGCTTCCATTGATCAATGTTGATTTCAATACATTAATACGCAAGGACTTTGTGCAATTAGAAAAAGATATTATTATATTGCCACAACGATGCAATCAAGCAAACTGTGATGGTCTCGAAATTACATCCATTCCCTCTTCCCCGCGGCCCCCGCGCTTACCGTTCCACCGCGATCCCCCTCCCCCTCTCCGCGGACCTCGCGCCAACCGTTCCGCCGCGGTCCCCCTCCCCCTCCCCGCGTACCCCGCGCCTACCGTTCCGTCGCGGTCCTTCTCCCCTTCTCCGCGGACCCCGCGCCTACCGTTCCGCACTCCTGCGTGACGTCATTCCCACCCCCATGACGTCATTCCCACCCCCATGACGTCATTCCCACCCCCGTGACGTCATTCCCACCTCGTGACGTCATACCCACCCCCATGACATCATTCCCACCCCTGTGACGTCATACCCCGTAACGTCATACCCCCCCGTGACGTCATACCCCTCGTGACGTCATCCCCCCGTGACGTCATTCCCCTCTCCCCGTGACGTCATACCCCCCACCCCCGCGCCGGTTTCCCCTCGTCCCTCACCCCCCCCTCAGAGAACCATGGCTTAGAACCGGCCCAGTATCACTACTCTTTGGCAATTTAGCGCTATTATCGGACGCAAAATTATTATGAAACTTTCCTGCGATATTGCGAAGTGCGATATAATTCATTATGTAAACTTTTCCGAAAAACTTTGTCGAATACTCGGCTTCGATACGCACAATAAGCTCAATGTTAATGCTGTGGATCGTTTACCGTTATGGCTTTTTAGCGAAACCGACTTCGATATACAGAATGCCGATAAGAAACATGATAAAATTGAAAATAATACCGGTACATCGGGCGTTTTACCTTTCTGGATTTATGACGATGTTGAAATTTATACATCACTATTTTACGTATTTCCGCACGAGCGAGTAATAATAGCCGCCGAACCATCTAGTTTGTTGCGCGGTATTTCCGACAAGCTCTTTGTCTATTGCGATATTTGCGAACCCTATATTATCGGCGATGTACAATTTCCTCTTTTGCGAATAGTCGCACTTGATGTTGGAAATGATTACGCGTTCGCGTCTACTCAAATAAAGCATTTCTCACACACTCAATACATTGCCCTGCTTCAAACGTCTTTTCGCACAATCGAAATAGATATAAGAGATCAACTAGGACAGAGTATACCATTCGAATTTGGAACGCTGACAGTGACATTACACTTTAGACGTATCAAGTAGATAACATAATAATAATAATAATAATTAGAGAGCGCGATAAAAAATTAATCATTAATAAATTATTATTCGACGTATTGCGACGAGTTACAAAATGGCGGCAATCGCGGCGGTGGAATTCCGCGAGTTTTCGCGGGGTCGCCCTATCAACGAGGTCACGGTATTGGCAGTTTTCTCGGAGGATTGTTCAGACGTGTATTACCTTATTTAACCAGAGGTGTACGGGCTGTGGGGAAAGAAGCTTTACGAGCCGGTGCTAATATAATCGAAGATGTTGAAAACAATATGCCGTTTAAAGTAGCGGCTAAACACCGATTTGAAGAATCGCGCGACAATCTTAAAAGAAAAGCTAAAGAAAAAATAAGTAGTCTGATGAAGGGGTTATAAGTCGGATGCAAAAATACATGTAGCTCAGTTTCCTTTCGGCGGGCTCAACACGCGCATTGTTAAATCCGCGACATTATGTAGACGCTATAAAAATTAAATGTAGACGAAATAAAAAAAAAATCTGTAAAAATTTGAGCGATCAATAGAAAAAGAAGAAGAGAAATTTGAAAAATCTGAATTATCGTTGATGGATAGTGACGAGTTTAAAGCAACTACTAATTCCGTACAAGCTGACAATAAAAACTCAACGTTACAGACCAACACGACCAAAAACACAATACCAAAAGAAGTAAATACCGAAATTATTGAATATATAATACCGCTCGTTCGTTCGCCTCCTTGTCAAAATAATGAACTCTCGCGAAATTCTACAAGCATTACGTCACATCAATGCAAGGCATGCGAGAATTTATCCAGCCGACAGAGTCCCGAGGGTGTGGACGAGATCGACAGCCATCGTCGCTAATACGGATGACCACAATCGACCTGGAGAACACTGGGTCGCCTTCTTCCTCGACGAGCATGGCACATACTTCGACAGCTACGGAATACCACCCTTGCACCCCGGATTTCTCCTCCGACTTCGTCGAAACTCCGTCATCCATCGTTGGAATATTCAACAATTACAAGGAATTTTTTCTCAAACATGTGGACAATATAGTTGCGTATTTTTATATTATATGTGCAACGGTTATGATCTTAATCGGTTTCTTAGTCTGTTTACCGAAGAATGTGAACATAACGATCGCTTAATCGTACACTTATTTCGTAAAATTTTTCTTCGCGAAAAAAGAAACAAATGAAACATTGTACGCTATGCGCTACCGTGTTTAATCATGAAATTCGAATTGTAATACGATATAGACGTTGTACTCCTATGTAATATCTTAATTATATACAATAAGAATATTGATTTATGTAAAATTAATATCAATAAATGTAGGATTTTTTTTTATTTATATTGTTTAATTTTTTTCTTCCCTTCCTTTCTTCCCGACGGCGCAGTGACGTCATAGACTCTGCCCTAAGTCTCAGCGTCAAACAGTCTCAGGTACCCGTATATAATTCAAGACCCTTTCTATCGTCTCCAGCGATATTGTTACCGTATGTCTACCTGTGCAGCGGGGCTCATCCCCCTCGGACAAGCGTACCCGTACATGCCCGCACGTGTTCGTTACCACGTCATAGCATCTAGTTTATTCTAGCGGTACCTTATCCAATTTTTCTCTTTTCAACAGGAAGGGTGAAAGAGGGCGGGCGACATATAGCGTACATCTCCCCTGGTTTTCCTCTAAGGGGGGGCGATGGGACGATGTTGTATACCGCACGATATCTTTCGGTTTTCCGTAAGGGGAGGGAAGGCTGGGTGCCTTATGTCTAGACGCATCTCCAGTCTCGACGGTCGCCATTTTGTCGGTTGTTGTCACGTCTGCTTTCCGTCAGACATCTTGCCCGCTTTCTCCCACGCACTATTTTTTGGTTCGTTTTTCCAACCCGCTTTTTTAAATCGACGTAACCGACGAAACCGACGGAACCAATCGGAGGACTGGGCACTATGAGGAGAACCAATCGGACCGTCAGGACCCCTATCTTAGCGCTGGACTATTCTCCACAAATACTATGTTTAACTTCTATTCTAATAAGTTTTCAGCTAGCTCAGCATACTAGGACCCTGTTTGGAGAGGCGGAGGACCCAGGTTCGAGCCCGAGCATGTTCACGCGACCGAAAAAATAAAAAAAATAAAAAAAAATAAAAAAAATAAAAAAATTTAAAGGGAAAATTGTCTCGTAGACGTCCACGAGTCCCCTCCACTCTTTTTTTCCACAGACACCCTTAGGGTGGAGGGCCCCAGACCGTCACAGCAGGGGGTCGGTGCCAGTGGCCGAGAGTGGGGGTTTGTTTTGACGCCTCATAGTGCCCACTATCTACTCTTGTGAAAATTTAGTCTTTACAATATTATGATTCTTTTTATATCTTGATACGTAATCTTCGTATTTTTAAAACCAAGCGTTAGTAATATTATCATAATTGACAAGTGCGGCTCGCTCGACACGTTCGTAATTTTACGTTCTGTTCAAAATATGTTGATCCACTTTATGTTTTTTTATTTTACTGTTTTTATTGTAATTTTATTATGTAATATTTGTTCACAGAGTTATTGAAGATGGTCCAATTTGTTGGAAATAACGATCCTAGAGTGCTCGTAGTTGCACTGTAGTATTAAGTTGGTACTAGTGGCGTCTCTAGTACCGTCCACGTTTCTTTAGTTTTTCTTACGTTGGCGAAAGTGCCTTCTTTCGTTGCGCCCGTTCGTCTCCTCGACACGAGTCACGCGAACTTAATCTCTACAAGATCATTTAATAATTTTATACTTATATACTTTTATATTAAAAGCAGTGAAACCGGTTAATCCAAGAAACTGAATAGTGTACAGTTACTACCACCCGCATCGCACAATTCTATCACAATTTGCGGACCGAAACGTATAATAAATACATATTCATACACAACGTGAAGAATATAATTTTGGCGCCCCTCATCCAGCGCATTTGGCTCTTATTTACCCACCTCTTTATAGTTAAGCTAATAGTTATTTTATAATTAACTAAATGCATACAATTTTAATATATACACATCTAACCTTTTGTGATATATTTATAAAACATTACGTAAGATAAATAAACAATCATATATGTATATATTTACATTCTATTGTAATAACTATATATATTCTGAAAAGTTTAATAAAAATAAGATAATATAAAACAAAAATAAAAATAAAAAAAATTCATAATTTAACAAAAATTAAAAATTTATACAAAAAGAATTGTGCAAATTAGAAACTTGCACATTGCATCCTCATCATTTTATCTCACAAAGCTTAAGGGGATCCTAAAGCGATGGGCGAACTCCGACGGGTTAGCGCCCTCATCCAAACGTAACTAAAAATATCGATAATACCGACGTTTTTAGTTCCGCCATTACCGACACATTATTATTTGAAACATGCATAATAGAAAAAGTAGTCTTTTGCATTGTGTTCAATATATTGAATTGAGACAATTTCGCGTATTTTTACTGCTGTATCGTCTCGCAGATATCGAAGCATATCTAAGCGTGTCGATGATAGTAAAATATAGATGTGTCTTTATTGCATAGTTTGAACACAAAATTTCAACATCGCTCATATTGTGACATGTACTTTTCCATATATTTTTCAAGAGAAATATCACTTGATCATTTGTGTATGTGTATATATTTATATATACATGCATATATATATAATATATTTTATACATGTATAATATATATATATATATATATATATATATATATATATGTAAATATACTATACATATAATTGTGTATGTAAATATTTATATATATTTGTAATATAAATTTAGAAACATTTATAATACGTTATACAGGGTGTCCCCAATTTAAATGTCAAAACTTTAGGAGCGTGTAGGGGACCGATAAACTAAGACAAAAAGTCCTTTAGAGATTTGCTCGTTTTTGCTTCGTTTTGAAGAAAATCGCAAAAAATGAAACAAATAATTTTCACCAAAAAACTTAAAACAACACTAAAATTATTAGATTTATCAAAAAGTATTATAGAATAAAAATTGTAGAACATGGAATCAAGAAAAGAGAGTGAGTTAAAATCCTCCTGAGGTAAAATTAGATTAGAAACAAAATTTCGCGTTGTCGCGCATTTATCTACAATCCTCTCTCTCTCTCTAATTTATATATATTAATCTTACGTGAAAAATTATAGATAAAGGGAGCCTCGAGAGCGAGACTTCGGAGCTCTTTGATGTTTGTCATCTCGCTTGCTCCTCGTTCTTTATTGTATTCTTTCATCCCCATTATTATATTCTTTTATTTCTTCGACTTTTATTCTTTCTACATTCTCGTCTTCCTACATAATAATACATTATAATTTATTCGTCTTTATTTTATACAACATAAATGAGATATTGTGTATGTCATAAATAGAAAAAGTATTTAATTATGTGTATTTTTGTATGTACATGTGTTATATTTAACTATAATTAAATAGAAAAAGAAAATAACTTGTGTATCTCATTTATGATGTATCAAATAAACATAAATAAATAAATTTATTTATTTTCATGTAGGGAGACGAGAATAGAAAGAATAAAAATTGAGCAAATAAAAGAATATAATAATGGGAATAAAAGAATACAATAATGAACGAGCAGAGAGAGAGAGAGAGAGAGAGAGAGAGAGAGAAGCGCGAATGAACGCGTAAGGGAATATGCGAGGAGCATGAAGCTAAGCGATACGTAATACATAGCGAGCGAGCGATTAGAAAGAGGCAGAGCGTATGATCGAGAGAAAAAAGATACTGCAATAATGTTAGTGCGTACATGTATATTACTCTCACACGCATGAAAGAGACAAAGGTAGTACGATTATGTCTGTTCTTGTCATGTAAGATTGCAGCTCCGTCTATCGCGACATCACGCAACTAATCTACTGCTCTGTTTTATTCTTGAGCCTCCATCGCGCACACACACATATGCACGAAAATTTTATTTTGCAAAATCTTTTTTATAAAGCTTCTAAACTCACTTCTCTAAGTTCACTTATACTCTTTGATGAAATGCCGAGTGCGGAGTTTACTGATTAGGCACGTGTAAATTACAAATTTGTTATATTAAATAAATGTTGACGCAGAAGCCGATAACAAAACTGTAATTTTCTCATTTTTTTTCACTTTTCAAATGAAATCGTGAACTCCGCACTCCGTTATTATGTATACTTTAATTATGGAAAAGGATTTGTTGATATCTATAATCAACAAAAAGATTTTGCAAAATAACTGAAATTCGCGTTCTGTCGGTAATCCGGCATCCCCTTAAGAGGATGCCAGACTGTCCTGTTTTACCGGCCATAATAATTATATTTTTGTACACCGAAATTTTTTTATTGGTTACATGAAATGAGAAATCCTTTTCCACGATTAAAGTATATACATCAACACAGTGGGAACTATGCGCTATTATGTTAAAAACAAAGAAAAGCTAAAAATTACTGTTTTCTTAACGGTACTTAACGGTACTGTTTTCTTAACGGACTTCTTGCGGTCAGGTCGTAACAATATTTGCTTAATATAAAAGTTGTGCAATTTGTACGTACAAAATAAGATAGGTTCCCACTCGGAAATGCATGAAAGAATATAAGTGAACGTTTAAAAATGTATTTAGAAGCCTAGTAAAAAAGATCTTCGTTTATAAAAATTTCGTACATATGTGTGTGTGTGTGTGCGAAATCGAGGCTCAAGAGTAAAACAGAGCAATAGATTAGTTGCTTGATGTCGCGATAGATGGAGCTGCAATCTTACATGACAAGGATAAACATTGTTATGCCTCCGAAGAGGCACGGTAGTTGGGATCGTTTGCCGGAAGGAATTTAGGAATTCGGGCTCCGCCCGAGAACTTCACTAACTTTATTTAAATAATTCAGACACTTTCCACATTAAATAAATAGATGAATATCAGCTTTATTTGTGGTTTGGCTTATTTACAATGTTCCCGCACTTTCGCTCGCGTCGCGTATCGCGATAGCGGATATCTTGTCGTGCGCGTGTCTAGAGTCGAGTTTCGGTCTCGAGACTCACTTCTCGCTTCTTTGTATGTATTTCTGCCGACTGTTAGCGATTTCACACGCGTGGAGGTAATTAGGAATAAAGATTGCTCGTTTGGTAGTTATTGTGACTACCCGCGTAATATTAATTAATGATCAAGATTGCCCGCGTAATATTAATGGTAAAGACTGCCCGCCGTTCGTTAGCGGTGGGCCTTTTTATTAACTCCCCTTGGCTTTCCGGGAGTGGGTCGTTTAGCGACAAGGCTGTGTGTCGTGTCGCTTGATTTTGGCAATATCCGGATGCAAGCTAAAAAGTTCTAAGTAGGACTTCTTTGCTTGCACTTTCGTAATTTCTTTATTCTTTTTTATTTCGCTTTTAAGTAGGACTTCTACGTTGCATTTTCGCAATGTCCTTCTTCCGCTTGCTCTGATTTCCGCGTTTTCGCAATGAAATGATTGCACGGTCGCTCGGGCTTCGCGCGTGGCTCGCGTTGTCAGCGTTTTGTTCGGTCAACGCTCGTAACGTGATCTGTATTCGCGTTACACGTTGAGCAATCATATAAAATAATATGTATTTAGAATAATATATTTAATAATTCGTGTATAGCCTGTTCGGGCTATAACAACATAATCATACCATCTTTGTTTCTTTCATGGATGTGAGAGTAATATACATGTACGCGCTAACATTATTGCAGTATCTTTTCTCTCTCGATCATATGCTCTGTCTCTTTCTAATTGCTCGCTCGCTATCTATTACGTATCGCGTATCGTTTAACTTCATGCTTCTTGCATATTTACATACGCGTTCACTCGCGCTTCTCTCTCTCTCTCTCTCTCTCTCTCTCTTTCTGCTTGTTCATTATTATATTCTTTTATTCATTTATTCCCATTATTATATTCTTTTATTTGCTCAACTTTTATTCTTTCTATTCTCATCTCCCTACATGAAAATAAATAAATTTATTTATTTATTTTTATTTTATAAAGCGTAAATGAGATATACAACAATAAGAGTTATTTTGTTTTTTCTATTTAACTATGATTGTCCGGATTCGACACATTCAACAAATTTCGAGCATGAAAATTAAATATTATTTCTAACCGCGCAAAGGAATGCGGTCGCGCAAAAACTCGCTCGCACCCACTATCGCGACCGTTTGTCTCCCTTTTTTTTGCATTCGAGTTCGAGTTGCATCTCGACTTCTCTTCTTCAGTGACAATCGATTTCAGTGTTTGATCACAGACGAATGGGCAATGAATGCGAATCGCGCATCTCAGCATTATCATTTTCTTGTATATATATATTAATTTTGTAGCGTGTTCTCTCGGTGCGCGGTGAGCTTACGATCCGGAGATGACGGTAAAATCGCGATCGCGTTTTATACCGCTGCCCCGCGACAAGATATCCGCCGACTTCGCGGACAAGATTTCCGTTCCAGACAGGGTGTCCATACGATGCCCAGCAAGATTTCCGTCGGGCAACTATCGGGCAGACTACGTTGGTATTCTCAGGAGATTTCCGACTTCCATCTTGAAGCCGTTAGTCTCGCGCCCGTCGGACAGTGAGTTATGCAAACACGGGAGTCACCGCCTGTCGAGGGTTTCCACGTGCTTCATTTATTGTGATTTGTGCAACTATTTCGTAATAAAGATTAACCTTTTGTATGCACTTGACAATCTTTCAGTTAATCTGCGTGTTACTCTTGTGTCATCTGCCCTCTAACGATTTTACGAAATCACGTCACGCGTATTCCGTGCTCATCACTGGGCGATTCCGGTGTTTCTTTCGCGCGTACGGTCGACCCGTGGTTTGAACGCGCACAATAATTAAATACAACACATGTACATACAAAAATACACATAATTAATTACTTTTTCTATTTATAATACACAATATCTCATTTATATTCTATAAAATAAAGATGAATAAATTAATGATTAAACTAATAATTATTATTATGTAGGAAGACAAGAATAAAAAGAATAAAAGTCGAATAAATAAGAGAATATACTAATGGAAAAGAAAGAATACAATAAAAAGAACGAGCAAAGAAAGAGAGAGAGAGAGAGAGAGAGAGAGAGAAAGAGAGAGCAGCGTGAATGAACGTGTAAACGAATGTGCGAGGAGCATGATATATACAATATATACAGGGTGATTCAAAACAACCTTCTGTCCTTGCAATGTTATATACTTGACACTATTCTAAGAAGATTTTTCCTTTGCCAAAATTTTTTCCGAGGCTTAGTTTTTAAATTATAAGACAAAATAGTTAACGAATTACAGGCCGCGTACGCGAGGCAGGCAGGAGCGGCGCAACTCACCGTCCGATGCTGGTGATTACGTGAGGCGCTCGCTGAGATCAACTGTTTGCTACATGCGATGGGGTGTATGTGTGAGAGAGAACGTATACGCGTATACACACACATACACATTCTCTCTCTCTTTCTCTTTTACACCCATCGCGTGTAGCAAACAGCTGATCACACACACGCACTCTCTTTCTCTCTGTCTCTGTCTTTCTCTTTTACACCCATCGCGTGTAGCAAACAGCTGATCGCACACACGCACTCTCTCTCTCTCTCTCTCACTCACTGACTCTTACCTTGTATGTAGAGATTCGTTGCCCTCATACGACTCAAGAAGTAATATTTTTGTATGATACAACGAATAACTAACAAACTTTTTTATCACATGGATTGTACCACTTATCGAACTTTTACGAATTAATCCACGCACTTTATCGATAAACTGAATTTATTAATGATTATAACGGTTAATCACAACTACCGATTACTACCGATTAATTATTAAAATAACTTGAAGAAAGAAACGCGTTATTCGATGCGGAGACTGCGCGACGACAACAAACAGGTTATGTTAGTACTAGCGTTGTCGGCTGCCGGCTGCCGAACGACTGAATGTATCACATTACGCGTGATCGACGCGGACGCTATCATGTGTCCTGTGATCGGCTAAAGCCTCCGACATTGTAAATTCGATAGTTTCAAAAATATGAAACTATAAAATATGAAAATATAACATCGTTTTTTTAAATAATTTAATTTATTACTCGTTTTGCCTTTTTGCGCAAGCGAGACATGAGAAAAATTATTTTTATGTCTCTGCGAATACAAGGTGTTCCACGTAGAAATGTGTTGATCGCTCTGAAAAGAGCGGATTGGTTTAAAGTCGAAAACATTTTATAAAAGGTGCTCAAAATGACCGCCATCCATCCTAACGCAAGCTCTCATGCGTTTTAATAAATTTTTTTCGACGTTTTCCATTATTTCTTCGTCGATATTCCAAATTGCATGTCGCAATCTTGTATGTAGATCATCGATATCCTCGGGAAGCGTTTTGTAAATGACTTCCTTGCAATACCCCCATAAAAAGAAATCTAATGGGTTGAGATCCGGTGATCTTGCAGGCCAACGTATTGGACCATACCGACCCATCCAACGTCCAGGAAACTGCTCGTTTAAATAATTTGTAACGATCCTGGCGTTGTGTGGCCGAGCACCATCTTGTTGAAACAGGATCTTGTTCCTCTCTAATAATGATACTTCTTCTAAAAAATCTGGCAGATTTTCTTCCAAAAATTCCAGATATGTTTGGCCAGTTAAAATATCTGGAAGAATAACTGGACCAAGTATTTCGGTTCCCATTATCCCAGCCCACACATTTATCTTCCAGCGAGTTTGGAAGTTTCTTAATCGCGTGACTCTGGGATTTTCTTCGCTCCAAAAATGCATGTTATGCGAATTGAAAATTCCCTCTCGTGTGAATAACGATTCATCGCTGAATATCATACTCGAGAAGAGTATCTTGTTTCGATTTACTTTCCTCAGAAAATTTTCGCAAAATGTACGTCTCGCTTGAAAATCTTCTGGTCGTAAATCTTGCACGCGTGTGTAGTGATATGCATGTAAGTTTTCTTCTTTTAATATTCTTTGCACAGTTGCATAAGGTAAATCGTGTTCTCGAGCAACCACCCGAATACTCGTTTCGGGTTTATGCTCGAAAGCACGTATAATTTGCTCCGCGTTCTGCAAATTTCTTGCATCGCGATTTCTCCCAGTGTCGTGTTTATTTGCAAGGACACTGCCAGTCTCGTATAGCCTCTGAGCTGCTGCAAGTATGAAGTGAGCCGATGGATGTCTTTCTCGATTTGGATATAATTCGGCATATCGTCTTGCAGCTAGATAATGCTGTCCTTGACATTCGCCAAGTGCCATCAGCATATCGTAATATTCTT